>NC_143013.1:74594248-74897998 GCF_055824585.1 Amblyomma mixtum
CGCTTTTTCTGGCATAGCATTGTCAGTGGTGTAGTACATCATAATTCAACTAAGACGTGCTAACTAGCAGGCTTGTTAACTAATATTTAATAGTTAACTTTTAAACTATTACCTTTGGGCTCCTTAATTATTGAGAGGCATGCAGCCCACTGTAAGTAATGTCCATATCCGTTTTTTAAATTTCGAGAACGCGATTATCCTCGGCGCTGTGGCCCAACAAATTTCGCCTACATTGCGCCAAAATACATGCGGTTTGAGAAGCTTGCAGGCAAAGCAACCTCTCCAGTGAACCTAACTCGTCGAAATAGCCAAAATTTGTTGGGCCACAGCGCCGAGGATAATCGCGTTCTCGAAATTCTAAAAACGGATATGAACATAACTTACTGTGGGCTACATGCCTCTCAATAATTAAGGAGCCCAACGGTAATAGTTTAAAAGTTAACTATTAAATATTGGTTAACAAGCCTGCTAGTTAGCACGTCTTAGTTGAATTATGATGTACTACACCACTGAGAATGCTATGCCAGAAAAAACGCGCATCTAATTCAAATAGCTTATTTTTAAACATTGCAGAAAGTCTTAGGTGAAACACCCTGTATAAGCCAAACATGGAAGCTTTAACTGTGGTTCCGATTCATGAGCCAGACGGTGGTTATGATGTAGATTGATGCAAATCCATATCACTGCTATAGCGTGCGAAAATCCTGAAAAAAAAAGTAAAGTGCACCACGTCACATCCGCTTAAAAATGACCGTACTTTCACGTCCCGACGTTGTTCTGTGGGGGACGTAGTACTTTAATTTCAACCAGGTAGTTTGCTTTAACGTGAGCATGCCTTTATTGTAGTTAGCCCGATCGAAATGCATCCTTTTTGGTCTGGTATCAAACCCGCAACCTCATTATGAGCATCTGTGCTATCTACAACTGCACTTGCACCTTGTCCTGGTTATCTGGAAGAGAGAACGGTACTCATTCTTGCCTCTCATGGAAAAGTATCCGCACCCATGAAACATATGAAGAATATTGCAGAAGGCAGTCTGCAATCTTTTTACGTTGTTTACTCCAGCGATAGCAGGAAGGCACCTCAGCAGTTCAGCACAAATAGTGGCTGGCTTCCAAGCACTCGAGGGCTGGCGAGAACAGCAGGAGCAATACAATCGACGGCAACCGATTGGATCGCCGATCATAGAGAAAATATACTACTCTTTGCAGTGGTACGGAGATACGGTAGCGAAGACGAAAGGTTGCGCGCCTTCTCGATTGGCGAACAGTGCGGGATCCGTTCTCGCTTATCAGAGATCCTCGGAGTCGGCGAGTCATCTTGAACGGGGTTTTCTTCCTGACTGCCCTTGTCAGAGCCGCATAAGCGGGGTCTCAGCAACGGGCAGCCGTGAACAATTACTGCCCTTAGTCCGGCTAACGCACCACTAAATTAGGGCAACTGGTATTTGCTTCCAATGTCGCGGTGTCGCATTCGATGTATTGTACATACCGAGTTGTCCTGTCTGACCTGAATAGCGGAGGTCCAGGTGCAGGGTATTGATTTCAGCCTGCCAAGGCTGTCGTGTGCTCATAAGGGCATGATAGCATCTTTAGGAGAGGAAACATTTAATTACCCTAAGTATGGCGTAGCGTCGATAGAATGCAATTTAGGAGAAGGTGGGGCGTTGACCGAGACAAATTTGGAAGTCATCGCATTATTTTATTATTCACAGATATCAACCAACAATCATTACAGAGCTATTTGCTGCTGTCCTGGTGCAACATTGGACAAATACGAAAAGCATGCTCTAGCTGAACGGAGTAAATTTTCATACTAGAAAACGCAGCATATGTTACAGTTTTCCCCAAACACCAAGGCAAAACGAGACAGTGCACAGTGCGCAATAAGATGCCCTTTTGAAGTTGAGAAACCACTGTCTCTTGCAATGAATGTGCACCACGAAGTTCGCTGTTGTGCAAAACAGCGCGATCTCTGTGAGCCTATACACAGAAACTGAGTCCGGCACTATTTCGTTCCATGACTCGCTACGGACGACATGGTTTTACAAAACACAGACGAGAGGAGTTATTGGTACACCCGTTCTCTTCGTATATAGCTTCTGTCTTTCGTCTAATTTTGTCAGTAGAGCGGTCTGATTTACCATAGCAGTTCTGCAGCCAGGCTTTGTGTGTAGCCCGGATGCTCTGTCTTTTTCAATTCCCGCCTTCTTCGCCACTTTTTTCTGTTTTAGTGTCAAAGCATCTGCTCTTTCACTTTGTCCTAGCTGTCGAATTGACATGCGATTTGGTTTGCTGAACATGAATACAAGCTTTCCGATGTGACTCTAGGTCAGACCTAACAAAGCTTACAACATTGTCAGAATGTGTTGTAGAAGTAGCCGTTCTTTATCTTTGTAAATAGTGCACATCCATGTTCCAAAGAAATTATCTGTGGTTCTTGATCTTTTCATGTTGCTTTCTGTGTTGTGGTCCCGGGACTCTTTAAGCACACCAAAACCCTTCATGCAATCAGTGTTGCTTGATGTTCTCCACAAGTTTCTGCTCGTAAACTTCGCACTAATCGGAATTCAACGTTTTTCTTCTAGACGCTAATTAAGACCATGCTTGAGAGGGATAAAATATGAGCAGACCTTTGGAACAAGAAAACAAACAAGCCTCATTACTTTATGCCCTGCCGAACACCCAAGATGCCGCGTTTTGCCCATGGGTAGAATATTGCCTCGTGTAACGTGTAGAATATCATTATGAAAATATTACCTCGTTAGAACACAAGGCACAAACACTCATAAACTTTGCATAAGGTGATAGCAATTGAGCTAGTTCCGAAAGTATGCCGTGCAGAAATTCGCGGCTTTTTCACCGCTTTTTAGTTCTCCAAAGCTCACATCACAATTTTTGCTCCGGTTGGACAAGACCAGCCTCGCCAGCATTACGTGTGTTGCATTGGACATGTGGCGGCCCATGCCTGCTAAATATCCAATTTATGGCACGCTTAAAAGTTAGGAGCCACTAAGTAGCAACACGTCGTGTTTTGCCTCACTTTTCCTTATACCAAGCGGCCTGGAAGAACAGGACGAAGTTTATGGAGAAGGAGAAGGGGGCCTTGTTAGAGCACCACCACCCGCAAACTTACACGAATGCTCGAACACGAATGCCTGTCGAATGCTTCGACAGGCATTGACGCCGTGGAGCTTGCAGGCTGCTGTATATTGGCTGTTATGGAAGTTCCCGTTATTAAACGCATATAGACGTTTGTATATGCTCAGAATACTTTTATTTTGTACTTAAAATAAGAGAGGCGGCCGCATCAAACAAACACACCAGAGAGGCAGTCAACTTTTATTAACGAACGGCGAACGCACTAAGACAGCTCACTTCTATCTATATATGGAGTAATCGAACACTTGTGGCCATTATGAAGATGCCTGTGGCGCACCACGGGCCGATGCTCCGAACGTTCGTATTGCTCGCTATGGCCCGACAGAAACCATTTTTTCCGCCACATACGACTTAGCTGCCGGAAATTATTCTGGCATGGCGAATAGTACTGATTCCGTACACATTATCTGTCAAAATTGGCATCTCTTTTTTTGTTGTTGTTGACCCGTAAAAAGGGCGACGTACCTGATCAACGCCAAGGATATATCAGCTCGCTGCCCCCATCCATAACGACAAGACATGCAGACACCGACATTGACAGACTTGACATTGACATTGACAGTAAGGCTAATCCCACCTGTATAGTTACACCCCCACCACCACCACCTGTTCGAGCCCAGCGATGATCTCGAGCTGAAAGCAGACAATGTTGGCGCCTACGGGAACTGGAATCGCAGACACTAGCTGAGTATGCACGTGGACCGCCCGTCCTTTGTCTTGTTAACTTCCCTACTCATAGAGCTCGTTCAGGTGAAGCTTTCGACTGGAACCAACCACTCCTAAGTCGAATGGCATCAAACGGAAGCTGCGGACTCTCTTCTGCAAATATATGGTCGCTGTTTTGGTCTGCTCTATGATGTGCCACGGTGCCACCGAAAGGAAGTTTCGAAAATCTGACCCCAATTCTCGTCCTTGCAATGGAAAGAAGAAAGATCTTGCCTATTTTAACGCACTGCCATATTCACAGGGTAGCCTCAGAGATCCCGGTGCTCTGGCATGAAAAGCAGGAAGCGGCACTTAATTGGCACGCAGTAGAAGTTAGTAACGGTTGGTAAATAAGAGTAATGTAGGGGGACAGATGAAAGAAAGAAAATAACGTAATGGTCCCACCAAGGAAGAAGTTAGTATACTCATATTTTCTGACAAACCCTCACAAATACCACCTCTTCGGTCAAAAGGCAAATCTTTCAAGTATCTCACTGCCAGCTATTGTCTCCAGGGGCTGTAGAAAGTGTGACAGCTAAACGGATTACGATGAAGGCGTTTGTTGTCGGAATAGAAGCTATTCTTAAGCAGGACACAGTAGCCGTCGAATATCTGCACATAGATCTCTCGTCAACCGCCGACACATTACGCACACTTATCAATGTTTCTCACGTAGTATGTGATTTTATGTTCGTGCATATCTGTTTTATAGGCGGCAACATTCCGCGACTGACTCGAAATTGCCGCTGTTGGCATGATGGCTCCCATTCTTCGATCACGCAGTAATTCCTGCAACCAAAGATAGTGCAGCCGTGCTAGTTGTTTGGTAACTATACCAGCAGTAATTCTTTCAATTCCGGGTCTGCTCTCGGCCCCTCATGCACGCTGAGCTGAATGACATGCCAAAGGAACCGGAAACTGCTGCTGTCTGCGTTTGTTAGAGATGCTGGTAGACCTCTGAAGTACCGCTGTCATTGTCGCTGAGAAAGCATTTACAGCTTCTCAACATGCCCCGTCTCCTCGCCCCTCCCTTCAAAGAAAAAAATCAGACTATAAGCAGCGCTGCAACTCAATAGCTCCGACGGTGTCACTAGAATGTTCATCAGAAGACATACGAAAGTGATGTCTTGTACAACAATAACACTGTGCACAATTCTGCAAGAAGATCCAGCAAAACAAAACTAGCTAAGTAGTGTCGTGCTTAGACGAGTACATTGTCCTTTAATCAACACAGATCTTGCTCTGTACCCTTTGCATCCCATCTGCGCTTCCTGCTAGGCAGGTTATCACCTGTGTACTTCCAATATGAATATGCACAGCTTGTTTATTGATCTATTCCATTGTGTGGGATCCTATCACCGGTGTCCTCTAGAATGTCGGTCGCGGACGCAGCTATCAACGCGCTGTCCGTACTGCCGTCGCTCCGACTTGCGCTGATTACGGCGCCTATAGCGTCTACGGAAGGACGGTCTAGCGTGGCTGTGGTGCGACATGAAGGCTGTATAAGGTCGGAACTTGGTTGTCGCCGTACACAATCTATGCCCCACTGAATGAACACATTGCTTTAACGATCAAAGAAACCACGCCCTTTAGTACCCAAGGAAATGACCTTTCTTGCGTTTTGTGCATTGTTTTTAAATGCTTGTGCATGTTATCATGCTGTAGCGACAATTGTATCTCATGCACGTCCGGTCGTATTTCGGCTGCAACCAACAACAATCGCGCCTATGTCTAATTTTGGTTCGTGGTATTCGGTATGTGAGGCTTAGCGTCCCGAAGCTGCACACAGGGGATGCTATGAGAGACGCTGTAGAGGAGGGTTACGGGTTATTTACTTGTTTTCTGGTTTATGGGCGTTTAACTTCCCAAAGCGACTCAGGCTATGAGGGACGCCGTAGTGGAGGGCTCCGGATAATTTAGACCACCTGGGGTTATTTAACGTGCTTTGATACCGTACAATACGCGGGCCTCCAGAATTTCGCCTCCATTGAAATGCGAACACCGTGGCCGTGATCGAACCCGCGTTTTTCGGGTCAGTAGCTAAGCGCCATAACCACTGAGCCACCGCGGCGGCTGGGTTAATTTCGACCGCTTGGAATTGTTTAACACGTACTGAGAATGGACAGCATACTGTTTTTGTTTTTCATTTCGTTCGTATCGAAATTTCACTGTCACATTTCCAATGGTGCGATTCTGCCTCGCGGCTTCGTGTCCAGCAGTGGAACGCCCCAGCCACTGCGCTGCCTTAGTCGGCACACCTTGATTTTTTTTTTTCCCGAAGGAGCAGACGGTTAGGCATATGAGTTTCCGGCAATAAATGTCTGAAGTCTCTCTTCATGCCACGAACAAATTCTTAGTTAAAGGCTGCCACATGTAGAAAGCGGAAGTTTGCTTCATGTAGCGCATTATCAGAAGCAAAAGTTATTGTCAGGTGACGACAGCCTATTTCCAATTCCAGTCATGACATCAAAGGGGTTGGAATTCGCTGAGAACCATCATCCGCCAATAAGTAATAGAATCCAGCGCTTGCTGGATTTCATTATTCTCATTCTTGTGTCGTACCCAGAAATTCTGGAAAAGGAAATTTTACAACAGGAAATTGGTTACAAACTCATTTTCTTCTAATATGATATGATTCCACTATTACAATTAATATATGCGCACATCTCTCTTCAGCATGACGACTTTCAATTTTTGGTTTTCATATTTTTACTATCTTCAAAAAGGTTGTCCGTTGGTTTTCTCTGACAGTCATAACTACTCGATGCCAGCGATGAACAAACTTTAAAAGAAAGATTTTGCTACGCATCGGGAGAAGGGACCATTACCTTCAATATGTTCACAACTCTACTTTACAATGTTCCGCGGCTGTCTCGCGATTAAAACTGATGTCCAAGAATCCTAAACTCGAATTTATACGAACAGATTTCTACAAAAAAAAAAAAACATGAGGCGAAACGTGGCCCGTAGACTTTAGAAAACTCTTTACACTTGTTTCAACGCGCACTGAGCCTTTAGTGCACGTGTGCTTGAGCATTTGCGCTTGCGATAGATGCATGTTTTTACCAGTGACGGGTACAAGCATAAGTTTTCGGAGGAAACTTCTCTTCCTTTAGAAGGATCTGCCAGCCTTCAAACATACCTCATTAAAAGCTCCATAACTCAATAACTGTACAAAATGTCATCGAACACATTTTTATAGTCTTTGCATAATGCATTGTCTTTCAGGCTGCTTAATGCAGTCTTTGAGCTCACATCTTGAGCAGAGAGATAGCTTTCCTCGAATCCGAAGTACTCAAAGCGTATCAGAGTTGCACTCTCTCGGAAATGATTCCTTGAGCAAATCATAAGGAGCACTAATGATAAATGATAAGAAACATAGGAAGCATAAACATGGGATAAGAGGACTCCCTCTGACAAGCACTTAACTTTGTGTGTGTGTGCCAAATCACTCACCTCGCGCACAACCAAGCGGCTCCTGGTTCTTGATCTGAGACAACACGTTGTTCTCAGAACCATCGCAAAACAATGCAATGATGGCCGCAGGCATACACTCTGTCAATGTATTACGTCACAGAGCCAAATGATGGCAACTTTTTCTTTCTTTTTTGGAAGCCGAAGGCAAACTTTGTTCCAATGGCTTTATTCCTAGGCAACAAGAGTACTGGAAACATCTCTCATCAGCCCACCAGGGGGTCGGCGGCCAGTATTCAAAAGATAGGATGCATAAAGTTGATCGTTGACCATTTTTTCGAGATGGTATTATGTGTTCTCTCATTGGCGGCGAAGAACGGGCTATTGCGGTGCTCATCATTGGGTGGTTTAATGAAAAGACCCATGAAGCGGTCTGAAAGCTCTGAAAAATCTGTGCGCCCGTTTCCAAACAGAGAAAGGGGAAAATGCGACAGAGAAACCATAGAACATTCGAGTGAGCTTATGCTCGCACAAGGTGTCTCTCCGCGCCAGAAAGGTAATCACCGAGTGCAAAGGTGGCAAAGAAGTTTTTTTTTTGGCTCATGAAAGCTGCATGATATTGCTCAGAAGTCTTGTTGAGCAGAAAAAAAAATACAAGCATGGGTAGCAGAAAGCACAGACAGCGGGTGATGAATAGGTCTGCCATCGAGAGTATGCGACAGCATCCAACGAAGATTATCGTTGGCGACGATGGACGCCTGGCGTTTCACTGAAGGGGGTGGGGCTGTGCCCGCGTCGCAACAAAGCCACGGAAATACACGAAAGGCGCGCAATACCATTGGGGTCCCCTAGATAAAGGAACACAAGACTTCACGTGCGACTGTTCATAAACAAGCATTGAACACGCCAAGTCTAAAATAACGATATAATTTTATTAATCGCCATGCATTTGTGCGCCATTTCATTTGCGTACCGGAACACAAATTTGAATTCTTGAACCCGTAAATCAGTTTTGTCGTTAAAGCGCATGAATGGCGAGGTCCCTTCGGAGCTTGTAGACTTTCCGCAAAACTTCAGTTGCCACTCCAGATTACATTCTGTACCATCCTCTGTCTCTCGTTGCGTTGTTTCAAATGGTTTTATTTGTCGCGATTAAACTTAGAACAAAATGAACCACAACAGCTGAGAAAAAAAAACAATGAAATAGTCAGCAGTACCGACGTACAGGAGTGCTCTTTTAAAAGAACTCATTAGAGTGGCGAGCTATACAGAACAAGAGAAACATCTGTGGAGCTGCCGCGTATCAACACGATGCTGGCGTCTTTATCTCTTCTAAGTTTACGCTAGTGCCCCCCTTCGAGGGCAAGCATTGTCTTTGAAACACACGCAGTTTTTTTTCTTTAATTTCACTTTATCTGCTCGGAAGCGCATCGCTCGAGCGCTTCAGTCAAGCGTGCTGAGCGCTCACGTCCGTGCTTGTGCAGTCAGCAATTCTGCGGAATAATTAGAATACGCGTTTGCTCTGCATATTCTAATTACTATTCTCTTTAATGTGCTCTGGGTTTAAATTTAAAACGAAATCATTTTCACGCGCTCGCGCTTCCTGTCCCTCCTGCAGCATGGAGACCAAGAAAGGCAGAAGCCTTTTTCGGAGATTAGGGTGTAATATGGCTGGACTAAAGCTTGGAGCTGGGAAGGGGCATCTTCACATGGGGTGGGCATCTCCAAGCCTCTCCCATGTGACGCCTTCTTTTAACCTTTTTTTATTGGCTTGAGTGTACAAGGAGTGGTTAGTCCCTGATAGTGGCGCCATCTCTTTGTCACAAAACACGACTACTTTCCTCCAGGGACCAGGAAAACCTTTTATCAAGGCAGCAATGGTCTCTATGCAGTTTCACCCTTTCAACTGCCCGGAAAGAGAGTTTGGACTTTTAAGAGGCTCAAATACATTGAAAAAGTTCGAGACCCACAAAAACTGTCCATAATTAGAGGCGTCCATACTGACGGGGCAGGACTGTACCGTCTTTCCCAAAAGCAACTACGCAATGGTATTTGTTTTTTAGCCACGTAGCATAGCATTTATGGCACCCTTGATGTCTAAATATATGTAAGGTAAAGAGAACCCTTCACCTCATTTTTCAAGACTTCTTGGTCCTTACAGGTGCCTTTAGAGCTCCATTATACGGCTGAGAACAAGCCCATTTTTGCCTGGTACCTTTGACAAAGAAACATCCATTTAGGGCAGGTAGTGACCGCTAATTCGGGCCACGGCAGTGAAATTACTTGGAGAATAAGAATAGGGTGGAGTGAATTTGGCTGGTACTCTGAGTTCATGAATGGTGGTTTGGTAGTATTCCTCAAGAAAAAGCATATAACAGCTGTATCTTACCGGTACTAGCCTATAGGTCAGAGACATGGATGCTAACAAAAATGGTGAATTTAAATTGGGATCAACGCAGCGTGCTATGGAAAGGAAAGCTAAAAGTGTAATTTTAAGAGACTCGAAGAGAGCAGACAGCGTCTGTGAATAAACTCAATTTAATGACATCTTAGCCGAAATTGAGAAGCGGAGTGGGCATGGTCCAGGAATGTAATGCGAAGGCAAGATAATTCCGGTGGTCGTTAAGGGTGACTGATTGATTTCCAAGAGAGGGCAAACATAGGAGGCGGCGGCGGCAGAAAGTAAGGTGGGTGGATAACATTAGAAAGTTGGCGGGGATAAGGTGGTTGCAGCTGGAACAGGGCAGTGTTAATAGGAGAAATATGGTAGAGGCCTTATCTTGAAGTGAGCGTAGTTAGAATGATGATGATGAAAGCTCCAAAATTCGCTAGTGCGTTCCAAGGCTTCAGTGAATACGTATTGACATCTTCATCCACCTAACCGCTAGATCCCCTGCCAATGTGCTATTCACCTTAGAAGACACTACGAAAAATATGGGTATAGACGCTAACTTCAGGTGCTTCAAGTGGTAAAGAGAAACTTAATCTGCAGTTGGTTCACTGAGAGTGCGCGTTGAATCGACCAATATGTGTCAGTCATGCGCTGTCATGCATGTTCTATGTTGCTTTTGATGTTCTTGTCCTCCTGAACTTTGCTTTCTAAATAATGAATCCATCGGAATTACCCCCTTGTAAGAGAGCGCATGAGAGGGAACAAACAATCGCCTTTTCCAGGTTTGTGGAGTGATATCGGAAAACGTGCACGTCAGATGGATGAGATAAGGGGCGCTTGCCCAAAACTCCCGGTGGCATCCTTCCAGCAGGCGTGATGCCACCAGCGTCAATTGAAAGCTGTGCTTAGGGCTGACTCAAGGGATTGAAACTGTGTTATCAGCTGGGTGATAACAGATTTTCAGCTGGTTGATAACTTCTTTTTTTCTAGACCATCATTAACGCGTGAATGGAATGGCAAAATGGCAGCACTTCTTAAGAACTTGCCCCCGATTAAGACATGCATTATGAAGACAGTTTCGATATCACATTAGTTTTATCCGTTAGCTCTGTTCCGAAAGTGAAACCCTGCGTTATTGCATGTCCTCGTAATTTTTTCTTTATTTTTTAGGTACGACAGCCAAATCAGGGGTGCTAGCAGTGGTTAATTATAGCGGTCGTACAGCAAGCCGTCATCGATTTTTTCCCTTCAGCAATGTTACCCTAATCTCGCGGCCGAGTATAATTAATTTTTTTTGCGTGTGTTAAAAATTATTTGTACATAGATACCCACTGAATAAATCAGACAGGTAAACAGATAATTACTCACCTTCGTTTTTATCCGGGCAGAATCACGATTATAATAAGTAGATCCCGTCATACATGCTTTGGGAAACACTTATTGCAGTCTTCTTTTCTACCTGGAAAAACTATTTTCTGGCCCTGCTCCATCATCTTGTAAACATCCTTTACTTGTTTCCCCTTCTTGAAAAGAAAATACACATTGGCCACTATTAGATCACATAAGCGTCTCGCATATCTATGGAGGCCTCTCCTACTAAAAGCAAGAAGGCTTGACACTGTAAGCTTATACTTTGTAACCTCCCTGCCTATCTCACAGCAACAGCAGACATTCTCTTCAGAGCAACAATTTTCCCGGCATTTCTCTACGCTCATTATCGCGGTATCTCTTAGCTATTTCGCAATAACCATTTGTTATTGCTTTTTTCGTGTATGTCTGTCCTTAGTTTACGCATACCGAAGATATTGTATCCTGCCAGTTTGGGTATACCTAATGGCCTAGTATTGTAAGCACCTGATAAGCTGAATCGTTGAAAATAATCAGACCGAACTTAATTGCGCTAAATGTGAAGCACAGGTCGTCCGTGTCCACAAGAATGAACCAGCATGCATATCATCCAGGCTATCAGTGTGTATCCAGGCTATCAATCAAGCTATCAATCAAATGGAGAGCCGCTGCTGTGTGACCGTTTTGTATAATTTGGGTGATAAATTATAGCGTACATTACTTCCTTGAAGATTATTTCCGTATGTATCATATCAATCATGAACCGCAGAGCACAACCCTGCCGTAGTCCTTCATGTACCTCGACGGCTATCGTACTTCATATCCTCGCCGATGCAATTTCAACTTTATCATCTGGGTGTATATTTTTCAGGAAATCAATTAGTCATGACCGATTCCTTCATATTTTACTAAGTTCCGCAGGAATTCCATATTTAGGCTGTCATACGCACCGCTTATGTCCGGGAAGGCCTCTACAAAGGCCTCTTTACCTCCCTAGCTCTTTGTTTGCATTGAGTAAACACGACCAGGCTATCATATGAGCGCCTACCACTTCTGAGCCCGTTCTGAAGTCCTCCGAGTATATCATTACTTTCTATCCATGTCTGCATTTTTAATTTCACCTCCTCAGTTGCCAACCTGTATTTGACAGATCTTATCTCAAATGGGCTGAATGATTTTATCTTTGTGCTACCTCCTTTGCCTTCATAAATCATATTCATTCCACTCTGTTACCAGCTGTACAAATTATCTGTTTTGTTATGACTGTTTCCAATGCTTTTAACAACGTTTCCTTGCTGCTTTGACCAAGTTCACTGGTCAGCTTGCTTTTAACTTCGTCCATCCCCTGCGGTAGTGCAGTTCGGAATATTTGCCTCCGCATTTTTGAAGTGATCGAAAATTGGTCTGTTCTAAGCTACTTTCTGTTATGCTGTCCTGCGCACCTTAGTTAATCGCAAACTTTCTGACAATGCCCGCTGCCTAGCGGTAGCTGCCGGTTCGCCGTGCTAACCGATGACGAAGCTGGCTTCCTCGTTGTTGCTGGCTCGCTTCTTGCCCCGGCTCCTGCTGCTTGACGCACGTTTGCCATGATAAGAGACAGCGGGTTACCACGGCGTTGTGCACCAGTAAGCTGCGCAGACTGCATGGGCCTCTGAAGCCACACTTGGTGTTCCTTCGCCTGCGTAGCCAGCCCACGAAGGGCATAGCTTCGCCGGGCTAACATGGAAGTGCGCTACGCATCGCCCTCCCAGCCTCTGCCAGCTCACTCCCCCATGGAGGCCTGGCATCCTGCGCGGGAATCACGGGTTGAAAACGCATTCGACGCGTCTCCCGCCACCAAACAACGAACGAACTGGCCCAGCACGTGCTTTTTTGTTGGCAAACAGTCTGAGGACGAGAACATGTGCGGTGTGGTCGAATTCACTCGTGGCGGCTGCGTGGGCGGCGTGATATCAAAGTGCGAATTCGCGCAAGTGTTCCTTTTGTGGCTCGGTCAATCAGTTTAGAACGATGTCATGCGTGTTTCGTCTCGCTTTATATAGAAGCATGCGTCACTCCCGTGTGGCGGTCCATAAGTGGAAAGTGTAAACAAACTTTGCGCGTGCTCCGCCACAGTGGCTCAGGGGCCATGGCTTTCGGCTGCTGAACCCAGGTTTGCGGCTTTTATCCTGAGAGCGGCAGCTAATTTTATATGGAAATGAAAAGAAAAAAAAGTGTGCTTGGTTTAGGGCAAAGAGCACACACACTAGGAATTACGTAGAGCACTCTTCTAACCACGTCACATCGTTGTGCAAGCATGGTTTTCGCTAAGCTTTGGAGCAGGACGGCCGTGATGCCAGCTCTCCGAACCTCAAGCTGCGATTGACACCAGTGGCGCATTGTGTGAGCAGCGCCACCAACGCTTCGCTGCTTTTGAATGCGTATCTATTCAAGCTATGCAGGTTTCTAACCCTGGGATAAATTTCAGAGTGCACGAAGTTGTTCGATTGTTACTACAATGTTAGCACTTGTGTTTATTCTTTACGAATGCAGGTCTGCGCTTCAGGGTTCATACCCGGCATATGCTTGTTTAAAAAAAGGTTTGAGCAAAGCATATCAGTCGGGCGTGCTGGTATATGTTCGTTTTGAAGAACAGGGCAAAAAAAAAACCTTTACGCTACAGAATAACAATCGGCACGTGATTCACTTTATTACAGTACAGGGAGTGCCACTCGCAAGGTCGAAATGAACACTTTTTAATAAAATGAGATTCGTGGGTGCACCTGAAAACTTTGGGCACTTGTCGCCCGCAGAGTCCTATATATGGTATATACTACTTACAGAATGTGCGGCTTCAGCTATACACTGTAGCAACAAAAGGCGTATTCCACTGAGCAGAGAATAGGGCACAACCATCACGGTTTCCTGAGGCAGCGACGGAACAAGGCAGCTGTATCGGCAGCCCGGCAAATAAATGTGTCCCTGAATTGCCTTCGATCGTCAATCGTTAGAAATTTAATGAGTGCCACTTCTTTGTTGTTGAAGCTTTCAGCGTTGCTCGGAATAATTTTTTTTTCCATGCAGGCGCAGTCAATCTAGCTGAGGCCATTGGGTTTAGAGATATCAAAGGACATGCGAATGAATCTGCGGTAGGAGTTAGCAAAAAACGATTGGAAGATAGATGGTTGAAAAGCAGGGCGGTGACATAAAGGTACAAGTTCAGGAATAAAAGTTTTACGTAAAGAACAGTGGAAAATTTATAGACACCATCGCTGAGTCTTACGGATTGCTTAAATAATAATAAAAAACGAGCATAGTGGCAACTGCCACTACCACGTTTCAAAGGTGACGCTTATATCCGGACGGACGGACGGACGGACGGACGGTCCGTCCGTCCGTCCGTCCGTCCGTCCGTCCGTCCGTCCGTCCGTCCATCCATCCATCCATCCATCCATCCATCCATCCATCCATCCATCCATCCATCCATCCATCCATCCATCCATCCATCCGTCCATCCATCCATCCATCCATCCATCCATCCACACCTGCTTCGCATGGTCAGGCAGATATCCCAGCTAAAAGAATATTGTAGCGATGAGTTCATTGACTCAAGAACAAAGTCACGAAAACTAGCAAATAGTTAAATAGTTAAAAGCCTTATTTATATCTCTTCGTATCGAAATAAGTCGTTCCGAAAATAATCCACTTTTTCAAGGACACTTCCGCACAGAGTGTTCGTAGTAATGATAAGAACGAAACGTCTATAGTCGGATACAACTATACAACTTAAGTCTGCAGTGAAGCTCCGCTCACATTAAGCCTCCGGGCACAGAATTCCTTCACGACGAAAAAGTAGTCCGCTGCTTAAACGTTTCTGGTTACCTAAACAAGAAACTCATCACAATAAAAAAGATTATGAGCTCTATAATTTTGATACATGGGTTGTTTGATATAGTCAAACAAGAAAAAGATGATTTCGTTTACTTTTGCGAGTGGCCAGCGGAGTAATAGAAAATGCCGCGGACCGCGGCGCAGTGTGAGCAACTGCCGCCTGTTTTTTAAAGTTTTATCCTACTATAGTCCCAGTTCAAAGTCAGCTTTCTCCCTCCTTCCTTTCCTGCGCGTGCACGCGCCGAATGGAGGCGCCACTGCCTTAAAGCACATATGTCATCCCGTTCTACAATTGAACGCACCCATGCTAAAATAGGTTTCCGTAATCCCTGCACATTTATGATGGCGTTGTACAAAAACTCACGAGCAAAACAGGAACTAAAACAAGATACGGAAACGCCACCGCAATACTTCTTGTAAACTGGACATAGATGCAGGCGAATCAAATTGTTTTTTTTATTAATATATCTATTTCTTTGACGCTCAGCAGTAAACATCCATATCAGCTCCGTCCTGTTGTGAGACGACATCGTACGCCAGCATGAAATTGGCGCTGTCTTATCGTATTGGCTTGTCCGCGTACGGCGTATCTGGTTGCGCAAATGGGAGGAAATTCGGTGTGGGATATCTTGAGTTAATCTCATGTTTTTTTATATAGAATTTGAAAACATTATTATGCGTTGAGTAATTCAGTGCGTGTAGCTGCGGCGTGATCTTATATATGCACTCAGGACAAAGTAAACAAATGTTTAAAATTTTGTGGTGTTTTAATTTTTGCTTTCCCTTTGTTACACTTTTTGTATGTATGAATTTTGTGTTTTTGCCGCCATGTCACTTTCCTCTACACTCTGAACCGTATCGGTACATATTCACTTAGGGCAATATGTAAGTAAAAAAATGTGAGTTAGTTACTGGTTTAAACTAAACTATAGTTCTTATGGGATCTATTGTCCATTATTCATGTCATTTAATTATTCTGGCACACTTTGTACTGCTGGCTAAGCCGCTAAAGAGGGCATCCGCGCATCTGCTGTACCTTTTAAAAATATGTTTCTGTGAGCATATTATATATCATTCTCTGAGGCAGGTCATTAGAAAAAGGTGATTGCTGTTAAGTACACATTAATAACACTTAAAGATTCTTTTCAAAATCCCTGACGCTTTCCAAGATACTTTCCAGAACCCTAGCAAAATTGGCTCTTCAGACATGGTAGGCCATCTGCCGGCAAACAAACGGCCTACATCGCAAGTATGTGGCCTCCGAGATTTCAAAATTTCCTGGGTTTTAAAATCTCAGAGGATGTGCCCTATTTAATGGGTCTCATTGATGGCAGGTGGCGCTAGTTACTTAGAAGTAAGATGGCATGGAGGAAGAAAAAACTCCACGTAAAAAGGGTATTTCTTGTGCGCTACATAGCACATGGACGTCGGCATTCACTAATTGCCGCCTACTAAATATGCTAGGGAAGGTAGCGACAGCCACCCTATTCAAAGGAGATGCCGCTAAAACTTATGCATTCATTCATCTAAGAAGAAGAGGAAACCTTTAAAATTTGAAATACAGGGAGATCGATGTAGATATAGAGAGTGAGACCGCTACAAGGAAGGCTACCGCATCCACTTAAGAAATGCGGGTGTTATTCTTTGAATATGCCTTTGTGCTTTCCTCTAAACAAGAAAGGCAATATTTTGATTATGTGCGACTTTGTTAGTTTTGTTTAGTGGTTAGATACGTGATTCTGAGGAATCGAAAAGCGCACTAACTGCAGCTTCGTTTGAAATGAAACAGCACAGTAAAACACAACTAATCAACAACTCTGATGGCAAGAATAGGCAGCAAGGAGCAGCGCCGCCATCTAGCCTTCATAAGCGAGGAGGAGGGGCACTGGCGCTCTTCCTCCATGTGCCATGGTGCCCGGGCGCGGATTTCAAATTTCTGAAATTCCGGGACTGCACCTTGCATGTAAACAGACGTTGAAATAGCAACGTGCAGAGCGCAGAATATGGGAATTTATATGCTCAATATTATACGGGGCAGCCAGGGTTGTTCAGTGGCCCTCCTGGGCCACTGACGTACTCTTGAAGGGCATTAAAAGGTACAACGGATAGTGCATGCACCTGACCAGATGGAACCGTTGCAGGATAGGGCATGAGTAGGAGCACTCATGCTTCAGGAACTAAATCAGTGTAGCCCATATCTCGCGTCTGAGGGAGGAGACTAGATCCACGCGTTAGTATTAACTGACGGGCTCTGCTACTGGGTTTGAGTGTGAAATTAGAATCCGAATTTTTTTTTCAGGGGCTTTCAGGGTGGTTACAAAAAGCGATATATAGAAGGTGGACCCATAGTCGACGACTATATGCTCTGCAGGTTTTGCTCTGATATGCTCTCACATATTCTTTAATTATACTTTCGCTTTGCCACCAGCTTTCTAACATCCTAGTTCTTTCAGCGCCACCATCCAGCCACTAACTGGCTCACAAGACAATCGGTTATGCGACTCTAATTTCCTCCCGCTCTAAATGACCAGGACGGTATAACACTGTGGGGCAATCATCTACTCACTGTCTGATTAGCTGAGGGTCGGGCTTTGAGCTCCATCATTAAACGACGCGTATTCTGTTCTGAACAAAGGTTACGTGCTTGACTTATTGTCAACGAGACGAACTTCACTCCACTAAACCTGACCCTTTGCCTCCCTCAGCTACATTTTGATCTTCCCTTGGCATTCCATCTGTTACAAGGTTAACTGTCTAGCGCCTCTCCTCTTAATTTCAGATGCGATATCAACAACTAGCACATCTCCAATCTATACTGCTCCCTTCCTGCATTCCAGCGTTGCACGAGGCCACCGCTATCAAGAATTTAAAAAAAAGGGAAAACAATTCGCTTCGTAAGAGATGGCGGCCAACAGGACTCATCCACGGCGCCCAAGACGCTTCAGCAAATAAGCATGAAGAAGTAGACTTCATGCTTACTCATGAATCTCCGACGCTGGGATATTTGTCGCAAAGTACTAGAATACGTCAGTAATCTTCTCGCGCTCCGACGCCCCGTCTTCTTCACAAGCGTGACACATACTCGTCAGCCTGGGAGCTTCCAGGATTACGAAAGACCGTGGCCATACACAGTGAGACACAACTGGTGGCTCGCTCTTTACCAGAACATTTTCGACATTTCCCAATGCCTTCCCGGGAGCACTAGCGAAGCTGTGCCCCTACATCGTGTCGAAATGAGCCGCATCACTTGCGCCGTATGGAGATACACGTGTAACGATGGGTAGCGCAGACACAAGTGAACATACTGCACACTTTCCCCGTGGGCAGAAAATAAGTGTGGAGGCAGCAGCCGCCGCACAGGGAAACCTAGCGCGCTGCAGCGTCTTCAAGGTCGAACGTGACGCGGATGCTAGACGGTTCGCGCTTCTAATGTGGGCGCGATGCCCGCGCGGCGACGGCTGCGCACCCCGTACCAGGGACGAAAACAGATGGCCACTTGCGCGGGAAATCTCTGAGAGGAAATACTCGGAGCGATACCTGTCGCGACACGCAGCGGAGTTTTTCTCCTTTGGAAGTTGTTCTGAGAGTTTTGCAGGGACACAGAAGGCAGACGAATGCGTTTTTGAAATTTACTGAATTGAACAGCTAATTATGTTGTTCATAAGTAAAGCTCGATTGGGGCCTAGCTGGTTCATATTTTACTTCATTAGTGAGCTACTCATGGGAACGAACAACATGGGTGTGCCCTGTATGTGTGTGTGGTTCTTGCGTCCAGTATTGTTCGTTCGCATGAGTAGCGCACTAATGAAGTTGAATGTTGTTCATGAGTCTGTATTACTCTGAAAGTAACTACAGCTTCATCTTTAAAGCTGTGGATTATCAGCATTCAGCATATGCAGCCCCATTCCACCAGCCAGATATTCATTCTCACATAGTGTTATTGAAAATGTCTTCTGTTTGATGATTCTTGTCGGCAATTTCTCGCAAATAATTAATTTGACAAGCATCTTTCCGATGCTTACTAACAGGATGTCACATATGGTATGGTACTGACCGTAGTGCTGTCAAGAAGTAAAGATTTTAAAATATGAGCGCCTGTATCAGTTTATTACTCATAACAATGGCCACTGCTTTTATGTACTGCAGTTTTTATAATGCCTTTATATGCTGTTCTTCATAGCACCGTAAGTATTGTTATTATTTTCCTTTTAATGAGATTGAAGTTCGCCTCTGCTGCCCGTGATTTCTGACATCGCACGTGATCAAAACAAAGAAAAATGGTGTGCGAATATTCTCATGACCGGTGGCTTGGAACACATACTTAATTAAAAGTATGTTCCTTTTTTGGGCTGGTTCAGCTTGCTAGCTCCTTCTCCAATTGGTCCTCCTAGCTCTCCACTGAACCCTTCTTTCTCCTTTCCTTCTTGTTTTCATCTCTTAAATCATTGCCTGAATTATTGAAGGATGCAGGGATTGGCGAATCATCTAGGCCTGTAACAGCTAGTCGATGCGTCGATTTCTTTCGAGATCTCATGAGCATCAGAGAAAAACGAGAGGAACGATTAAAAATTGAGCGGGGTCTTCTGCAGCATCAAAATGTCAGTATTAAGGCTACTGGAGAGAGGGGAAGTGCCGTCATTTAACCGCCGAACAGAAATACCAGGCGAAGCGATTTGCATATTATGAGGAAAAACGGGTTGAAATGAGTGAAGTAGCCCAAAATAGAAAGCGCAGGACGCAAAACCCAACAATATTTTATTGAATAATCTGCAGTGGGGAGGGGGAGGGGTGAAGGAAACAATGTCCTACAAAACGCCACACTCGGTTCTGAATATTAATTTCGTCTCGCACAAGAGTATTCGCAGGCTAACGTCATGGGAGCACCGACGGACTGCGCACAGAAGCATCCGCCTCTCGGTCTCGCTGGTTTTCCTCGAAGTAATGCACACAGCGCTGCACGACGAAGAATAAGAGGCAGGGCCATTCACGGCGCTGACTGAGCGTACGGGGAACGCGGCAAGAGGAGCTGCCACAGATTGTTGGCTTCTGCTGGCGCAGCGTCTGCTGTAGCAAGAGAGCGGACGCTGAGCGAAACTCTGCCCCAGGTGTGAGAGACGAACCTGGCGTGAGGGAGAGCTTATACCTGCCCCGAAAGGCGCTGCGTTCCGCAATCACCTCCTCCCTCTCGAACCAAAGTGCTCGGGGTGGTAAGGGGAACGCTCCCTCACCCTCGCAGCCACAGGCGAACCGGTTTCTGATTTCTTTGTGGCGGCATTCCTGAGCAGCTACAAGATGGACGTCGGCGGTGTACAGGAAGCCAGGTCGACGCCGCCGTAACGCTCCTTTCCATTGGCCCCGACCAGCTCCGAGGCCTCGTCCCAGCCAATGGCGGAACGCGTTACGCGGGCCGAGCAGTCTCTCAACACGGGAAGAGGGGGGATTCCTCGCTTGCCCCGCTGCGCTCCCCCGCCGCGAGCGGTACCACGCAGCGGTCACGAAGGCGCCTCAGCGAGCAACGCCGTCGCTCGACGAGGAAGCCCAGTTGGGTCGGCGTCGGTCGTCGCCGGTCTGTAGTGTCGGCGAGTGCATGGTGTGATCGCTTCCATACGTCGGTTCTTCCCGCAGGATTACCGCACAGCAAGCCCCGACGCGGAAGGCTAGAGTGCGGGTACGTCGTCGACCAGTGTCCTCCATGGATTATCGAGGCGTGCTAGTGAGTGCGTGTCCGCCGTCGTGACGCTTGTGCCGCGAGGCCTTGCAGTGTTGACCGCACGCCGGAGGCGTTTCCGGAACGATGTCCTCAACGACGCCGATCTGCCGCTGCCGGGTCCTCTACCTGGGCTCAGCCGTCCCGCACATCACCAAGGACGGCCTTCAGGGCATCCAGGAGCCTCTGCGCGAGCTCTACCCTGAGCAGGGGCCGCTGTCTGCTCGAGGCATCGACTCCTGGCTCAGCGTGTGGAGCAACGGTCTCCTCCTGGAGAACGTGGACGAGTCGCTGCGCCAGCATGTGAGGTTTTTTCCAATCGAGACCTTGCACTACTGCGCCGCAGTGCGCTACGTCATGGTGCCGGGATCAAGCGGAACGGAACGTGTGGAGAAGTTTCTGCCACTGGACAGCCCGTTCGCAAGGCATGCGGGGCCGCAGCAACCCCCGCTGTTTGCTTGCATCCTGAGGAGGACGACGGGTATCAAGGTACTCGAATGTCACGCATTCATATGTAAGAAGGAGGCTGCGGCCAACGCTCTCGTACGCTGTTGCTTCCACGCGTACGCCGACTGCACGTACGCCAAGCAATTGGAAGAAAACCCATACGCATTGGATGGGCCCCCGCGGCGAGCTCAGTCAGTAGTCGGTCTGGACACCGTGCAAAAGGTTGAGGCATGGCGCCACCAGCAAACTGAGCCCTCCACCAGCAACGGACTGCCGCACACAAACGGCGGCTCCATCCTCCTTGACGACGATACTGAAGATGACGAAGGAAACTACAAGGTCTGGACCGGGCCGGCACCCAGGGAGCTCGTGTACATGGACACCAGTGGAACGCTGCGAAGTGTCCAGTCGACAGCCGCCACGCAATCCAGGATGTCTCGTCCCCGGCAGCTAGCCATCCCTTCTCGACCTCCTCCACCCCCGCTGCCGCCACTTCCGCCTCCCAGCTCTAGTAAGGCGAACGGCCACAAGGAGCAGTCAAAGTCTAAGAAAAAGTCAAAGTCCAAGTCCTCCAATTCGTCTCCTCAGCAGCCGCCGCTGCCCATGCCACCTCCTCACCTCAACGGCTACAGCGTCATATCGGGTTACAGCGGAAACCATCCCCCGCCCCCCATGATGATCCACTCGGAGCGAATGCGTAGGCCTCCCGAGCGGCCCATGTTGTACAGCGCCGAGGAGCCGTCGTACGTCCCCGCGGTGCGAGCCATGAGCCCAACTGCCTCCTACCAGCCAGGCATGTTCCCGCACGAGCAGTACTTCATGCAGAACTACAGCACGGCGCCGCGTCCTCACGGAGGAAAGCACAGGGGCGGCGAACACCCGCCGTCCTCCAAGCCCGGCAAGGAACACAGGCGCAGCAACGGCCACCACGACGAGGCGGCCGCAGGAGACGGTGATTCTCCTTTCAACACGGGCATCTACCGCAGGAAAGGCCACCTCAACGAGCGGGCCTTCTCTTACTCTATTCGACAGGAGCATCGTTCGAGGTCCAACAGCCTCGCCAACCTGCATTTTCTTAATGGCGCTCCTGACGGCAGCGGCGATCCTGGACCTTCCGGCATGGACAAGAAGGACAGGGAGCTGGCTCAGCTTGTCGGCGACCTCGACTTAAGGGACAACGGCGGCTACGGTGGTCCTTCCCACAGGCCCGTCACGCCGGACACAAACTTTACAAGGAAGAAGGCCTCGTCCAAGAACTACGCTTGGTGAAAAAACGAAGCACGGGGTAAGGGTGTTGCCGTGCTAACATTCGAAACCTATGACCACCCGCCTCCGTTCTTCTACTTCCCATGGGCGATCCAGAGCAATTATCTGCTGATCGACACAAAGCCTGCTGTGCTCCCAACACTACCGGATAGATGCCGTGCCAAGCGAGCGCTCGGTACTTGTGTGCGAAGTGCCACTGTGTCCTCAACGTGTGTTTTTGTTCGTTTGTTGTGTTACTGCGTGACGTATATGACAAAGTGGCAACGACACCTTCTACACGCACACCCCTTACGCCGAGTTGGATATATACCTTCGTACCCCATGCTGCTTGCGGTGCCCGAAGGATTACTATTCACCGCCGTGCTCCAACCTGTGGTACTGCACTGTGAGCCCGCTGATATGCTATCCTGCTCTTGTTGCAGGAGTTGGGATCATGCGAGTGTGCCGTGTTTTAACTACAACTTCCAGTGTGGACGACGTCCAAGTTATATTACTTTTTTTTTACTACGGTGTGCGAGAGAAATGCGGGTTTGCTTGAAGACAGCATACATATTGAATACTGAGGAACACTTTGTGGAGCCTTGTTATTTTGTAACAGTAAGCTGTCTCTGTGCATGCTTAGCTGGCGAACTGACCAAGTTTCTAATCGTATGTGGCTGTGCTGGCGGTGCATGAAAAATAACCTTGTAAGATATGAAAAATTACTTTGATACCAGACTGGTCACATTTTCTTGGCGCGTCCTTCAGGCAATGAAGTAGGCCCGGGGAATCTGAGACATTTGTATGTTTGCTTACAGTTAATGGTCCTGCAGCAGGTGTCATTGATTAACCTTCAGTTTTGGGGCTTCGAACAATGAGTTCTGAGGCAACATGCCTGAAGGACAGTGATTATCTAAAACCCTACATAGGAGGCAGTCATTATGGCATGTCCTCCTCCAGTTTTTCCAGAGCAAATTGAATATGAATGGCAGAACGAGATCAAAGAGAACTCAACATATTCCTTGGGCTAATAATCACATGTTGATGAATACTGCTGCCGTTCTTCACTCATTTTCCATCGATCTTAAGCGGGCGTTGAAGACAGTGCTGGATGGCGTACTTACTTTCAAAGTGATGCGACTCTGTATGACTAATCAGCGGTAATGATTCAGCTGTGGCTTGCTTTCTTGAGACATGTTTCAAGAGGGCAATGCATGCGCTAGCTATCATTCCATTAGGGTTTGGCCAGAGCGTCTCATGCCCGTCAGTTTACCATTGAAGTTCTTGTCACAAACTTTATCTACGAAGAGTCAGACAGATGTACACGTTTAGGTTACGTTGTGCAAGCTAAAATTTGAAAAAGAAAACTCAACAGAAATGTCAAACGCATTCTTCAAACATTCCAGAGCCCGTAATGCATGCAGTAGTGGTTTAGATTGTCCTGCCTTTGTCCCCTAGAACTGCATTGCACAGCGTTTTTAAAACCACAAGGTCAGACAGACCTTTTGAGGTATCGGTTTTGGGTTCAAGGCATGACTTGAAAAGATTTTTGTTTGTGCCTGTTTAGAGTTAACACTATGTGAGTGAACATGCCTACAGTAGCCAGCGCTGGTCTTTGCTATCCGGATTACGCATGCCGTGGTCCGTTGTTTTGAGTCGCGGTTCCCGGAATGCAACTGCAGATCTTTTTTCTTGGAAGCCTAAATAGCACTATCATCAGCGAATAGAAAGGAGACGTACAACGTGATTTTTTTCCCGGGTGGTGTAAATGACCCTTGCAAGTGGTTTAAGCAACTGCTGAGCAGCACCTCGTCAATGATTTTTTGTCATGATGGTGTCCCTACAATACGACCCTTTTGTCTTATTGCAATCTTATGTGCGTAATATCACCCTGTCAAAAAGCGCGAGGTTAAGTGCGGCAAAAAGCTTATTGAAATTAGTATCAAAGTTTCCCGGGTACCATGCGTAGCTGAATGTCCAATGTGTGAAAGATCCGAACCTCTTAAACTTTCCTGCCTGCTATATACGGATGGCGTGTGAAGAAACAGTCCGCGGGACAGCGTGCGGAACATCATCTATCGAGCAGTTTTTTTTTTTTTTTTTTTGCGGCTACTTTGCAGGGTCTATTTTCAAGGCTTGGCTTTTAATTTAAGGATGACAGGCTGTTCGGAGAAGTCAAGCTTGAAATCACTCTTAAGGCAACTCGCCTTTGCTGCCTACTTTAGCCAACACTGCCGACGTCTCCTATGAGAGCAGGGTGCAACTAAAATCCACGTACTCCCTCCTAGTAAGCAAGCCGCAGCACTTAAACGACAAGACTTTGCAAGTTCGACGCCAAAAATGACGTTTGCGATCATTCTTTCAGTCTCTACTCTGTGCTAGCTTCGGGTCTACGACAAAAATCTCTGCGTAAGCAAAATTCACGATAGAAGTTCTACATCGTTGTTCATTTTGTTGGTTTTATAGACTGCTGTGCCAGCTTGAAGAGGACCTATCTCAAGAGCGAGAAGTAGAAACACTGGTCCCGTATTAATTACTAAAGCTGTTACGGTGATCTGTGCAGGATTATATCGTTCATTCGACGGGAAAAGATACGGCCTCCGATTTCTAATGCCAGTCCGGAGTGATTTACTTGTTTCAAAGGTAGCATAGCGGTTACGTGAATCTCTTTTAGCCTTCCTGTGGCAATGCAGCGAAGCCCTCAAAACAAAGGCATGGCAAGACTTCTATCAACCAGGAAAGCTTAGCAGCACAGGGGTTGTTGACGGCTGCGTACCTGGAAACGCGTCTGAGTATTGTCTTTTTCGGAACATAAAGTCGTTGAATGCTTCCTGGACGTATTCATTACGTTAAGCACCCGAACCTTGTTCCTATTTGTCGAGGACATACTGCACGCCACGGTTTGCTCTCTGTAATAGCAACATTATTTGCATAACGCATCTGGTTCAAAAACCAGGAAAGTAACAGACGGATAATTACTGTGGGGAGTTGAGCTCGCACGAGACAGCCGTCCGGTCTATCACTGCATGGGCTATACGTTATACGTATTCACCATAGTTATTATTTTGTAATTGCAGTTCTTAAAAAGGAGGCCGGGAAGTTATGGCTTTTACCGTGCTATTAGGCGAAAAAACTGGCCGTGTCAGTAAGGTGTTTATTATACACACGAGCTCAAAAGACTTCCGGTATAGCCTCGTTGTAATTTTCTGCGAACTTCTTTCAGAGTGTCGTTCAGTTGAATTCATTTGAGAATCGCTCTGGGACCTACAATGTCAAGCTCTGATTCTAGCCTTACTCAGCGCATTTGCGTTCTCTGTAAAGGTCGCTGGCGGTCGTAATGAGAGAGAAGAAAGTGGAAAGGGCTTCTTGGAAGCCTGCAAGTTCCAGGAATTTCCGCTTTCATCTTGAAGTGATTTTTTTTTTCACGCAGTGTCGTATCTTGATGCAGACATTTTCTCCTGTCAGTAGAAATCAAGCAACAAGGTCATGATATGTTTTACATTTAGTTATGACATACAATAATTTTACCGCACAGATGCGAAACGGATTGAAGTGATCGGACAAAATGGTGAATTTGAGACTATCCACCTAAAAAAAATTAGTTTCTATTTTTTATTTACCTCATTTGTATAGTATGTAGTGGAAACGACAGTCTGGTGTCCTGTGCGCCGTTCCTTCTTATTTACACGGTTAGGTAGGGTCGCTACTAAATTGGTAAAACTTTCGATGTGAAACAAGCTGAAAACTTGGTCTTGACGTGCCTCAGAGGTGTCTTGTGCAGCCTAGTCTACACCTCTTGCTGCTTCGTGTTTGCTGGAAACACTGCAGATGCCATTATATCCTAAAAATGCTTCCTTGCTAAAAGAATTTCTTGGGCATATAAATCTAAAGCGGTCGAAACGCACTACTTATTCACAGCAGGAAATTCTTTCCCACAAACGGCAGTTAATGACAAATTCTCTTTCCTATTTTGGCTCATATACTCGCATTTTGCGCAAGTCTCACCGCATTTGTTTCTGATTCAATACTTTTCACATCTTTCCTGAGTAACACTGGGCAGAGAAAATTTTCTGCGTTTGTTTTCCGACGTTGCTGTCTCGAACTTCTGAAATATGAACGTGCAAGACAAAGTCTGCATAGAGGAACGCTGAATGAATGTGGCTACAGTTTGGTTACATGTGTATTGTTCAAAGTGTTAAGGAGTGGCACTAAAAAGAAGCGCGCTGCGCATTGTACATCGTTCTCAAGAGGACGCGTTAAAAAGAAAGTACGAAAAATTATTGAGCGCGCGCGAAGAGCGGCTGTTCTGTCTGCTCTCGTTGTTGTGTTGGTGATGCATCAACTTGTACAGCTCGAGCGAGGCGTCTCCAGCGAGAAGATGTCCTGCTCTGTTGTTATGCCGAAATAAAACGGACAGTTCCTGGTCAAAACAAAATGAAGTGTTTCGAGCTCTTAATTTATTATTATTACTTTCGCTGTCTGGCGTGCACCTGGTCTTATTATCTGCTTCCCAATTACCTGATGTTAGTGTGCAAGGTACTAGCAATAGTGATAATTTCTAGACTGTGCACGAGAAAAATAGTGCCGGTAGGGCCCTATTCCGAGAGTTCAAGAGTGCCGGACGGGCACTGTTGTACTCTACGTGCGATCCATGTTTACTTCAAGTCTACAGTCACAACGAATATGAGAGGGAACGAACTTTTTGCACAAAATTGCGGATTTTTTGTTTATTTCTTCGCTAAATTTGAGAATTATTTTTGGGTATTATATGCCAAGAGGAAAACTAGTTAGAAAACAGAAAAAAACTGTGCATATCGCAGATAATTATTGAGTAATCAATAAATGAATGCTCAAACTCTGTTCCCTCTCATATTGCTCACGACTTTACCTCTACGATTTCCATGTTCGGCCATTACCCACACGCATAACTTCTACTACTTTAAATCAAACAAATTGATCGTTGTTTACTTCTGACAAAGATCTTCAGTGGAGGGATGTAGCGCATGTAGGATGAAGCGCACAGGCATGACCACGTTCCTGACGGCAGCTGTACCTTCCATCTCAACGCCGCCAGCCTGTGAGATTAGTTATTGAAGGTCAACTCAAGTGTCAAGCGCTAGTATTTGTGCGGGGGAGACTTCAAGCCTTTCGGAGTTGGAAGTAGCAGCAAAATCGCATTTATTAGGATTCCTAGCCCGAAAACGAAGCTACATTTCACAGCGCGAGCAGTAGAACTACGGGCCCAGCAATATAAACGCTTTTGTCTTTTCCGCATCTCCGGTGGACTGTGTCCCATCATATTTCGCATCCTGTGAAGCTGTCAACCATGGTACCTTCAGAATTGGGTGGTGACTTGTGGACAGGCCGGCATCTAGTTCTTAATCCAGCTTAATCCTGACCTTGTTCCACTTTGAGAGGTCACAGCTGTCGCAGCTGTTCTCTCCTTAGTGATGAGACATTTACGGAGTGTCAGCCTAGCGGGTACGTACACTGGATTACTGGATGCTTGCTGCGTAAGTGCAGTGCCATGTGTGCCGCCATTGTGCGTGCGCAGCAGGCAGCCGATAATATGAAATATCTGTGCCCTAATACGTCTCCGTTGTGCTAAAACTCTCCAGTGTCCCTTTATCGTTTACTTGCTCTGGACGCGAAAGTAACCGCATTTGTTGTACGAAGTTCAGTCAGCCTCATGTCGAAGACAAGACTTTTTAAAAACTTCTGTTAATGCAGACAATATCTGCAATCTGCTCACGACGTATCACCATGTTGTGCAGCTCGTCGATATCAATGTTTCTGCCTATATCGATAGTGACTGCGACATTGCAACTAGCGTGGAAAGCACAAGGACAACGGCAAAAGGAGCCGACGGGACAGCACGTGCTGTCGGTTCCTTTTGTCGTTGTCCTTGTGCTTTCCACGCTAGTTGCAATGTCGCAGTCACTAACGAATACACACCAACTAGCCCAACTGTCTTCCATGATCATGCCTATATCGACAGACGTGCGGGTAGCCGCAATTTGAAAGGAAACAGTAACTTCCCAGGCAAGCACTTATTCTGTTATTTCTACATTAAAGTTGAAAATGTCACGTGGGTTTTTTTCGTCCAGATGAGAACTCTTGAGATCAATGAAAAAGTGCGCTTTTCGTTTGTACTTGGGGAGTAATCTTTTGTGTATGGTTTATGAGGGTTTAACGTCCCAAAGCGACTCAGGCTACGAGAAACGCCCTAGTGGAGGGTTCAGGATATTTCGACCACCTGCACTGACATCGCACAGTACACGGGCCTCTAGAACTTCGCCTCCATCGACATTCGAACGCCGCGGTCGGATTTGATCCCGCGTCTTTCGGGTCAGCAGCCGAGCGCCATAACCGCTGAGCCTCCGCGGCGGCTTGGAGTAATCATTGGTTGAGTACGATTAATGTGCCCCTTTCATGTTGAAGCTGCCTGTACTTATTTTCTGCCTTCAGAATGAGACGCAAGAGGCTTCTGCTGTGGTTTCGGCAGTAAGCGCGATGTAGAAAGTGGCCCAAGTTCTGCTATCCAGCACCTGTGGTGAGCCAGGACTGTTCTGGCGAATCTCCTTGATTAGGTAGTGTGTGGACGAAGAATGAAAACCGTGTTACCACTCCGAATGCCATCTTTTCTACAGTGATTTGGTATATTTTCTTACTATCCTTTGCCTTTCCGCACATCAATCTAAAAATTGCAGCGCCAAACACTTGAGAAACGGTGTGCTACTTACTAAGGGCTCCTTAGCCCGGCGACGGTGGCGGTCGGTGTCGTGGGCTGAGGCTTCCTCCGCCCAGTGCGCACATGCACAAAAATCGAGCTCGAAATACGTTTCGTGTGCGAAAGTAATGGTTCAATGTTCACCATGTCATGCACAAGGAGCTACGGACACTATCCAACTCATACCGTGCCTCCCACCTGTGCTCACTTCACTTCTTTGAGTGTGCATAATTATAGATAAGCGTTTTCATTCCCAAAGGTGACAGTTGACAGCCGTGCTGTGCGGACGTGCGTTTTTGGTGCTCTTCGGATCACGCGTGGAGACCGGGACCGGACAGACTGCGAGAGCGTCTGCGTAAAATAGATGAGTACTTTCCTTTAATAGTTTTAAAAGTGCGTTTAGTTTTTTTAGGCTTTTAGGGGAAGTGCAGGTTAAGGAATAGAATTTAGGTCAGTGACCTAATTTCGGCCGGGACTATTTGGCCGACAGTTGTCTCAGTGTTTTTTTTTTGTGCGTTAACTTTTAGAGAGATAGCTATTTTTTTCCAAGTGATTGATCGGCATTTGCGGTAGCCAGACTTTTATTTGATTTCGCACGTGTTTTCAAGTGTTTTCGTCTTGAGCGTGTAGATATCTGGGCATTTGGCGCAAGCAATAATCGAGTGTTGCTACGATGGTTAAGTTACTGAAGGTTAGATGTATGGAGTGTGAGGAATCGGTGAATTTAAAAGAAACGCGGTTCGATTCAGTGGAGGAGGCCGAAGGCGCAGATTTTATGTGCAAATTCTGCGTATTAGGTGCACGCCTGGACAGGGCTGAACAGGCGAACAGCGAACTAGTGCTAAGGATGGATGCTCTAGAAACAGAGTTACAGATAGAGAGGGCAGAGAAGCGTAAGCTTCAAGTACAGCTATCTCAGATCGAGTCAAAAACGGCTGACACCGCCATTGGAAGCCACAATGGCGGGCATTCCAGCGCCAGCCACGTGGATGGGGCTTGCACTGGCATGGACAGCGAGGGGCCAGTAGGTCAGACATGTTCAGGCAGGAACAGCTATGCACAGGTGGCAGCTGGGAATTCGAGAGGCGGTACTGAGAAGGGGTCCGGGCTACTTCCAGGAAATGAGGGCACAGTCGCTGATAAGAGGCAGCGAGATCCGGAAGTTAGGAGGGAGTGGCAGAGTACCCTAGTGCTTATCGCTGGTGACTCAAACATGGGGCGCTGCAAAAGAGCTATTCTGGACCGGGTGAAGGGTGATAGGCGGGTAGCAGTCGGGGTGTTTCCAGGAAAGACAATGGACGATGTCCTGACAGCGACTAAAAGTGAACTTTCCGAGAAGGCTGCAAGGCGTAACTTGGTAGTGGTAGCGGCGGGGCTAAATGATGTCCTGAATGGTAACGCCGCACAAGTAGGGAAAACATTAGCTGAGGGAGTTGACGGTATAAGGGCGATAGCACAGCAAGCGCAGATCGTGGTGTGTACAGTGCCTGAGGTACAAGGAAGGAATGCAGAGGTTGCTAAAGACGTTGTGAATCTTAATCGCGAGATAAGGCAGTTAGGCCTCGAGAAAGGCTTTGAGGTGGTAGAAATAAACAAGGAAGTGCACAGGGCAGGTTCGGGCAGAGACTTTGGACGAGATGGCATCCATTTCAGTGGAAGGGTAGGAGAAGAGATAGGCAGGCGCCTGGGAGGCCGAGCGGTAGCTTTTTTAGGGGGTCCACGGTGGCTCAGGGCGTAGGTGTAGGTAGAAGCGATGTAAATGTAACAATGGCGGCTGATCCCAACAAAATGGCCACTAGGAGGCCCAGAAAGAAAACTACGAAAAAGAAATTTAACGCCAGGATCAGTTACATAAACATGCAAGGGGGTAGAAAGAGAGCGAAATGGCTAGAAATAGAACAGCAGTTAAAGGACGAAGCAGTAGGTGTGTACGCTCTATGCGAGACACATCTGAGGGATCTAGAAGATCCACCTTTCATCGATGGCTATGTCTGGGAAGGGTGCAACAGAACAACAACGGAGAAGAAGGGAGGAGGAGTAGGTATGCTGATACATCAAGGAACAAATTGGCAAAGAATAAAATCAACTTGCAAAGAACATGTCTGGGTATCAGGTACAATTGCTGGCAAAAGGACATGGCTAGGGGTAGTTTATTTAGGGACCGGGGACAAATGCAGGCAAGAAAACAAGGATCTAGTTAAGTGCCTCAATGACGATATAAAGCAGATTGGAGACGGTGTCGATATTATTTTGCTTGGAGACATGAACGGCCACATCGAGGATCTGGATGGATACACAGATTGTAACGGGAAGTTAATGCTAGACTTGTGTGAGCGGCACAACTTAGTTATTGTCAATAGAGAAACTAAATGTGAGGGACAAATCACGTGGGAATCCCGTAACAGGCAAACAACCATTGACTACTGTCTAATGTCGCAGGGCATCTATAGCAAGCTCGCAATAATGGAAATAGACGAAGAGGGGAAGGACAGCCTAGGAAGTGATCATAAACGTATTAGTCTACAGTTGGGAGCCCTAGTCAAAAGAGAAATGCAACGAAGTCCAAAAGACAACGCAAAATTAAATGATGAACAAATAGCGCTAATATCAGCCGATATAGAAGAAATAATTGAGAAACGCCACATGGAAAATTGGGATTATAATCAGTTGGAACTGCTCATCGCTACAAAAATGAAACAAGTGAAAGGAGTTAACCGCTGGAGAGGAAAGAGGAAGCCACGAAGCTGGTGGAATATGGAAATTAAGGAGGCCATCGAACAACGACGGGTGGCTTCAAGGGAACACAGAGAAGCAAAGAGGGCGCAGTTATCTGTAGAGGAAATAGGAAAAAAATGGGAATCTTATCGACAAAAGAAACAGCAAGTTCAGGTCCTAGTCCAGGCTAAAATAAAGCAGTCCTCTGATAAATGGCTGGCTGAAGTTCGCGAGGCAAATAAAGGGGGGCCAAGAAAATTCTGGAACCATATAAGCTGGTTGGGAAAAACAAATCAAAGAAAGCAAGAACAGATTATAGATGCTGAGGGAAAATGTTTGGAGGGAGACGATGCTGTGGACTACATTACGTCATTTATAGCTGCGTCTTTTAGCGACGCCAATGGGGTAATCTCCCCAAGTGAGGCGGCAACACAGGACAGCACAAAAGAGAACAGCTTAGAACTGACTAGTCTTAACTGGGAAAAGGCGGAAGCGAATATTCCTAAAACCACATCCGCAGGGATAGACGAAATTCCAATTAAGCTGATTAATGAACTTGGCCCAAGAAGCAAGGACGCGCTGATAAAAGCATTGGAGGCAGTCATAACAAATCAGCAAATTCCGCACAGCTGGAGACAGAGTAAAATGAATTTGATTTATAAAGGGAAAGGAGATAAGATGAACATAAAATCCTTCCGTCCGATTACGATAACATCTGTTATGTACAGGCTGGCAATGCAGGCGGTGAAATTAAAAATGCAGTCATGGGTAGAAGGGAATAGGATACTCGGAGAACTTCAGAATGGGTTCAGAAGGGGTAGGCGGTTAGATGATAGCCTGTTCGTGCTTACCCAATGCATAGAAATAGCTAAGGCGGAAAATAGACCTCTGTTTATAGCCTTTCTAGACATAAGCGGTGCATACGATAACGTGAACAGGGAACTCCTGTGGAGCATATTGAAAGATTTAGGTATTGGTGATGAGGTAATTGATTTTCTACAGGAAATCTACCGAGATAATGAAGTTGAAATTACATGGGAAGGGAAAAAAAGTACCACAACTGTAGGGGTGCACAAAGGATTAAGGCAAGGTTGCCCTCTATCACCGCTGCTGTTCATGCTTTACGTGATAAATATGGAAAGAAGGCTAGAAGAAAGTAATCTGGGTTATAATCTATCGTACAGATTAGGCGGAAATGTAGTTGAGCAGCGACTCCCGGGTTTAATGTATGCGGACGATATTGTACTGTTAGCAGATAGCCAGGAAGATTTACAAACTTTGGTTAATTGCTGTGGAGACGAAGGAGACGCTCTAGGATTCAGTTTTAGCGCAACTAAATCAGGTGTGATGATTTTTAACGATACAACTGATCAGGTGCTTACAATACAAGGCCACGAAATACCCAAAGTGGCCGAATACAAATACCTCGGGATATGGCTAAACGAAGGGCAGATATACACGGAAAAACATGAACAGGCTCTTAGGGCAAAAGGACGAAGAGACGCCGGGATAATGAAACATAGGGCATTATGGGGGTACAACAAATATGAAGTACTAAGAGGTATTTGGAAAGGAATAATGGTGCCGGGACTTACTTTCGGCAATGCGGTTCTGTGCTTAAGGGCAGAAGTTCAGTCGAGATTAGACGTAAATCAGAGAGCTGTTGGAAGATTAGCACTAGGTGCCCACGGCAAAACCACAAACGAGGCAGTACAAGGGGATATGGGCTGGGCATCGTTCGAGGCACGGGAAGCTAAGAGTAAAATACTATATGAAGAACGCCTGAGGAAATTGGACGATAACAGATGGGCAGCTAAGGTATTTAAATATTTATACAGAAAGAACGTTGACTCACAGTGGCGGAAAAGAACTAGAAAACTAACCAGTAAGTATGCCGGTCATGAGGACGGAGAAAGAAAGAGCATTAAACGACAGGTTAAAAACGCGGAAGTTAAAAATTGGATGAATTCAATGGAAAAGAAACATAGTGTAGAACTATATCGATTCTGGAAAAGGCAGATCAGGAAAGAATTTTTCTATGATAACTCAAGAGGCAGTGCCCTACTTTTTGAAGCTAGATCAGGGTGTCTTAGAACGCGCAGCTACAAAAAGAAATTTAACGAAGAAGATGACACATGTGCAGTGTGTGGTAGATCTGTGGAAACAATTGAACACCTCATAATCAAATGTGATGGTATCCATCCGGATGTCGATGCAGGCACAGTCACTCTTTCTGAGGCCCTAGGGTTTAAAGATAACAATGGTCATGTAAATAAATCTGCAGTGGAAGTCAGCAAAAAGCGATTGGAGGATTGGTGGCTGAAAAGCAGAGATGTGGCATAAGGTTAGAATAGTAGGAAACCGTAGGCAAAGTTGATGGAGAATCTTAATGAGAATTGCCAACACAGTAAACAAAAAAAATAATAAATAAAGAAAAGCTGAGCATGGTGGCAATTGCCACCACCCCGTTTCAAAGGGGGCGCTCCTATCCATCCATCCATCCATCCATCCATCGTGGAACTGACTTTGGTTAGTATATCAACATCAAACGCAAACCAGTAGTTTACATGATTTATCTTATGGGCTTCCCATTTTTGGCTCCAAGGCAACTTGTTCACAACAGACTTGACCAAGCTTTGTTACTGCATGTCTCTGACTGCTGGCTTTGCACTCTACCTATTAAGAAACTGCGGCCGCAGCTCTTCAATCGTTCCTGGAGTCGGAGCATATAATCTTGCAGATACAAACGTCCGGTACTGTCACCATGCCTTATTTATTGCTCCTTCTGCTAATCAAGTCATGTAATGCTTTGCGAATTCCTTACGATGTTAGACGCAAAACCGAATGTGTCGGCTTACTCGATGCTCGCATTTAGTTAGGCTTCTATAGTTAAATTCAGCACGAATCTCAACCAGGGTAGCAAGCTAGGCTCATGCTCTGCTATATTTCTGGTAAAGTTCCAGTCTCGAAACATGCATCTTCATGCATACATACAGTGCCCTTTGGAAGCGAGTACACCTACTAGACTGTCGGCTAAAGTTCACCTGCTGGCATCTTCTCACGTCGGTGAGACGTTTGCATCGAGAATTTTTTTCCCTCTCTTTTAAAGTTCGTTTCGTAGCTCGGAGCCCCGAATGCATGCAAAACTGTGGGAACAAGAGCGCGCTTACACAAAGCTCGGGAGAGCTTTCGAGTACCGGCTTGCATAAAGAGACAACATGCTGGATGGTTTTTCTTCGATTTCCCACTGGGCGCGTGGGACTTAAATGCGACCTGCGTCCGTTCCCGAACAAGGGGCACAGCTCTCTCACGGGTTCACGCACACCATACTGTGCCCACTTGCATTACTGTTTGCGTGCAGTGCGCTGGAAGCTGGAATGGAAGCAAAGGAGTGAAGATGTGCGGACAAGATGATGGAGGGCACCGGGACAGGCACTAGGATATGACATGTGGTCAAAAGTATTTACGCCACATGGTTGCATTTGAGCCACATATTAGAACACTTACGGCACTCCCAAAAACCAAAAGGTCTTGAAAGGTGAAGATGAAGTCTGTCCTCGACTTGCAGAGGTTCAGAGTTTCAGTGATGCTGTTCATTTTCTCCACGCACAACTGAAAAAGAAACCACGTGATCTGAACGCTTCGCACCATTTTCTAGAATGTGTCTTTTATTTGTAGCCTGGAAGTCATTTTCGAAGGACTACCCGTATTGTGACCGTGCAACTGGACTGGATCTCAACTAGGATGCTCTTGAATGAGCGTGATTTCGTCAGCTGAAAAATTGATGGCCCGTTTGCGCATAAGTTATATATGGACCGGAAGATGTTTTTCTGACAAAGTTACACGAACAGCTCGAAATTTAGTGGACACCTTATGCTCGGAAACAAAGCAGACTACATATGCAGTGCAATTGCGAATGTGGCGACGAGAAATAAAGCTTGATTTTTAGAACAATTACACAAGTATTTGGCTTATTCACCCAAAAAGGTTGCAGCAGCAGACGCCGAGGATCAACATCGCCTTCACAAGTACAGAAACCCTCTCCGTCAGTAGGAGAGCATGAAATAATCGGTTCGCTTAGATCTTAACGTACTTAAGGGGAGTAATTACAATTTCTTAAAAATGCTGTTATTGCTTTTAAACTTAATCTTTAGTGGTGGTCGCAAAAAGAAGTCGAAATGAATCTAGTTACATTGAAGAGATAATGTAAAATAAACATCAAGATAACCTTCAAAATGCTTCCTTCCAAAAGCCGACCAACCTTGATTTCTTTTTTCGATACATAATGGGACACAGGAGAGAAGGAGAGAGAAGAGAACAGATATACGCACAAGACGGACCCTACCTTTCAGTGCCGGACGTTCTCCATTGGTCAGCGCGGAGGGAAATATAATGGCACGTTGACGTTGCATTCTTAGAGAAAGAGGGCGAGCAATTGCAACCGAAGTAGAGAGAAGGCGACACAGTACACGGTATCGTGCATGCTTAGTTTTCATCCTGTCAGCTACGTGCTATATACACGCAAGCTCTCGGGTTCTCTAGCAGGCCGAGACAGTGCTGTGCTCACTCGCGGCTTTGATTACGGGTCCAAGAGTGTTTCTGACTTTTCGTATATTCGAGTTTATTCTAGAACTCGGCTCAGAATAATGATAGTTGAAATTTGTTAATATCTCTTTCTGCTGCATCTATGGCTGACCTCGATTTCTGGCGCAACGACTGCTCTGAAAAAGGAACGTCAGTCTACCAGCCTCCGCCAACAAGTTTTGTCAAGACTCTTCTCTCCTCAAAGGCCGAGTGCAGACGCCGCCATACTGCATGAAAACTGTAACGCGATGTTATGAAAGATTCTTCACATTATCTTTATTTTCATTATTGCTGTATTTTTTTTTAGTCAGCATAATGTCTGTATGAATAGTGTTGTCACTTTCGTGGTGATTTTGTTCGTTTATTTTTTTCTTTTATGCCGCACCTAAGCGCTTTAGCGGAGCGGCAAACATGAAGAAAACAGGTAACAGTGTTTTAATAACAACTATTATTATCCAGATAGGTGGGCAGTGGAAACGCTTGGCGGCAGGTTCGGGGCATCAGCGGCAGAAGCAAGAGGCATTCATTGCCTGATGATGTCTGTGCGCGGCCGAGCCGCTGCAACTCTCCCTCGTTTCTTTTCCCGCATGTAGCTCTACTACTACGCAACAATCCTCCACGGTCTGTGCGATGCGGGCACCGGAGGGCAGCCGCCGATGCTTGTGGTAGCTCGTCGGCACAGGGTCTGAAACGAAAAAGACGGGAGAAGAATAAGGAGAAGCGCAAGCGTGAGCGGAGATGGTTTATGGCGGGGAGGCGGGACGAGTGTACACCAGCAATGGCGGATACCATCATCGCCCGGGCCTCCGTGGTGGCTCCTCGCCGGCCACTGTCTGGCGCAAGACGTACGACGTGTACTACGGCCTGTACGTACGCAGAACACAGATGCGGGAGCAGCAGCGCCAGTCAGCGGCGGCAGAAGCAGTCACCAAAAGCCGCCGCCGCCGCTGGCAGACGTGCAATTCTCCACGCTTCCGGCCGGGCCGACGGCGATGACCTGCGCCCAGCGTAGGCCGGCCGCTGAGTTCCTTCCACGCTCTCTCTCTTCCATTCGTTCTCTCCCTTCCTTGTCGTTGTTTCCTTATGTTCTCTTTTTTATTTTCTGACTGCGTTTTGTTTTGTTCCTGTTCTTCGTTTCAGGGGTTTTCGTTCTTTTTCACTGCTGCTTCCGGTGTTGTCCGCTGGCCACTCAAGCCTGCGCTCGCCGGTCGGTCCCTTTTCCGCGCGTAGCCGGCGAAGCTTTGCTCCTTTATTTCTTTTCTCGGCTGGCCGTGGGACGCGGTGCACTACAAAGGTGCTGGTGGGAATCCGTTTAAGCTGAAAGGGTTCTCGAAGCTTATGGCTGCTGTCAGGCGAAGAAAGAACTGGTTGCTGGGTGAGTTGGGCACAACAAAAAGGCGGGTAATAGGCACTGTTCTCCTTGAAATTGCACACCCCTCCCGCCCCACACTCCATCCGCGCAGTGACACCAATGACAAAAAGACCCGTGAGCTAGGCTGGCGAGCGGACTTCGCAAGCTGTTCAGCGGGGTAGCCGTGACTGCAGTGAGCTGTGAATGAAAGGTGCAGCGCAGTAGAAAATTTACCGCTTGTCTTGGCCACTTTTGCCTTTGATATTTTTTTTTTAATGTACGCGCGCTACTTGGGCTATACACAACGCAATAGAAAAGAAACTAGTGGCTCGTTTTTTGCGCTTGCGTAGCGCTTGTGGTGTGCGTCGTTCTGTCCATTGTTGTATTGCGTTGTGTACCCCAAATAGCGCGTGCATTTAAAAAAAAAATCAGCCAATTGGTCCCCGTATTAGTTTTATTTGCTTTTTTTCTTCCAAGGTTCCGGGATGAGGCGAAAGAATGAAGACGTTTCGAAAGGCGTTTCACGGTGCGGAACGCCTTCAGCTGACCTGCGCAGCCCATTGGTTCAACGCCAGGTGCAATGACTGGGTTGGTACCCATGCACAGTGCTGCCGCTTTCATGAAATTTACTTGACCTTTACACTGCTGCCGCGTTCTTCAGCAAAATGATTCTCCAACCATCTTGCTCCGAGTGAACTGCGTGCACAAGGCTAGCAATAATTAATTCTCAGTAGATATCAACGCTTTGTTCCTTTTAAAGCTGACGTGAGATGCCAGTGAGATGACTCGTCGCTGGTCATGCAAGCATAGCAACTGGAGTTACTGTATTTAAATAATCGCAGAGCCGCAAGACACGGAATGCACAATAATATGTCGCAAACTTCACACATCTCGAAGCACCTCCCCAGGATACTGTCGACTCCTTTCCCTTGCGCGTATGTATGCACGCATCAGTAGTAGTCTGCGCTGCTACTCTTCTGAATTCTGCCACTCTTTCAACTCTTCCACTGCACCCGCTCAACCGGCACCACGTCAGGACGCACAAATCGATAGTGGCAAATGTCAAGCATGCACACCCAAAGGCAGGGTGCCAAGTAGACTTACCAAACGCGGACGATATGTCGACTTAGGCGTACTCCGCTTCTCGCAAACATCACGCCCCAGCAGCATCAGCAAAACCTTAACGTGTTTGCAGACATTGCTTGGAGGCGTTTTCAAAATTTAGCATATTAAAAAGGTCCCATTTCGAAATATGGTTGTATGGCTGTACTAGCTAAGTATGGACGCATCCAGAGAAGGGGCTCCGCAAACAATGAAAGCATATCATCCAAACATATAAATTAGCCACAGGATGACGGGTAACGACTGTAAACAGCCAGTACGACGTGCTCCAGAGGCGAAGCATATATGTAGCGCTTTCAAGCCATCCGGTTAGAGTAATTTGAGACTGGAACCATTAAAAGCGAGGTTTGAGGCGTTAAGTAAAGCTGCGGCTTTTCGGCAACTACAAAATGTAGGGAGAGAACAGGACCATGACAGAAATGGGAATTGCACACTGTTCCACGCTTCTTTGTCGCTTTCTTGGGACTCTTGCTAGGACAAGCAAGAAAAAAAAAAAGGCGACGTACGTAACGCCCATGTCGTGGTTGCAGAAGCCGAGATGCCATCAACACATCAGATAACAAAAGACCTAAACGGCCGTAAGCAGGACAGTTTGCGTCGGGTAAAGCATTCCCAAGCCCACATTCAAGCATTAATAAGGCCAGACCTAAGAACAACCATTCCTAGCATAACAAGGTTGCTTCCTTAGGGGGCAGCAGCTTCCAGGGCTACCCAGCAATCAGCAACGTGCATTGTTTGCTAATTCGCCCCAGAAGATGTCTATTATTTCGCGCTAGACAGGAAAAGGAGGAAAGAGCACTTTTCGCTCTGGGCCAAGCGTGCGAAGAGACAAACAAAATTAACAAGAATAAAACGAACGCTGTAAAGTTTATGTGAAGGAAGGAATACAGACGTATGTTTAACACCGTTCCCCCCAATTCTGTGCTCTGCAATTAGACTTTTTTCCCCCTCTTTTTGTGTTCTGAGAACCTCCTTTGGGAACCTCAAAACGAGGCTTCCAGTGCGCCACCAACCATTCTTCTCACGAGGTTATTAGGGCTGTTGGTCACATCGGCTAAAAATCCTCCCATACTTTTTTTTTACTTTTGGATTTATTTATATCCGGGCGTGTACTTTGCGCGCTCGGAAGGAACCAGCTGCTTGAACTCATTTCCAGGCGCACATTAAGCGACACGAAGCCAATCACCACAGTGGGCGAAGACGTTAGCACGTAGTTGTCTCGACAATGCTTTACCTGCTTTCGGGGTACCGAGTAAACGTTCTAATGCTGTTTGAAACGTAGAATACAAATAATTGCTGTAGGTGCGTAACGTCAAACAACCCTTGATGCATTTTTCAGTTCACAAGACCTATATAAAGCAGTTTCGAATATATCTTAAACGTCCCAGGCAGCTTACAGCATATTCTTTACAGCATAGCTTAAAAGTCTGCATAACTTCGACCTGCAGGAATACAGACCTGTGAAAGCGTCTTTTGTATTATGCACTGTCAGTCTGACAGCTTCGAATGTATGCTGAGCGTCTGGTATCCCAATGTAATGGTGCGCCTTATGAACAATTTCTGTGCTATCTTTATAGTGTATGTGAGCCAACAGTTGCTTTATTTGTTGTATTAGGTTAATCAGGCAACGCAATTCAGGTAAAATATTCACCGCATTATCATTCTGTGTGCAAGAATACGCGTTCTGATATTTCCTAACTTCTTACTTGGGGGAGAAATCTTGTTGTGGAGTATTATAAAAATAAATGCCCTTCTGGAATCGAGGTGCAGGGCAAAGGCCTCTCCCATGTCTCTCCAATTAACCCTGTCCTTTGCCAGTTGCGGCCACTGTATCCCCACAAACTTCTTAATCTCATCCGCCCACCTAACTTTCTGCCGTCCCCTGCTACGCTTGCCTTCTCTTGGAATTCACTCTATGGAATTGCATAACCAGGCCTGGAGTGCGGCCTGATCTTGGTGACCAGAACCGACAACGCACTTCCTCACCAGAACAGTATTTGGCCACCCTGGTGTAGTACTTGGCCGCAACCTTCTATGAACAAACCAGTTAATCCGCCAAAATAGTACGCTGTTATGATTCTTCCGAGCGAACCACGAGCATCCCCCCCTCCCCCCCCCCCCAAAAAAAAAAAAGAAAGAAAAGAAATGGTCATAGTCTGACCACACTGGTTTCAGGTTACGAGCTGGCGCGGCTGACTTTCATCACTGCGATTTTCACCACGTCGCGCACCCAATAACAGTCGCCTCTGCATAAAGCAATGAGAGAAACAAAAGAGGCAGGGTACATGTAGCTTTTGCCATAACCATGACCCAATGGCTATCATCTTGAAAGCCGCACTCATTGGCTTGGTTCTTGGAAGACTGTTTCCTCGACGCAGTGGAAGCCGGCTAGAGCAATGAGGAAACAGGAAAGATTTGGTTTTTGTCACGAGTCATTCGAGCCGCTTGATTGGTTTCCACTGGTCCTGCGGAGTGAATGAGGAGCACTGCACATTTCTATGAAGCTCCTCCGAGACTATGACGATTACTACACTGATACAAATCAACGGCACAAAGCTATGCAGAGAGGCGAAGAAGGTCGAACGCCAAAGAGTATGTGTGCCACATATGAGTGACACCCGTCTGGTGATAAGGCGGTATTCGACGCCCTAGAAGGTGGCCCCCTTTTTTCTTACCTTGAACATTCCGCGCATAGCTTTTGGGCGGTTATGCGGAGCGCTGAAAGAGAGAGAGGGGGAAAAAAGAAATCGTGGAAGCGGGTCGCCGTGTGGCCCTGTCATGTTTTCTGGATCACGCGGACCGTGGACAAGCGAAGCTGCACGAGACAAAGCATGGGTGTAGGAAAAAAAAAAGAAAAGACAAGAGTGATGTCTGTATCAGATCGCACGTCGTCAAGCCTGCGGAGCGTGCCGTCGTTCTGGCGCGCGCTATATGCACGGATGTGGTACAAGCGGGCACGGTGCCAGCTCACTCCATAGCTGTAGCCTCGCTCAAGCAAGCGTAAAGCATATGAGAAATGTTCATGGAGTTATCCTGAGTGCGCAATAGGTGCTCGCGTGTTCTATATGCGTGCCTGGCAATGTTATGAATGGGTCGAGATGGGATGCAAAATCTCTGATGGAATCAGCTGAACGCATGGACAGACAGACAGAAACGTAAATGGGGCGCGAAACAATTAATGACTGAACAGTTAGACTAGAATATGGTAACTGTGAAAAAAAAAAGAACGCCGGTTTCTGTTGCGGACGAGCCGTATGACGCGTTTAATTTTTTTGATGCTGCATTATTCGAGATAAAATACTTCGCGTCTACAGTCGGTGATAAGTCTCTGGACCGTTAATGAAGCCGATAGCTCTATTATAAACTGTCAGCTGGAGGCCACGCAGTTGTAAGTGAAAGAAGATGTTTACTTTCACGTCCACAAGTATCCGCTATGCACCCTGGCCAATCCCCCGCCGTGGGTATGTGCCATTAAGCCTGAGGACGTCATCGTCATCAAAAAAAAAAAGAAAAAAAAATCATCAAGTGCCTCCAGCCGGAGGCTGCAGGCTTCGTGGTCGTGGCTTCGTTCACGGCGCCCGCGTGGTCCAGAGACTTTTGAACCCGACTGTGCGTATAGTACGAGTCATAACCGGGGCTGAACTGTCTCTCATCTGTGATGTCTCTTGTACAATGGATTGGTAAGCATTTAGCATAAAGCAATATGGATTGAACGGAAGGCACAGACGTCAGGAAAAGTTGTTGCTGGCCCGGATCGCAGCCATACAGGTTTTCGCCGGTGGCAAATGGAGAAAACCTCGGCGTTGCGTTTGCGTGGTATCGCCGCATGAGTTCCTGACTGGTGCTGAAGAAAGAGGCTGAAATACAGAGAAAAAAAGAGCTGCAGGAAGGAAAAGAACGTTCGTAATGAAACAGCAAGTCCAGCTTTAAAGAGCTAAGATTGTTCCAACGTGCTTGTAAGGCTGCCTTCGTGCGATGGGCACCAACTAGATATGAGCCCAACGGACGCCGTATGGACACCCCGAGGCTGCTTTTTGTTTTGTTTTCAGGTTCGAACGATAGATCCTGCTTAGCGTTGCCGAGACCGGTTCCGTGTTTACGAAGCCGCGATGCGCAGCCCTATTTTAGAACTTCGAAGATAAAGCGTGCGTTATTGCTTTGACTCGTTGGTATATATCTCCCACTTAGCACGCCGATCTGTAAACAGTGTGTGCTTTGGTGCTGCCAATTTTCAAACCTCGTCAGAGCTCCTAAGGATAGTTCTTATATTTTCACATCTGTGCCTGTGTTGTATATGCGCAGACACATGGGCGCGACAACAAGACGTCACCTACTAGTCTTAAGAAACAAAAAATTTAAAAGAACAAACACAGTAAATAAACAAAAAATAAAGCACAAATCCTCGGGACTTTGGGTGAAAATCACCGAAGCCGCATACAGCGACGTGAACAAAATTACTTACAGCCAGGACGTCCTTCGATTGCTTGCACCGCCGTTCTAAACACTGCACAATCTTGATTCATTCCCGCATTTATACGCTCCCTATCCGTTCCTACAGGAGCCTGCGGTATCAATTCGCCACGTTTCGCATCTCAGGCCTCGCTTCGAATTCTGCACCCCATCCTGCATCCCGTCGCTTTCAATCTCGAAATCTTTCAAACGCTGACGCGTTAGCTCTCAGCCCAACTTTCGCCCGAACGCGTTTCAGAGGCGTGGGCCGTGAAAGCGTTCTCCCAAGGCCTGAGCGATCGCGCAGAAAATCAAGGAAACAAATGAGGAACGCACGCTTCTTATTTCGAGCTCGAAAACAACTTGCGGCCGCGGCCGCTTCACCGTTTCTTAATCTCCCTCGCTCTTTTTCTTCTTTTTATTATTTTGTCCCCTCCGTGTATTTATTTCGCAATTGAGTGTAGATGTATGTAACGCGGCCACTATAAGGAAAAGCAATCAAACAAGTACACCTGACATGCCAGCGCCGGCCAAGGGGCTTGTATACGGTCAGAGCGGCACGGCACATTTCTTCCCTCGGCTACATGAGCGTCCGCGATTTCTTGTGCGCGCTCGCTCCAATCCATAACATCCTCGAATGCCGCACACTCGTACAGGCACGAGCCAGGAATAACGTCGCGCTGTTGGATCTTCGTGGCAGAAATCCCCTCTGGATGGCGATATTTTGTTGCACAGCACTGTAATCATTTCCCTGCTTATTTGCATATTTATTTGAGGGAAGGAACGCATTACGGGCAGACGCTTCGAACGGCACAGCGCTCACGTTTCGCCGCACCCTTTGCCTCTCTTCATTTGCAGTTTAGGTACCGAAGCCTAAGTACCGTCTTTGTCAAAAGTAACCAGGCTGCGTGGTTTGCTTCTAGCTCGTACAGTGGAGCCCTTACGGCTTCCCTTAAGCTGAAATGATCGTTAAAGGGAAGGACTGAGGGTCTTCTTACCTTCCACCACCTTTTGATCTTTAAGAAAGCCATAAGAGCTCCGCTATACAAGCTAGAACCAAACCATGAAGCCTGGTTACTTTTGACAAAGACGGTACTTAGGCTTCGTTTGGTTTGGAGGGGTTTAACGTAACAAAAGGACTTAGGCTATGAAGGAGGCGGTAGTGAAGGGCTCCGGAAATTTCGACCACCTGGGGTTCTTTAACGTGCACTGGCATCGCACAGTACACGGGCCTCTTGAATTTCGCCTCCATCGAATTTCGACCGCCGCGGCCAGAATTGCACTTTGGCATTTGGTTATTTCTTTGAAAGCAGTCGGAGGAATGGCGTAGAGGAAGCCACAAAACGAGATCAGAAGCATTAAAAAGCACGAGAGAAGATAAAATAAAAGAAGAAGGAGTTGTTAAAGGATGATATAATTCAGTTAACTGCATAACTGCATTATTTATTTATATATACTGGCATCCTTGCGCAGTTGAGCTGGGAAATCGCTTGCCATTACCTGTCCTGTGTAAAATGGATTAGATTAAGAAAATCACAGGAAAACGGGGGAATATGAACAAACGATTATTTACCGAAGAGAACCAAACGCTTCCGATCGGGAGCCACTACTCAGCCGCTGCTTCATCTTTTCCACGAGAAACGTAGAGGCTGGAGTAAGGGCTTGAGTGTATTGGCAATGGCGAGATATCGTTCTGTGGGCATTCCCTTACAGAAATTTTTTTAGATGGTCTACAGACTCTCCATAGACTTTTGTCTCTAAAGTTATAGACTGGCTATAGTGGAATCCTAAAGCATAGTCTATAGACAATACAAATCCTATGGACAGTCTATAGACATTCGTAGTTTAATGGCCATACACTTTTACTAGACTTTTGTCTGTAGACAGTCTATAGACTGTGAGTAGACTAAAAGAAATGTCTATAGGAAGGAAATAGAGTCTATGAGAAGTCTTTACTCTGTTTACAGAGCACTTTTCTAAAGGTTGCGAAATCATCTCCAAAACGGCTCACGGGCTTTAACGAGGCGTTCGACTTCTACGCCTTCTCGGCGGTTGCCTTTACACTTTCGATATCGCGGAATGAGGCGTATTGCACACTACGAAACTGATAGTCAATCTTAACGCAGCATAGCTCCCTGACATTTTGCAGAATACCTCAGCTAGTTATCTTTCTCTTCGTGTGCTAAGAGCGTTCGTTTCAGCGATTTTTCGAACCGTTTTCCATTCGACGGCGGAGTATACGTATATACTTATGATGTCAAGGAAACGAGAGATCCAAGACAAAGACCCGCCCGACTTAGAACACGGATCCACTCGCGTAAGTACGAGAGGAAACTCAAGATGTCCTTCGCGAATAGATCGGTCACTAATGAAGGGGAAACCTGAAGCCACTGGGGGGCGAAAAAAAATACACAACGAAAAAATTAGAACAACCGGTTTAATGCGCGGGTAGTTCCTGCGGCGTTATCGATCACCGCATTAATTTAAGCGCATGCAGTGAAGAAAACCCCGACTCCGCTAGCCTGCATGCGCCTTTCTTCGACGTTGTTAACGTTGAGTAAATGCAAGCAGAAAAAAAAAAATGGCTGGCGGTTTATCATGGCTAAGCACGAAATGTGCGAAAGCACGGCTTTTGCAGGTGGACACCACCGCCACGTACAGTGTTTGTCAAAAGTTTAGAGCCCAGGGGGTTCACTTCCAAGCTTTATACTGGGACTCCAGGAGCATACACGGAAGTCCCACCTATTGCAGGCAGTACCAGAAATCTTCTCATGTCCAGGAAATTTGGAGCGCTAGAGATCCATTAAGAACGAAACACTGTGGCTCAAAAGAAAACTCCCTGGGCTCCAAACTTTTGACAAAGGCTGTACCTACAGCGTATACCGGCGGCCTAGCTCCAGTGCCGCGTTTCTGTAGCAATGTTGCCAACACGAACGCGTATTGCTCTAGTGCAGGGGTTCTCAAACTGGGTTCCGCGGAACAAGGGGTTCCACGGGCTGTCTTCTTGTGTTCCGCGAGAACCCTCACCGGTCCTGACCCCTGACCCGGCACCTGATATGAGACTGGCTCTGAGTGCTACTGAGCCACGCTTTGACTTGCTCTTAAAAGGGAAGCAGTACCACCCATCACATTAGTATTTGTATTAGTCTGCGCAATAAACATTTAACTTTTACAACTCTCTCTTTGCAAAAATGCACTCGACAACATTGCTGATAAGTGAAAGCAGGGGGGGGGGGGGGGGGGTTCCCTGGAACTTATTGAAGGCTTTTGGGGTTCCCTGGAACTTATTGAAGGCTTTTGGGGTTCCCTGAAGCAAAAAACTTTGAGAACCCCTGCTCTAGTGCCATGTTTCTGCTCCAACGCTGTCAACGCTAACGCATGCAGAGCACATCTCTCTGTCACTACCACCACATAGCTCAAAGTGCGAATATTAATTTGGCAGTAGTATTAGCTGATGAAGACGACGATGCGCCGCACACAGCTCAAGAGTGTGTTGCTGTTTAACACGAGGTGTGTTTGGCTTCGGTAATAGCCTGGTAAATGAACAGTAATTCTGCTGGAGTGGATTGCTCATTTGAAGGAATTGTATGTCCAGACCGATTTTGAACCGGAGTGGCAACCTCTCCTAGTGCTGTGCTCTTCATTGACCTTTTTGTAGTGCATCGTTGCTTAGGTGTATGGTATTATGATGTAGTAGTGGTATGCTTTGTGTTGCGTCTTTTCTCGTGGTTGGTTTAGGTGTGTCATATTATGCATTGTGTTTATTCGCGATAGCTTTTTCATGCTTTGTACATAGGTCTTGTACACAAAATATTGCTTCACTGTAATGAATACCATGTTCAAGAAGAAGAAAAATAAAACGATAGCACAGTGCTCTCGTGCAGTGGCCAGCGAAGCTGATTTGTTCGCTCTGCCGCGGGTTCGAATTCCAGTCACGGATGTTTATTTGATTTAATTTTATTCACTTATTCAACTTGGCGCAAACTCACAAACATCGCAAGATCTTGCTCTTAGTTTGCCAATCAGAATAGTGCTCTCGCACTAAAACAGACAGAAAGAAAACAGAAATGCTTTCACACATAACGCTCCCTCTGCGGTGAAGGTTTGCATGGCTGGTCTATGGATGGTGCGAATTGGTAGCAACAAATGTGTCCGGCCGGCCAGGATTCGACACTTGCAGAGCAATCCGTAAGGTCCACCGATTATAACGTGGAAAGCCTCGAATTCAATTCAAACCATATTCCACTTTCGTTAACTTCTTTGTCTTTCTCCTCGTTTGTGTCTCTCTCACTCGCGCACTTGAGTGGGCGTCAGTGAGGACGCCCACACCCAACGGGGTGGCCCTGAATCACATGATCACACATCATCATCATCAGCCTGACTACGCACACTGCAGGGCAAAGGCCTCTCCCATATGTCTCTCCAATTAGCCCTGTCCTTTGCAATCTGCGGCCACTGTATCCCCGCGAACTTCTTAATCTCATCCGCCCACCTAATTTGCTGCCGCCCCCTGCTACACTTGCCTCCTTTAGGAATCCACTCTGCTACCCTTAAGGACCATCGGTTATCTTGCCTACGTATTACATGCCCTGCCCAAGCCCATTTCTTCCTCTTGATTTCGACTAGGATGTCATTAACCCGCGTTTGTTCCCTCACCCACTCAGCCAGCTTCCGATCTCTCAATGTTACACCTATAATTTTTCTTTCCATAGCTCGCTGCGTTGTCTTTAACTTAAGCTGAACCCTTTTCGTTAGCCTGCACGTTTCTGCCCCATAGGTGAGTACCGGTAAGATGCAGCTCTTGTATACCTTTTCTCTTGAGGGATATTGGTAAGCTGCCAGTCATAATCTGAGAGAACCTGCCATATGCGCTCCACCCCATACTGAACAGTACCACCTAAATCACCTAAAAACTTTTTCTATGGCAGCTCTCAAAACAAATGCGAGAATTTTTCTCACGACATGTTACCACGCCGACGCTGTTTACAAAGATGAAAACTGTTCGCCGTGCTTATATGGCTGTAAAGGCAGTTGTAAGTAGCTTTAAGCTTTCGCTGCAAAGGCAGCCGACCGAAAGAAAGGCTTCAACGGGAATTCTCATTAAGGCTGCCGAGCGCCAAATTAACTTGGAGAGGAGGCAATTATCATGCCCAACAATTCTGGACAGAACCATTTTTGAGCAGGAATTGATTTATGAACGCATTTTTTTTTCATATAGCGTAATATTTCACTATAACGATCAATAAATCCGCAGGTCACCTATTGGCGGGCTTTCATTTTTTTCTTTTAACCTTTTTACTATCATCAAAAGCCTTCCCTATTTGTTTTCTGTGGCAGTATTAACTGTTCGATGCGATCTAAAGAAACACTCTGAAAGAAAGGTTTTGCTACAAATCGGAAGAATGGACCATTCCCTTTAATGTTTCCGCAAGAGTATGTTACAATTTTCTAATTTTTAGAACTGTTATTCGAAACTGTTGGACATGAGATAATAATCCAGCTTCGTCCCATTCAAAGTTCTTTTGATCGGAGTGCGCCTCGTGAGACTCGTTTTGCTGGTTTATTTTCTTCTATCCTTTGTGCTGGTTAAAATTAAAGGCTTGCAATAACAACAACGTTAACGATTCGTTCGCCTAGTAGCGCAGCTGTACGCCACCATTGTCCTCCTCCCCCCCCCCCCCCCCCCCCACCTTTTTTTTTGCTTATTTTCTAAAAGCCATAGCGCTAAGTCGCGAATGCAGCACGCGCCTTTTTAACGTTCGATGCATAAAGAGATTTGGCGAACGAAATACCTCCTACTTGAGTGCGAGTTATGGCCGGAGTTTTCCTATCGGCCCCGCATCTTTGGCGTCGAGAAGTTGCTAGAGATGGAGGGATGTGAACCACCAGGAAGTTGCACAAAGAAAATCGGGGGAAGTGCGGGAGAAAAAGAGCGAGTGGATGCAGTGGGGGAGGGGAAGGGGGTCGGCATGGAATGGGGTGGAAGGTTGCGCCGAACGAGAACGAGATTTCGGAAGCGGGTCTTTCGTGAACGCCGATATGTCGCGCAACGACGATCCGGTCTCGCCGCCTGGCTAGCCGCGTCGGCTTGAGGCAATGACGGGAGCGAGTCTCGCAAGTGGAATAACGAGTCCCTGGTCAATGGATAATCCGGAGCCACCCCCCACTACGCGAAGAACCACACAGCCTACAGTGTTGCATTCGCACATGAAAAACCGATCAACTGTGCAAAAGAATAAAAGGAAACGAAAATTCCTACGGGTTTACGTGTGAAAGCAGGGGCTAATTCTTCAACTGGAGGGCTCACCTTAGCTCCACCTTAAGGATATGACGCGATATCGTTAGTTGGTTAATGCCCTTAGGTGCAGAACTGGTGATTCTCTAATTAAAATGCATTGGTCGCGGCGAGACCTAGTACAACTACCAGCGCAGTGGCACCAAGGCTAAGCGATGCGAGTATGAATGTTTACGCAATAATTTAAAATGTGTATGTTGTTGAGGCTTTAAATCACTCATCCAGGCATTGCTTAAAGCCTCCAGGCATTGCTTAAAGGCTGCAAACCAGTGCAGCCTGATGAAGAATTCGGGTTTAGCATTTCTTTTCCCTGGCACCTTGCTTGCAGAACGGTAAAAAAGAAAGAGACAAATTCCATAACGAAAATGTAAAGGCCACATCATTAAAACGAGCAAAAAAAGGGTGCTCTTGAACGCCTAAAACAATACAAAATTGTACACATACTAACGCACGTAATACACATAGCATGCGTTAATCAATGCATGTTAACTGAAAATTTTCAACTATCATTTCAGGCGAGATATACTTTCTCCTTGAGCAGAAGGTCGGTAAGTGATTCCGCTTTATTTTATCCTCATCAGACCCGAGCAAAAGTACGGCTGTTTAGCGTTACGCTGAATATTATTATCAAACCTGCGTGCTCTCATGAATCTGCACGAAATTTTTTCCACTAACACGTCCATCTGTTCTTCCTCTATGAGTTTTCTCTATGTTCTCTCATAGGGGCCGCTGAGCCTGGTGAAACATGCAACACGGTCTTAGGACTTATGTTTGGTTATATACACGCCCGGAATAATGCGTTTTTGAATAGCGATTACAAGTAACCTCTTGGTATACACATTTACAGATGTGCATGGTACAGATATTCGAGATATTTGGCCGCTGGGAGCCGAAGTCTGAATTAGATAAGTAACTGACTGCTCAGAGCGCGTATATTGTTGCGCAGTTCTTCAAAAGCTGACTACGTGGGAGCTGAGTGAGTACCATGGGACTTCCGATGGCGCCTAGGCTGCAGAAGTGATGTTTTTTTTAAATATTATTTAGAAGACAAATGTGTGCACCTTATAATGCACGTGGACTATGATGAGGATATCAGGAAGCAAGTATTGTCTAATCCCACCACAAGTAGGAATGTACACTCGCCATGTTTAGTTCAAGGGACAAGCCATTTGCGAGGATATTAAATTTCTTTGCGTCCATGGCGTATTTCAGATTTAATGGTTCATTGTGCAGTTCGCACGCGCTGAATAGCCTGCATACGCGTATGCCTCTCTTGGGCAGAGCGGAAAGGCGGCAACAATGTAGATTTTTTTAATACCATTTAGCTGCACAAACTTTCTTCTTCGGTCTGAAGTACGTAAGTCTAATGTTCTTTTAATTAGTTAACGGCACGGTGTTCCAATCCAACGTAAGATGACCGAGCCTTCTTCTGTAAATGCTTTACATTAGTGCCCTTCGGACGGAGTATTATGCGTTATCCTTTGAAAAGGTCCTTCAATTCGACTACCTCTTTCCTTTTTTTATAACATCCAGTGTACCCGTCTGCCCACTCCGGCGTTTATTTCTTAACTCTCCATCAGAGAATTTTTTTTTAGCTTCTCAAGCCATACCTTAGTACAGTCGGGGACAAAAGTCTCCGGACCACGTGTTCCTCTAACGAAGCCGATAGCTCTCCTATTAGTCGGCGGCTGGAGACCACACTTGTGGAGGTAAAAGTTAAATTTTTGTTCTTTAATCTCCACAAGTGCGGTTTCCAGCCGCTGCCTGATAGTAGAGCTATAAGCTTCGTTTGAGGAGCACGTGGTCCGGAGACTTTTGTCCCCGACTGTACATACTATGAGGGGCTATAATACATTAGTTCTGGCGCCTATCGCTCTATTGCCATAAACCACCAAGTTTACTAATCGACCCAACGTGATAAACCGGCTTAGAGGACGTTATTTTCTGTACAGGTGACGTCACATCGTCTTCGTAACATTTCAGTATTACAGCTGCGTTGACAGTCGGAGCAAAAAAAGTTAAAAAAAAACGCTGGGGAGAGAGAACGCTCTCAGTCTCAATGCAATCTTCGAGCAGCGAGCCTCCGTCTCTTCGGCAGCCCACGCGCGGGAGTCGACGTCGACAAGTAGTCTGGTCTTGGAGAGGTAGGCGAACGCGGAGGTCTGCGCAGGACGAACGCCTTCGCGCGTCCCACTTTCGGTGTCGGGCGCGCGTGGCACGCTCCTGACTAGAGTCACTAGCTCCCACAACAAGCCTGCGGGGCACCGACGCGGAGGACGCTAGAGGAGGAGGAGGAGGAGGAGGTGAAGCAGCAGACCTCCGCTGCCAAAAAGGCGTCGAACCAAAAAGATCGACCCCGCACACCGGCGGCCTCATCGAATTGCTCGGATTGCTGTGCGCGCATGCATTACACGCGTGCCGATGTTTTTTTTTTTTTCTCTGGGGCGACTATTTGGCTGCTTCGCGGTGTCGTTTGCGTAATAGGAGGTCGTCTGTGTAGCCTTGGGGAACTGCTGCCCACATTGGGTGCTCCTGACTCACTGTGACAAGGAGACCGGCTTCCATTCCTGTCGCCGCCTCTCAAGGCTGGGGACACCAATTCAAGTTTGCCGAAAGATCCAAGTGAACGAGACAGTGAAAGCCTCTCCGAACTTTCCATTTGAGAAGGCGTTCCACAAGCGTATTGGGCTCCTTGAACAGGAACATGCCAGCCACTAGCTATGTGGAAACTATACAAGGGTTGCAGACCAGAAGCATGGTGGAAACATGGGCATTTTTCTAATCCGCTTAGTTTCACTTTCTGAGAAGTGCATTGTGGAAGCTATTCTGTAAGCTGCACTGTGGCCTCTGTGACGTCACAAGCGAACCATGAATGGGCCATTGTGAAGATTATTGAATGACGCAAAAAGAGGCAGGGGTCTCGCTGTTGGAGAAGTTTAAAACTGTATTTTTCCGTGACTCGTTGTCACAAGTAAGGAACACCAAGCACACGGGACGAGACGAAGAAACGGGACACAGACATCTCCTGTTAGTGCGAAAGCACTACTCTGGAGTTTGAGAGCCTGCAAAAATAATCTCTTGCCGACTGAATATCCGAGAAACGCGACTGTATGTCCGAGTAGCGCGAGCGTTCCGCCCCACGGCACTGCCTTCCGCTCATTGTCGTCTTCTACGCGGCACTAGTCCTCTGGTTCTGACCCTAGCAAAATCGTTTATTGCAGATTGTATGTCCGAGAAGCGTGGGCGCTCCGTCCATGTGCACTGCCCGCTCATCGTCATCTTCTACGTGGCACAAATCCGTGCTTTCGCACTGATTCGGACATAGTAAACATTCCCTGTTGTTGTCATGCGCCAACCTACCGAAGTTCACGCTTTACTGAATTTTGTCCCAATAAATCTAGCCCTAGCATTCGGGCTTGATCACGAAGTGCTCCCGCCTTCCCTGGCTATGCGAGACATAGATTCCTTTCTCTTTCTTCAGTCCGTACTGTGATCCGTGCGTGACGTGGCGTCCATGTCCCCGGTGCCATCGGCGTATGTCTCTCAAACAAAAAGGAAACAGAAGGAGGGGGAACTGTAATGGAAGGTCAACAGCGCGTAACGAGGAAGTGCGTACCGCGCACTGCCGGGCTCCGTAAGGTCGCTCGCGTGCGGCACGACACACTCTAATCATCCTCGTCGGGCTGCCAGCAGACGGGAACATCACTGCGACGTGCTCGGTGCGCTGTTCCTTTCCTATCTCTTTCTCTCTCTCTCTCCTTTGACTCGTCCTATTTGTCTCGGGACACTTTCTACAGCTTGGTGCTAATAGCTTCCTTCTGCATAAAGTTCTTCTGAGTCCGTTAAACGCTTGAAGGCCACTTGTGTCCAGGGGAGCACCTATCTTAGGCCCTTTAGAGGGAAGTTTCAACACTCTGCATCAAACACGTGGCCTGTGCTTGTGCGCCTGTTTGTGAATCCGTGTGTGTGTGTGTGTCACAACGACGTTTTTGGTCACTTCACAAGCAGGGGTCAGCGCTGACCTTCCTGGTGGTCGTCATCTGGGCCGCGAAGGTGTGCGACGGTGGGATCCTGAAGTTGCCAGTATTAAAGTGACAGATGAGGTCGTCGCCGTTTCTGTAATAGCCAGGAGGGTATTCAAGACAATCTCACGTATACACTTGTGGGATAACCCGGTCTTAGAGCGCTTTTTAAATGCACCTTTAGTCAGAGGCACTTTTTGGCCGTCAGGGCCATGGTGCCAGGGCCAGGGTAATGGGCAGTGGAAGGCCAACTTGCAACCTGAAAGAGCGCGTCAAACGCTACGTTCGATCTACAGCTAACACGTAGGTTCAGGAAAACCGAGTGTTAATAAGGAAAATGATTTGGTTTAGTAGCCCTGAGATCTTAACACAGCTCTGTCCACAGACCAAAACAGACGAAGCCCTCGCAAACTGCCAAGGGGCTGGCCACTAGAGTCTGATAGACGCTCGGAGCGTTGCTAGGTCTCTTTCCCCGCATGTTCTCTCGTGTACCGAGCCTCTTATTAAGAAAAGCAGGGTACTGAGCAAGAAAAAAAAATACATATACATATTAACTCCCAGATTTTAGGCATTTCCCTAAGTGTCGAAGCGACATGGCGATATCCCCTCATAGAGATATCATCTCCTCGGGATCACTCAATTCTAGACTGGACTGAAACACATGACTTCAGGTGGCAGGTTACTGAGAGCGGCTTTTCCCCGACAAACAAGGTAAAGGCCCGCCAGAATAAGATCATGTTGGTTTGGTTTATGGTTTGGTTTATGGGGTTTAACGTCCCAAAGCGACTAAGGCTAAGAGAGACGCCGTAGTGGAGGGCTCCGGAAATTTCGACCACCTGCGGTTCTTTAACGTGCACTGACATCGCACAGTACACGGGCCTCGAATTTCTCCTCCAAAGAAATTCAGCCGCCGCGGCCGGGATCGAACCCACGTCTTTCGGGCCAGCAGCCGAGCACCATAGCCACTGAGCCACCGCGGCGGGCAAGATCATATGTATCAGCAGCGCGAACACCACACAGGAAGAAGGAGAAGAAGGTAAAGAGCGCTGAACAAGAAATGTACTTGAATAACACCATCTGTCGGGCTAGTTGGTTGCGATCCATATGTATACACTTCTCCTTCTTCTTCCTGTGTGGTGTTCGCGCTGCTGATACATATGGATCGCAACCAACTAGCCCGACAGATGGTGTTTGGGCAAGATCATGTTCAGCCAGCCGGTATATGCCGGAGCATCACTACTACTACGCCGACGACGCTGGAACCCTAAATCCTAAAATCTTAAGCAGTTTTCTTCAAACAGCCATGCTTTATACACAAATAATTTCAACAAAAGAAAGACGCGAAAAAGACTCGACAAGTGCCAGTCTCCTGCAATAAAAAAAAATGCAAAGGACATAGCCCTTACACGCTGTTCCGGGAGCTGAAAAACTTGTTTATGAAGTTGTTAGTTTGACTGCGACATTTCACGGCGGTGAGTGCCTTGTTCGTGATCCAACACCCAGCATCTTCTCTATTTGGCGCTTCCACTTCATGCCTCGCATTTTCAGTTTTCGAAAATTTATCTGAACTATACGACTGCTGATAAAGGCATAGTTTTGTAATATTTCAAGTTCTACTACACTTAAAGCTCTGTGCTTATTGCAGCGAAGCCGCAAATTCCTTCGCTTTCTAACTCAGTGTGCGAGGAAAGCGGCACCGGCGCCGTGCAGACGCGGACGGGTAAGAACGCGAAACGAGAAAAAAAAAAAAAATAGACGCATCTGTTCTTATGCGGGTCCTATGCGTCGCTTGTGCTGCCAGCTTTCTCCTCCTCAGCCGTCGCTTTGCCGTCTACACCGTTGGTGTGCTGTTCCTGACTCGCAGCAAGACACGAAATCGTGTAGAAAGAGTTCCCCGCGACTGAAATTCGCGACGGCTGCGCCGACAGTATGTGCATGGCAAGTAGGTACGCACTTGAACGCTCTATGCATGCCTTTCGGTCATGCCTTGCGAAAATAGGGATCCAAGCACACGAACAAGAACTCCTGCTCATGATTTCTCCCCCTTTTTATTAACCATTGCGAACTGGAAGTCGAACTTGGTTACAGGAGTGGTGTGCTGTCACTGATTCAGTGATGGCGCAGTAAATGCAGAAAAAAAACTCTTAGGTGATCCTCAATGTGTTGTTTATATGCATTAGAAACCAAACGTTCGTTATATACGAGGTTGACACAGTAAAGTTCGTTTGATACGAGCTGGTAGAATGGTACACTTAGGTTCGTTCCTTCAGAGGTCCAGAAACGAAATTTTCTTATATGCGAGGTGGCATACCTAGGTTCGCTATATCCGAGGTTAACGCACTAAAGTTCATTATATCCGAGGTGGCATACTAAGGCTCGTTGTATCCGAGGTTACCATACGAAAGATCGTTATGTGCGAGGTTGTATACTAAGGTTCCCAACACTGAGTTGTTCGTAGCCCGGTGGGGGGGGGGGGGGGGGGGGGGGGTAAAGTTGGTATTAATATATTCATCGGTGCAAAGCCTAAGCGAAATGACTAAATGCGAGCAATGCAGCCTCAGGCTCTAACGTGCCTTTCTCTTTCCAATCAGGTCTCGTCGTGCAGAAAAAGAAGTATAAAGTAGGAGGTTCAACGCATCTCTCGTCCGTACGCACCCGTACACCGCCGCGTCTCACTTGTGACACGCATCGGACGACACGCCGCGAAAGAGAGGCATGGATCGCATTTCGGGGCGTCTGCATTCCTTCGCGTGAGCAGGTTTTCCGCATAAAGGAACCCGCTTCTCGTGTTTCTGAGCTGGTGAGCGTAATTCCTTGCATTTTTTATATTTTCTGCACACATCCCTTGTTTGTTCAAATAAACGACTACCTTTTATGGTCAAGACCCGCTTCAGTCGTGTCCTAAAGCTATCATGCTCTGGGCAATCAATTACCAGATGAGGTATATCTTCATCGTTGGTTGTCTGCACGTTCACTCCATTGTCCGCTCGTTTTTCCCCGTTGATCCGTCCTCTCAGGCCCACCTATGCGGACGCCAAATGTCGTGAAACGAGCCGACATCTACTGTAGAGCTAGCGCTGATATACATGGGCTCTAGGAAAACTCACCTCATCAGTACAGGACCAGGCTCACCTGATAACGTAGCATCATCCGTGTTTTGTCAGAGTCGAATGAAACACGAACCCGACATTTCAAATGGGAGCAGAAATACAAAGTTTTATTTTACGCAAATTGTAATTTGTGCATTTGACTTTCACTTTAATGGCTTGAAGATAGCTGCGTGGAAGTGTTAATAGGATCTACGTGTATTTCTTCCCCAGCAGGTAAAATTCATGCTTTCTTGTTTAAGTCGTAACCTTTCTTTGATGCATTAGGTTGACGCTGATGGTACTCACAGGCTCTATGGGAGCCCCGTTAAGTAAAATTCAACGCCAAGGTAACTATTATATAAAGGAATACCCTAATACCCTACAATATCTTTCATGCCGGATTGTAGTGCGGGTAGGGCGCTTCGAAAGCAAGAACGACGCGCGGTAAGCCTAGATGAGTGCCACGGCGCGAGTGCAGCTGTTGCGAGTATCTCCCAAACAGCAAGATGCAAGGCTGAGCTTGGGACACCTTAGAGGCAAATGGCGCATTTCGGAGGTGACTGCTGATCCGAAAGAAATAAACAACCAGAGGAACAAAACTAGGTGAAGTACACTCGGCAGGCACTCTGAGGCCGTGGACAGCAGCTTACTAATATCGCTCGAGTGCAAAGCATGTGATAATTGTGTTTTGGCTAGTATTATTAAAGCGAAAGCTTTATTACTTGCACTTTCAAGCCTTTGCGTGCGACGGCGGTGCACATGAAATGACCTTTCGCATGACCTCTGTGTGACGTCACGCCGAAGAGCTGGGCGACCATCTCGCGCCGTCTGCGAGTAGCGGCGGTGCCACCACCGGCGGCCTTAGATTAGATTACATTAGATTACATTACATTAGATTAGATTATATTATATTGGATTAGATTGGACTAAATTGGATTAGATTGGATTGGATTCGATTTGATTTGATTGGATTGGAATACATTAGATTAAATTAAATTACATTATATTAGATTATATTAGATTAGATTAGATTAGATTAGATTGGATTTGATTGTATAACCGATGCATCACCCCAAGTCTAACCACAAGCACCACCACTAGCTACACTACCAGCTGAACCATGACGTAGGTACGGATATTGCTTTCGCAATTACCGGGCTTAACCAAGCTAAGCCACAGCGAATTTTTTGGTAGTGTGACGGTTTAAACGTCGTGAAGCGACACATGGGGCTATGAGGGACGCCGTAGTGGAGGGCTCCGAATTAATTTAGACCACCTGCAGTTTTGTAACGTGCACAGGCGTCACACAAGGATGTTTTTGCATTTCGCCTCCATCGAAATTCGGCCACCTCTGCCTCGATCCGATGTCTCGACCTAAGCAGCCGAACTCCAAAACCACTGGGTACCGTGGCGGATCAGTTTTATCCTCACTGTAGACACATGTGGGGCTGAAACTTGGAGGCTAACAAAAAGGCTGAAAATTAGACTGAGGGCAACGCAGGTAGTGAGATGTGAAACGAAGAATTATAAGGATGACATCAAGAGACATAAAGAGCATGGTTGAAAAACAGCGCACAAAAGACTAGAGACAAGAGCAAAGGCAACGACAGGACAAGCGTTTGCAAGAACACAATAACAATTTAGTTAAAGGCAATGACCAATCTTATCTTGTTACTCATTGTAAGGGGTGCGCAGTGATGAAAAACAAGAAGAAAAAGTGCACTGATTTGTGAAGTCAAACAAATGTGTTGTATTCTCACAGAGATCAAACCACGAGGGAAGTACCAGAAGCATACTTCATCGCAACAGAGCAACGGAGCTGCGTTAGCAAACCTTCGGTTGCTTTAAGTGATAACGAGATCACGTTTCCTGGTAGATTTTGGGCTTCGGGCGCACGCTAGTTTTATCATTGTCATAGTTTTGTTTGTTCAATTTTGTTTTCATGCATTATGCCTTCCTTGTATACCCAGGTTTTCGCAATAAAGCCTTAGTTGTGAGTCAGCGCTTGTCCTGTCGTTGCCTTTGCTCTTGTCTCTAGTCTTTTGTGCGCTGTTTTTCAACCATGAACCTATATCAACTCGCCCAACTTAACGTTCTACTAACACATAAAGAGCGCCGCATTTATTGAAGAATGAAGAAAAGTTGCTTGTACCCTATAGGAGCAAGCAATAGAGGAAAAAGACTAATAGGCGGAACTTGTTATGTGGAGGACATATTTCCCAGGGTTAGTTAGGATAAAGCAATGGATTCTACAGAATGAAAAAAAAAATAGGAGGGGTTGGTAGAAAGACTAGTGAGGAGATCTGATAGGGAAAATGGCGCAGTTAAGGTGGTGTCAGCTGGCGCAGGGTAGGACTAATTGAAAATGTGTTCAAGACGCTTATGTCTTCCAATGGACGCAACCGCGCTGAAAATTATGATGAGCGGGGATGGTAGCAACAAACTTGTCGTTCTTAGTCTGAGGGACAAAGTGAGCATGATAACTGCGCTTCGAAGCTTTGTGAGAGGGGGGCGACCTTATTCTATTTTCCTTGCGCACACTATCCAAACCTGACTGGCTCAACTCTCATACCATCAAACTCACACACCACCCATTACAAACGCAGGCGCCGATCCCTCCTCACCTCAGACTATAGATTCAAAATACTATGTGATCTTGCGACAATTTCAGACAAGCTGCAACATCTCATCCTATCTCGTTCACCACAGCCACCCTACCTTGACGCTCCCCCACCCCTCCACATGGGGGGGGGGGGGGGGGGGGGCGGCCAAGACCACCCTTATATACTACGTGTGGGAGGCCCCAAACTTATAGCGGTACTCTTCATCGCCGTAGTGGAGGGCTGCGGAAATTTCGACCACCTGGGGTTCTTAACGTGTACTTACATCGCACGGTGCAAGTTAAGAACCCCAGGTGGTAGAAAAATCCGGAGCCCTCCACTACGGCGTCCCTCATAGCCTGGGTCGCTTTGGGACGTTAAAGCCCAATAAACCAATCAAACCTCCATACCCAACCCATAACTTTCCTCATGGGTGGCCCGTAGATTCCTGTACAAGTAGTAGCCCACTACTGAGGATCTTCTTCAATCTTCTTTAAAATAAAAGTTGCTACCGCTAACATCACCATCCATCTGCATTCTCGCTTCCCGTTCCCATCGTTGTCGCTGCTTGAAAACTGTCAAGTCTGCAAGGCCTCTTTTGCCTGTAATGTTAAGAAACCGCAGAAGCGCGCTTCTCACCTGTAGAGTTTCGCTTTTCACCATAAGGTATGCGTTAGCGCTAAGGGCGCACGCGACGGCGTCGTAGACCTCCTTTCGAACGCGGGCCCGTGCATATTCTCTCGTGGTTATGCATGCATTCAACTCCGCTCAGCGCCGGCTAAATATAACTCGGCAGAGAAAGGTCGATGGGGCGCAGGGGCAAAGGTGTTCAAGAGGTTCCTTCAGTCTCACGTGTATAAGCGTGACCTCACTGTGCACACATGAGAAAGTAGACCATGAAACGTGTATTTATGCGCCAGACTGGTAAACAAAGAGAAAGAGGCCTTAGTGGAACCTCAGCGGTGCTAATTAATGCTAAACTGTACAAAGCTCTACAATAGGTTTTAAACACTGATCAAGTTCAAAGGGCGTACGAAAAGAATGGCGTGTCTTTGCCCACCTAGTGAGAAAAGCGTCCATTTCCGTGAGTGAAATCATGATCGAAAATGTTAGCTGCTAAACTGCAGCTGTGTGAGTAAACTTTATGGCCGCAGGTATGTCCTATTGTTGCGATAGTCGTGCCGCAGCTTCGTCTTTATTCCGTGAAACGAAGGCAATCGTCATACACGGTGCGTGGAACGACTCACATGAGATTTCTTATTATATGATAATTCTTTACCGTTATGTATATTGACAGCAACTGTTTTGCCTTAGAGGGGTTTCCAACTAGGTTTCCTTAGAGTGCCATTTCTGTAGGGGGTACCGACCCCGTCAAGCCGAATTCATTTGGCTTTTTGTCTGTACTCCCATCATCTCTATACATGTATAGATGCAAATAAACTTGAACTGAGTCGAATTGGGTTTGATTGCCTGTAGAACTAATTAGCTGCGCAATGTCTCTATTGTTCGCACACATCGCGCATTTCCCGAGGTATTAGTTCGCGTACAAAAGGGCCCGGGGGAAGCAGGGAAGAAAGCGAATGCAAAGAGACTCAGCGAAAGCGGGCTTTTGTCACCCGACTGCGTCCACAGGAACATGTGAAAACACAGGAGAGAATTTCAAAAAGAGAGAAAAAAAGAGAAGAACAGTATAAAAGTTTCACTTCTCGTTTCTCTAGACGCGTGTAGTACAGGCTTGCTTGGCGTATGCGAGCGCGTAGCGAAGAAAGCGTCGCGGCACGCCGACACGTCGTGACGAAGAACACTCGACGACGCCATTTAGACGGCGACGACGCACAGATGAAACTCCTTGCGACAAGGAAACAGAAATGGAGAGAGGAATGAGTGCGAGGGCACAAGGGGCTCACGACGTCGGAGCGCGCTCCCGCTCTGCCTGCCTCCCATAGCGGGGAGAGAGGGAAACAGGTATCGGAGCAGGAAGAAGCCACCGACCGGCCCCTCCTCCTCCTCCGCAGCGCAGACGACGTGGGGCCACGACAGAGACGACGAGGTCTGCATGCACTGCCGCCGCGGTGCCCCGTTGCTGAAGGATGATGATGGTGAGGGTAGAGTGGGCAGATGAACGAGAGGATCAACGCTCGAGCGCGGAGAGGCAGACGGAAGAAAGAGGGAGAGTTCTTTTCTACGGCGAAAAAAAGGGGTCCTGCTTGGCCATCGAGCGTGACCAGGAAGCACCGCACGTGCAAGACCCCGAGTGTCGAAGGTCGCGCACAAGGGCCGCTGGCGAGCACGAACAAGGTGCTGCCGAATCACTCCTTCCTACTCCCTTCGCTTTCGGTCTCTCTGTACACCCTCTCCCTCACCTCTTCCTCTCGCCGCAGTGCACTGCGCATGCAGGATGGAGAAGGTGGCCGCGGCAATGCGGCCAGCTGTAAATCTAAAGCACTGATGTTCCCTCCCCAGCTGCCGCTACTCGACATTGCGGCTGAGCCCGCGGCGGGTGTAGGAGAGCTGATACGGGCGTTTTACGGTGTCGGATAAAAAGGAGTGTACGAGTTGGGACCAGGTTTGATTTATCGAGATGGTCGTGGTCGGCGGTTCCGAGCGAAGTGGTAGAACGGAAAGACACGGTTGTTTCGCCGCGTTTTGCTGAAAGGGCGGCTTCGCGCCGAGGTCATGAAGCGAAGTCGGTCGCTCGTCGATATATGTTTTGGCGCGAGTCGGGTAACTCGTGGCTTGAGCTTCATGTCCGCGCCTCAAATGGTCCTGAGCAAGGCATTTCCGGCCACCGGTTTGGCTAAAGTTCGCAGCTCGAAGAGGGCGCACTATTACCACGTTTTTGATCCTTCGAGAATGAAATTAATAGAGTGGTTTCATGCATGCTCAAAGAGTACGAGTGGACTGGACAAGCAATAGCGCCGATCGAAATCAGGATACAGCAGCGCGTTCTAGGGGGTTTGTCTTCAGTTGCAGAGAAATCGAAACCATCTGCAGCTTGCCGACAAGAAATAGTCAATCGCTCGCTGATTATGCTTTCGCGCATGTATGCATCTCGCGAATACGAACCCCCCGTAAAATGCAACGGCGCAGTTCTCGATCGCGGCGCGTGTGGGAGCTGCCCTGGCGGGTAATTCAAGCTTCTTCTCTCACTGCTCCTGCTCTCAAATAGAACAACAGTGAAGAATGAAGGTTCGGGCCTCTCCGCCTGACCTTCGCTCTCACTTTACTCACCCAACCGTCTCCATGCCAAACATAGCGCCTAAAATATAGATTAAAAAAAAAGCGACGAGAAGCTTTACAGTGATATGGGAACCAGTGCCCCGCCCTCATCGCCTTCTGTACACTCGGTGGCTGCCCCTTTCTTCAAACCTTCCGGTACGAATGTTTTCTGAACTTGAAAAGAGTTTCTAGAAAAGGCTGCGTAGCCACGGTCTAAAAAAGAATAAATTCGGGCTTAAAGGGCAACTGACCACCCTCTGGTCAAAAACACTCTCTACCTCTCTTGGAGCGAGCCTCCTCTCCTTCCACTCCCTCCTCGACATTTTTCTCTCCCGCGCCTCGTCGAGTACGCTCCGCAAGGCAAAATCACCCTTCCTCCTCCGATGTTAGCCGGAGGCGTGGTGCCTCGTCGAGTGCGTCACAAGTCTACGTCATGGCCCCACCTTGAATAGATTTCTTTTCTTGGTTTTTGCTTGCTACCCGGTCAATTTGAGGGGTGGGTTGGAGGGGCATGGGGGAGCGGCGGGTCTCTCAAAGCCTTCTCTATTTTTCTCGTTGGGTCTGCTCGCAGTGTTTCGTCGCGTTTTTTTTTTCTCTGTCCTTCCTCTCCCCAGTTGCTTGGGTCGTGGACGTAGTCGTCCGGAGCGAAGTGTCTTCCGGAAACCACCACATTATTTACCGTTGTGTCAGAAAGGCCGATGCGTTTGAGCCAGACACGACTCAACTCATAATCTCTTGGCAATTTGTGCCAGATCGTGCTTCGACTCCAGTCGCTGCGTGCGCATCCAACAACGAAACAGCGTCGTTGCATTTTCTCCGTACACTGAACGATCGAGAGGCGCGATCGGCTCGACCAACTAGACTTGTTAGCGAGCGCATCCTTTCATACATCTCTTTGTCATTCCCAGTTAGCGAGCCACCTTTTCATTTTTTTAAGCCTCCCCATCGTTTCACGAGGGAGGGGCGGTAGTCGGTTGTGTTCGAAACACACGGCGAAGCGCGGACCCGGCAACCACCCGTTTGCTTTTCTCCATGTGTGTTTGTGTTCTGTGTGTTTGTGTCTCTTCTCCACTCCAAAGCCCATGTCGTTCATTGGAGTCAAGGCGTAGGCAAGATGCACGAAGGATAAGCGGTGTGTGTGCGGAGCGGTCAAGTGGGCGAGCGAGGGAAAGGCTCTGCTGCACTAGTAATTAAAACCTTGTTTTGGGGGGCTTGCATAGAAGAAAAAAAACTGAGAAGGGAGCGCGCACGCAGAGCGTCTCGTGACGTGATCAGGGCGGGGGGGCGAACCAACTCCCTCAGTTTTACTATTTTTTACTTTTTATGGCTAGAGTTCGAGGCTGTCGCCGCACGCTTCCTCCACAGTTTTTTTTTGTTCCTTCATGCGGGTTTGTAGGCATGTGACAGAACAGAAGGCGCCGCGGAAAGCGTTGTGCAGACGACGCGACGCCAAGGCTACGCCCAACCTTCTCCCGTCAGTCAGAACGATGCACCAATGGAGTGCCTTTAGCGAAAGTAACCCCCCATGACGTCAACGGGGTTCAGAGTAGTGGGGCGGGGCCGTTTTTGTTGAAGGAAAGAACGAGCGGGCCTTGATTTGAATTTTCGCAGCTTTTCGGGGCGCGCATGCCTTTAGTATTTTGCAGAGGTTATCTTCGATGCCTCATCTATGCAGTGGGCTTGTTTTTCAAAAATGTACGGACCCTGGTCAGTGGCCCTTTAAAGGGACGTCATGGCTTCCAAAGGAACGGAAAAGTCCAGGCCAGTACACTCCACTTAAATCCAGGCTGCGCACCATAACTAGCGTTATTATATTTTCGTCGGTGGCCTTCATCAGTCCTCTCCAGGGCAAGCAGCCTGTGTTCTTCTTGGTGCCCATCCGGTTCTTACGACACCAGCAGCCGTTTCCACGGAGCACCGGACGGGTCGGCGACGACCAGATGGTCCGCTTGCTCGTTAGGGGAACGCACTTTTTATTTTTTAGAGACAAATTCCTCGCTTTATACCTTACACGTTGTCCTTGAACGGCTTTTGAGCGTGCATCATGAGAAAACGATTCCCCGCCGGAACGCTCCTGCACCCCCCCCCCCCCTCCCCCTTCCTTCCTTCAGCTCCTTGGCCATCTCCTTTCGTCACCGTCATGCCATGACGAACTATCAGCAGCCTTCCACGGTGTCTTCGGCCTAGGCCTAATGGTTTCGATCGGCTGAGGAGACAAAGGACGCCGCCTGGCGGGCTACTGCAGACATGGCTAGGGAGCGGCTCATGCGTAACGACTGAGGCGTGCTCGCGCAAAACTGCGCGGGAAACATTAAGAGGCGACCGGCGAGAAGGAAGAAGGGGCGGAGAGTGGCGACTAAAGCGCACCGTGATGGCTGCGCTGGCTGACGGGTACACACGTTTCCTCCAGAAACCCTGTCCTCTACGGTCCGTGAGTGAATGCGCGTCTGGGGAGATGTTCTTGCAGAGTCGTCGCAGGCCCGCGCTCGTTGTTCGAAAAATGACGTCAAGAGGAGGCCTGGAAACCCTTTCGAGAGAAAGCTCGTAATGATAGATGGCTGCCCCTGGTACCGTGCTATTCGGATGGTGTTTCGAACTTCCTGGCGGGGGAATGACCTAGTGCTTTAGCAGCTTACCAGCGCTGCTATCATGCACGCATGCTCCTTTCTGTAGCTCGCGGTTACTCGAGATGTTCTTCTCAAGCTTGACCACAGCTTGGTTAGCTTATCCTGCATGTCCTCCTCTTTCTAATGCTCAGGCTTAGGTGAATATTTCGCTCAAGATAAAAGGAACCTCACTCGGTGCATATGAGGCCCTTTCTACGTCCTATTCTATTCATCGTAATGCTACTTGAAATTAAACTACGATAAGGGTAAGAGCTAGTTAAAAATAAGTATCGAGGTTAACCTCCGTAGTCTAAAGAGAGTACGAAATTCTCCACGCCTATTTTCTTTGGTCCAATTCTTGGTCAAGCCACGCTGCGATGACACTTGCAGAGTAGAGAGAGCTTTATAGCATAATGACCTGTCGGAAGGGGCGAAACCAAGCAACAGCAAGCGCATTAACTGGTACTCGGTTCCTCGAAATATGTGGAGGCTACCACGAATCAAGATTTTAGATTACACTGGTTTCCATTGTTAGCTGCGTTGTGTTTCACATTGGGGAGCTCTTTGCACACTTAAAATTCCACGAGGTCAGTCCTGACTGTGTAAACCCCATTTTATCTTATACAAGGCAAGCAAGCTGATGTGTGTCAGGTTTACCGGCATTCTCCCCGATGGACTGGGAAGTTTAATCGAACGGGTAAACCGAAAACGTGGTCTGCTTGGCAACACCGGGACAGTATGCCGAACGCGAGGGAACGAAAAAAATCAGCAACACGGAAAGGCGTGATTCTAGCGGGTGCGCAAAGACGCAAGAACACAAGCTTCAGAGGTGAAATCATCCATGAAGGCGGTGAGTCTAATGGCCCACCGAAACTACCACAATGCCATTGTTGTCTTGCATCGTGATGGTGGCTAGCTAAAGGGGTGTCTAACTGCCGGCGGTGATGGCGGCTAGAGGCCCGAATGACTTTCCGGCACTGTGGACACAATCCATGCAGCTAACTGAGCCCAACGAACACCAGACTAAGGAAGCCACTCAGAGGAGTGGTTGACTGACTGGCTTACGACTAAATAAAGTTTACTGCTGCTATTTATGGTTCTGCAAGCTGCTTTCCGTCTGAGAATCTTTTTCATAAACATTTTTGTTTGTCCCTTTCTTCTTTCTTTCCTTGCTTGTTACTTTTGCTCTCCTTTCTTTCTTTCTTCCTTTCTTTCTTTCTTTCTTTCTTTCTCTCTCTCTTTCTTTCTTTCTTTCTTTCTTTCTTTCTTTCTTTCTTTCTTTCTTTCCTTCTTTCTTTCTTTCTTTCTTTTTTCCTTTCTTTCTTTCTTCTTTTCTCTCTTTCCTTCTTTCTTTCTTTCTCTCTTACCTTTCTTCTTTTCTCTCTTTCTTTCTTTCTTTCTTTCTTCCTTTCTTCTTTTCTCTCCTTCCTTCTTTCTTTCTTTTCCTCTTTCCTTCTTTCTTCCTTTCTCTCTTCCTTTCTTCCTTTCTCTCTCTTTATTTCTTTCCTTCTTGCTTGCTTTTTTCTTTATCTCCTTCCTTTCTCTCTTTCTTTCTTTCTTCCTTTCTTTCTTTCTTTCTTTCTTTCTTTCTTTCTTCCTTTCTTTCTCTCTTTCTTTCTTTCTTTCTTTCTTTCTTTCTTTCTTTTCCTTCTTCCTTTTCAGCAGTGACACGACTGACGTCGTACTCGCTCAGTGCAGTACCTCCAAATGACAGCGGTAAGCTGCGGTCGCGCCATCTTCCTGCCACTGTAGAATCGATTCCTCGTCTCCTCCCGTTCGGCGTCGGCTCGAAGACGCTCCTTGCGTCATCACAGCAAGGTCGCACCGTTCCGCGCTCGCGAAGAGGAGGCGTCGGGCTGAACGATAACGGATCCTCGGCCGCCGGTGAGGAAAGAAACCGGATTGCTCCCTGAGCGCGCGCACTGCGACTCTCTCTGGCCTCGCAGCTCTTCTTCGTGGCTGACCTCGTCCCGGCTGGATCCGCACGCCACTGTAGTCCGTGGTTCAGAGCGTAAACAGCAGCTCCATGCTGCGCCAGTTTAGCGAAGTGAAGTTCAACAGTGTACTAATCTCCAATTAACGCTGTCCTGTGACAGCTGCGGCCATCTTATATTCTCAAGCTTCCTCATATCATCCGCCGACCTGACTCTCTGCCGCTCTGTTAAGCTTTCCTTCTCTCGGAGTTCAGTCCGCTACCCCAAGGAACCATTGGTTTTCTTATCGCCTTACATGCCCTGACTATGTCCATTTCCGCCACTTCATTTCAGCTAGGATATAATGAACTCGAGTTTGTTCCCACAGCCAATTTAATACCCAACAATTGCAGACAAAAGCATTTTCTGGCGGGAAAAAGTTTATGAACGCAATTTTTTTCATATATTGTAAGATTTCGCTTTAATAATCAATATATCCGCAGATCTCTTGTGAACAGGTTTGCATTTTTTTCTATTCATGTTTTTGCTGTCGTCAAAAACGTTCCATGTTGGTGTTCAATGGCAGTCTTAACTGCTCGATGCGAGCGATGGTTTGCTACGCCTCTTAAGAATGGACCTTTACCTTCAACATTGTTTAACAGTAGCGCACATTATTCAAACACCCAAGAAATTTGTACAAAAATTCTGGACATGGCTCTCTTCCCGTCTATTAAAGTTAACCGCCCCATTTTTCTTTACATATTTCCGTTGCCCTCAACTTAGGGTAGAAAGGCGGTCTAGTTGGTCTTGATAATTCGAATGCATTTTTTCAGCGCAACATAGACAGGACGTAGAAAAGAGACACACGCAGGACATGCATTCGAATTAGCTGAGTTTCAACCATTTTCGTTCGCCTTCATGTTTCTGCCGCATGCGTACACTGGCACATTTAATTTTTCCGTGCGAGGTCGAATTCCGGACATTGGGCCCTTTGTCTAATGGACGTCCAGCTTTCGGCTTGAGATGCAAACATAGGCTAAACTCACAAGTTGCGGCACAGTGCTTCGATGATTTTGTTGATTTGTTGGGGTTTAACGTCCCAAAGCGACTGAGGCTAGGAGAGACGCCGTAGTGAAGGGCTCCGGAAATTTCGACCACCTGGGGTTCTTTAACGTGCACTGACATCGCACAGTACACGAGCCTCTAGAATTTCGCCTTCATCGAAATTCAGCCGCCGCAGCCGGGATCGAACCCGCGTCTTTCGGGTCAACAGCTGAGCACCGTAACCACTGAGCCACCGCGGCGGGGCGCACAGTGCTTCGGATAAAAATACACTCTGTGGACGGCGGTTGTACGGGAGCAACACACACCACTATGATCATCCCCCTCTTTAGGATAGGCCCTGGCTTGTCAGAAAAAAAAAAGAAATGAAATAAAGCATGGTAGAAAGGGAGAGAGGGGACGTGAAGAAAGACTCCCAGCACTCCGCTCGGCAGTTGCCTCTTAGCAACCAGGCCCACGTCTGACAGGAAACGCGCAGGATCGTGCGGCACGTCGGGGCGTCCCTCTCCCGATGGTGCGCATCTGGCGGAGCGTGGTACGGGGCCGAAATGAAGCAGTCGTCCTCGCGCGGAAGCCATACGGAGCGACTTGCGATGGCCTTCTTCTACATCCCTCTCCGTCTACGCGCGAGGCAGCCTCCAACCGCGGCGGCACTCCTTTTCCGCGCAGAGCGTCTTAAACCGTCTCTTAAATGTAGCCGCGATGACATCTCGTGAGCGTATGCGCTCTTTTTCTTCTTCCCCTATTCGTTCTCTTCCGCGACACGCGAGCGTATCGCGCTGGGAGACGGGAATTCGGCCATCTGTTATGTATACGTGCCAGGTTTCGCTTTCCTGAACCCCCTATGCATCGAGCCGGAATTGAAGCGGGGGAAACTCGCGCGCCTGGCAGCAGCCACTTCCGCAATCATGCGTACGATTTCGACATCTTCGATGTTCGGCGACTGGTATGAGGTCGCTGGCTCTGTTCCGATATATCGTAATCTGTCACATTGTGCCAGAAACACGTACATTGCTATTCCCTTTGCTGCAACATCCTGTGTTCCTGGGGTCTATAATCACGGGGCGAGAGGATAGAGTTTTAGTAAAACTAGCGCCATCTAGATTCCAAAGGAAGCGAGGCGTAGCAGGGTGCGGCAGAAAGTTAGGTGGACAGATGAAGTTTTGCAGGGATAGGCTGGCCTCAACTGGCATAGGACAGGGTTAAGTGGAGAGATATGAAAGAGGCCTTTGTCTTGCGGTGGTTGTAGTCAGGCTAATGATGATGATGATGAAAACCAGCGCCAACGGCTGGAGGGGCGTAGCGGTTTACACTAATGACGTGCTAAAACTCTCTAGCGAGATGTCATCAAAGACCGCATCGGCAACACATTTGATTGCAAAAGAAAGGAAAGTAGTAACTGAAGACACCACCTAAGCTCAAGCAAACCTTAAATTGCGGGCCAATCAGGCGCAGATCCAAAGTGCTGATGGAGTTGTTTACGCTCAAGCAAGTTTTTTGACTGCGCCCGGGAACGCGGTCTATCGCCTTGCTGATATACACGGCTGCCCATCTATCGCTAAAGTGCCAGTTCCAAAAAAAAAAAAAAACACACAGATTAAAGCACTCGACATAGCAAAAAGCTTAACGTTTTCCGACGAACGATCAATGGCGTGAGGACGCCTGTTTTCGACGTATAAAGAAAAACTTTTTGTCTTTAATTCTCGAATTTTTCGTAAATAAACATGAAAGCGAATTTTCAATGAAAGGCCATGCGTGACTTTTCTCGTATTGCTGGTTAGACACTACACTCAACAAAAACTAAAGATAAACAAAGCCAAATCTTTTGAAGGTACACGTATACTTAACCGATCGAGGAGAAGAGGAAATCGGAGCCCCAGAAAACGCGAAAAACGTGTGCCGAAAGGTAGCATGCTTCCCCAGACAAGGTCTCTGTGAATGCCTTCGTCGCTCTTTCACTCAGCAGCAAACAACATTTAAGAGTCAGTTCACTAACCTCCTCAGGCCACGTCGAGGTTTAAGGTCCTTCTTACCACGTGGCGACGTGCTCTTTCGCACGCACGAACGTCGCCTGCCGTGTCACGCGCAAAGCCGAAAAAAAACTCTTTTTGTTTCGCACCAAATTTCACCGCGTCGAACACTACACATGCGCTTGTAACAAGATTTAAAGCGTGGCACGTATCAAGCATAAAGCGTGCGCTTGTAAAAACGCACATAACACTAAAGACGGTAATGATGATGATGATGAAAAATAAACTGCGGGGTTTGTTTGATACTGTTTTTTTTTTTCGAAGCACGGCGAACAAGTCGAACACATGGGTACCCCTATTCCAAAGGTAAATTTCCATGCGATGACTTATTTACAGCTAGTAAAACCTTCGAGTCATGATAATTAAAAAAATTGTCAATTGATTTCTTTTCAAAGCAGTTTTGCAGTTTTGTATGCTCAGGCAAGTTCCCGAAGACAGTTGTCCAAATAAAAGCTGCATTTCGGCCAAGTCCTTTCCCGAAACCCACAGTCAGAACGTCGCTATTTTCGGCCCAGGCTCGTCGCCTATCTCTCTCGCTATTTGCTCTGTTCGCACGCGTCGGAATCCTGCTTCGTCCGTCCGCGTCAGGAACTGGAGAAAGTCAGAGCCGGTCGACAAGTCGGGCGTCTTTCAGCGACGGAACGACAAAAGGCGCTCGTCTCGCCTCCCAAAAAAAGACACCTACTTTCTTTTCCCACGGTCGCCGTGACGCTAGCCCGAGCCACTACATAGCGGAACGTTCAAGACACGTCTGTGCGCATAGCAGCCGACACGGCAAAGCTGGACAAGAGCCTAAAACGTAGCCGGGACGGCGCCATATTCTTCGCTTCCACGCTCGCTGAAAAGGCGACACAAAAGCCCTTCTGAGTCCCTTTCGGCGCGTCGTCCTGTTCCTTCCTCCGTGTCTCTTTGTCCCGGCAAGTGGGCCGAGGTTTTCGCGAAACGGAGCATGTGGCGCGTTGCCGACACTGGCCCGACTTTCTCGAGGCGCTGGCGTTGCTTAACGAGAGCAGCGCGGCGCAAACATGTCGCGCACGAGAAAGCCAGTGGGAAAAGCAGGCTGGCAGAAGAAGCCATTGGGACAGACGTAGCAGCGACTTGCCCTGACCTACCCCCCTTTCTTCCACCGCGTGAGCGTAAGGACTTGGAAACGCGAGAGTGAGGGCGGCGAAGTTAAAGTGAAACGGAACGACATCTATATTCCCTCCTCCATTTTTTTGAGTGTGAGAGAGAGAGATAGAACAAAGAGTGAACAAATCGAACGCCTTTTTTACAGCTTGCTTTGAATGCCGACTTTCACAATGAGGGCCTGTAGCTGCGTGCAGTGTGGAACGAAGAATGACCGGAACTGAACGAACGCACCCCCGGTTAGTGGATGCGCTGTACGTATGCACACTTGTGGCCGTAGGCGTGCCTCCTTTTTGAGTGAAAGAGAAAGAGAGAGACCAAAAAGTGAACAAATAGAACGCCTTTTTTACAGCTTGCTTTGAATGTCCACTTTCCCAATGAGGGCATGTAGCTGGGTGTAGTGTAGAGCGAAGAAGGACCTGAACTGAACGAACGCGCCCCGGCTTAGCGGATGCGCTGTACGTGTGCACAGCTGTGGTCGTAGGCGTGTCCTACGCCCTAAGGGTACCGAAGTTTACTTATATGCGGCTGCGAAGAGCGTTGGAAGCATCGCATGCCGACTGTGAAGTGACTGAATTTTAACGCGCCAAAGCAACTCTGTGGGATATATGGAACGCCGGAATAATTTCAGCGGATTGATTTCGACCCAATTTTTTTCCCTCTGCGCTTTTTTGAATGGTTTAGCCCAAAAGTAATTTCTGGAAAACATTGTACAAAATTTCTGCAATTTCTTATTGGTTTACAATTTTTTTTCATGTTCTGATTCTGAAAATATATTGTTTAATTGGCTGCTGATTGCCATAACACAAGCCATAACAAAGCATGCATTCCCTCCATGCATGTAGTATTAATTATATAAGAGGTTCTGAAAAGCGCAGAATTCATCTGAACAGACACAGTGTTGCAAGATGGCACCGTGGCAAAATGGCACCGTCAGATGCCTAGATGGTGCTCTGAACTAGAGTAAACAAGTTTACCACGTACAAGCACTGTCTTGCGCGTCACTGTCGGCGTCCATTTCAGGTGGAACACTCGGATACATAATCATTGTGCTCATCATCGCCACTGTCCGACCTGCTGCAAGACACAGCTCCTTTTCAAGGAAAACTGCCAGCACCGGAACCGTGGAAGAGGGCTGTTATTTTTAAATCACCGTTGAGAAGCTAGATGCAATTCAAGGGCCAAAAAACAGTTTTTTTTTGTGACTTCTGCTGGCCTATGCATCCTCATAGCGATAAAAGCAAACAGAAACAGGTGGATATGCCTTTGTTGTCTTTGGCAAGCACAGCGACTCGTCATCGGTGATATGTTTGACTCGTCATCGGTGCTATTGGTAAAACGTCCCACGGCGAGTACACCTAGGCTTGGGAGACAAAACGTTAACATGCAGCGGAATTTGAGTGCATAAGCATTTGTACAGTCTTTGTCAAAAGTAACCCGGCTGCATGGTTTGCTTCTAGCTCGTACAGTGGAGCCCTTACAGCTTCCCTGAAGCTGAAACGGTCGTTAAAGGTAAGGACTGGGGGTCTTCTTACCTTCCAACACTTGTCAATCTCTAGACAAGCCACAAGGGCTCCATTATACAAGCTAGAAGCAAAACATGCAGCCTGGTTACTTTTGACAAAGACTGTACGTTTTGCGCTCAGCGAAAGGCTGCCGGCGTGTCTGTGTTCAAGTCTGCGGCTTCAGGCACAGTATGACAACAACAACGACGACGACGACTACGAGTACAACAACAAGAAGTCATAAATAGAAAAGAAGAACAGGGCCATGCGTGTTCTTTATTTTTTTTTTGCTATGATTCTAGTACGGGACCACATAAGCACCGCAGTGCCAGCGTTGGGAGTTGAATGCATTGCCCCACAAATACCCGCCCATAAAAACGTCCAGGCTGTCCAGCTTTAAGTCTAGGCGAAGGAGTGCCACGGATTGAAAACGCTTTTATTGACTGCACATTCTATGAGGCTGCTTTTTTGAAACAGCGTTGTTCCTTTAACCGCTAACAACGCTCCGGTTTATGGTTTGGAGCTCGCCACAAGGGGGAATTATCTTCAGCGCGCACTCGATCCACGCGAAGAGCTCGTTCGCGAAGGATCGCGGTCACGCACTCTTAACTCCACAGTGATCGCAATTGTGTTCGAAGTCCTGCGCGCGTTATCTGTAAAGGCTCTTTGTAATATTTAAGTAGAGCGAGGCCGAATGCCACGGGCGTTTTGATACCTGAGGAGAGCCAAGTGCGCTATTTTCTAGCGCCACTGCCGCCCGTGTTTCGCTTTTGGACGCAAGTTCCCACAATAAAGAGTTTGCTTCTGACATAGATGGCTGCAGCGACTCACCAACACCAGTCGTCGCCGTCACGTGGAATTGTTTTGTTAGCAAACATTACGCAGCCTTTCCTGCTGCGATGGAACTGTGGCTATGGTACTCGGCTGCTTAGCCTCAACGTCGCGGGCTCGAATCCCGGCCCACGGCGGCCGTATTTTAATGGAGGCGAAATGTAATAACATCCGTAGGCTGTGCGGTGTCAGTGCACGCTAAAGAACCCCAGGAGGTCTAAATTAAACTGAACCGCTGCACCAAAACGTCATTCATAGGCCACAGATAGCTTCGGGAAGTTATGCTGCACCATACCATACCATACCATACCATACCATACCATACCATACCATACCATACCATACCATACCATACCATACCATACCATACCATACCATACCATACCATACCATACCATACCATACCATACCATACCATACCATACCATACCATACCATGTATCATAACGTCTGTAGCATGGTTGTGCCATTCTATACCATACTACACCACTCAATACCATCTGTATCGTACCGTACCATAATACCCAACCCTTCAAAAGGCGGGTTTCATTCCATTGAAGCCGCCGCGGTGGCTCAGTGGTTCTAGTGCTCGGCTGCTGACCCGAAAGACGCGGGTTCGATCCCGGCCGCGGCGGTCACATTTCGACGGAGGCGAAATGCCAGAGACCCGTGCACCGTGCGCTGTCAGTGCACGTTAAAGAATGCCGTGTTGTCGAAATAATCTGAAGCCCTCAAGTACGGCGTCCCTCATAACCTGAGTCGCTTTGGACGTTAAATCTCCGTAAACCGTAAACAGTTCTATTGAAGTATCTTGCAAGCACATTTATCATTTTCACCATGCTTGGATGCACATCACTGACTAGATATGGTTTGTTCGACAGCAAGATAATGAGACGACATTTATTAAGCTTTGAAGGGGAGCGCTTATGCCAATTTCAGTTTCGCAATGTAATGCAATTTAATTGTCAGCCACGTGAGCAAGCATCTGCCTCAGTTCAATCAGCGTGGAGCTGAAAAGAAAATGTTGCGCTCAGGTGACCATATATAGGTACTAATTGCGCATAATTGATTCTGGTAAGTCGGAAGCAGCATATGACGACGCTGAAAAGCGCTTTTGTGCAGAGCCAAAATGCAATGTACTACGGCAGAGGTTAGCGTCAGATGGCCATTTAATATTTTTTCTGCATGTTTTTTTTTTTCGAAGATGTGGAAAATCCTACGGCCGGCAACAAATAAATCATGTGGAAATGTGGTTGGTCTTTCGAAAACAGCTTTTCTTAACCTATCGTGTTGACGTGTGGTCTACAGAGTGTTATAAGGTCCATGGTTTCGAGTTTACTATACCGCACGAAATTAACAAAGCAACAGCACTCTTTCATTCAGCTAAAGAGGATTAGGTAGACGCAGGACTCAGTCTGCAGGACATCGCACATCACCTGAGAAGGTCATGGCTCCTTTCCGCTCCGCTGACGCGCTCTCTTTTCTTCCATTTTTCTCCGATTCATTTCTGGAATAATTAAAAAAAACGATCTCCCTCCCCCCCCCCCCCCCCCTCTCTCCTACTGTCCGATCGCTATCATTCTCTTGTAGCATCCTAGGTTTCAATAACTGCTACCCGCTTTGCATATTGTTACCAATTACATTAAACTAGGATTGCATTACTACTAAACTCATCTACATCATCTTTTCCGGGCCTTAAATCACCGTGCTCTTTATACTACCACACCCTGAATAAAGCTACACTCACCATCCTTTGAATTTCGCCGTTTCAGGTGCTGACTTTAACGCGGCTCATGAACGACTAATGTAGTACCTCTTCGCTGTCTGTAATGCCTACATGCACAGCCTGATGCCACTAGGAGTTCGTTGGCTCTGCTTAACTCACATCTTGGGGCTAATGACACCGAAAGGTGTTAGCAGTGCTGGAAAGAAGAAGAAGAAGAAAGAAGGTAACCGTAAGGCAGTGTGCAAGGCACAGATGTACAAAACGGTGCGCGTAGAGAGAATAGTGAGAGCGTACGAATGACAGAAGTTGGATTGGCAGACTGTCGCTCAACGGTGAGACTGCACAGAAGTGTAGAAGCACACAAATAGCACTTGTTCAAAGAACGAACCCATAGGAATAGCGTAGGAGGAGGAGCTAGAAGAGGAAAGGCAGGGAGGTTAACCGGGAGAAAAATCGGTTTGCTACCCTACACGGGGGAAGGGGGTAAGGGGATAAAAAAATGAAAGAGAAAGGGGAGTAATAGAAAATTGAAGTCACTCTAAAAAGTTAGAATAGTCAGTGGGAATAGCGTAGGCTTGCTACCGAATCGAATGCGAATAGTATTGCTATAACCGAATTGAATGTGAATACGATAGTAACAGAACCGAATCGAAAACGAATCCAATATTTCTGGAATATTCGCTACTTGTTCGAATATTCGTACAAAACGAATAATCGAGCGAGAGAGCGAAGAGCTAGAGGTTGCGTTTAGTTATAACTATAGCCGTCAAAGGACGCAACGCTGATGTCCACTAGAGAGTGCCCAACACTAAATGAGCAGATTAACTTATTGGCCGTCATGCTATACGTAAAGGAAAGTCACCTTTCACTGCTGATGACAACAGAGAAGGAACCATGATCACATTTGAGTAGACGAGAAGGGCGATAGCTGCATGTGAGCCATGGCCTGTGAGATTGGACGTCAAGACACTTTTTGTTATAAACTTGCCTGGAATTTGCCGCATCGCCCAATCTTGGAGGCCTCGTATAAGAAATATGAACGAAGAGCCGCATGAATGTACCACTTCGCGGGCTGAACCCTCCATCCGGCGCATGTGTGGTGTCGGAGTGGGCTCTGTTTTTGAAACAGTCGCCGCAGAAAATTATGGCGTGCCTTACTAATGCGAAAACATTATATATTTCTTTAGCACCGAAGTCGCCGTTCGACCATGCTCTCTCATGACGTCAGCAGTCGAACATAAGATTGTGACGTCTACATCAAAGCAGAAAAAAAATCACATTTCTTTAAAAAATAGCGAGGACACATCATCGGCAACTAAAGTGTTGAGAGGCGAAAGCCGAGGACACTACGCCGTGACGACTTCCGTTGAATGTGACATCCCACCCAACCCGTGGCTATAGACCAGAATTTTGAGCCTCTCGCGGGCGCGGCCATTTTGCGCCGACTGGCGCGCCGCGGTGCGGGCGTTTCTTTGGGGACTGCGGGGCTGCGGCAGTTCCGCGGCCGCGCCTGCATATAGCCGCGCTTCGGGCGCTAAAAAAACATTGTCGAGCATACTTCCGCTGCGTGGCTGTGTTGCAGGAAGTATTTACGTTATCAAAGCGATAACATTGACGTATTTTAATGACATTTAGTTTGACATTCAGATTAATTGTGCCGGCGCTTAGAACGCGCTCGTGCTTATATCGAATTCCGTCTTGGTGCTCCACCGCAAAGAAAATATTTGTTCAATGTCAAGCATTAGATGTGCGGCTAGCATGCAGTTCCAATTCCCATGCACTCTTATTCCTTCCTGCCGGCCGGCCATAAAGCCCCCCTCCACAAACAGGGCCTTCTTGTCGCCGCGCCAGTTATCAACAAATTACCCCTGTGAGCTCAACTGAGTCGCAGCGCCAACAGAAAACAAATTTTGTCATGGTTTATGCAACCTGGTGCATAAAAACGTACTTTCGCTTAATTTATCAAAGCTTCAATAGATATGAGCAGCTAATCCAGCTTTCACTAATTCTGAGGTTCGAAGTCGCGTTATTTTATTCAGGAGCTCTCGCCGCGTGTGAGAGCGTTGCGTAGCCGTTTGGCTAAGTGTAGAAAATGTAATGAAATCGCGCATAGTATTTTCCTATAAATAAGGTAGATACCGCACCGCTGCGGTGGCTCAGTGGTTACGGCTCTCGGCTCTGGCCCAAAAGACGCGGGCTCGATCACGGCCGCGGCGGCCGAATTTCTATGGAGGCGAAATTCTAGAGGCCCGTGTACTGTGCGATGTCAGTGCATGTTAAAGAACCCCAGGTGGTCGAAATTTCCGGAGCCCTTCACTACGGCGTCCCTCATAGCCTGAGTCGCTTTGGGACGTAAAACCTTAACAAACCAAACCAAACTAGTGTAGATACCAACAGCAGAAAGATACTATAGATAAACCTTTACCCCCCCAGATCCCTCTGACATGCGTGCGGAAAAAGCAGCTGAAATCAGTAGCGGTCGTGCTTACAATCGTGTCACGAAATGTGTTTAATGGGAACAAGAGCAAGCTCAGCGCAAGGATGCCGAACACGTACTGGTGATCGAAAACACGCGCTCCGTCGGGACAACCTTCAGTCTGCAGCTCGCCTATCCAGTTACTATACTCCACTGAGTCAAATCAGTAGATCTACATTCTGATGCATAAAATTATCATAGATGATATCGCACGTAAAAGGCGACAACAAACGACACGACAGCGCAGAAATCTGCTTAGAAGTGCCGGTTTCCAGTCCGTACACTACCTGGTCGACTACCCTCGGATGTCACGTTAACGAGTAACTGCGCGCAAGATAACCGCAGTACTGTCTGGAAGAGGGAAAATGTGAGTAGTGACGCACAGCACACACCCTCATACGTTAGCTGATGAAGCACAACAACGGCAGAAGCGAACACGGAAACATGCGTTCTACGCGCGGCGCCGGCGCGACCCGCAGTCCCTCGGGCCGCGCGCGCCGACAGATGGCGACTGGTGTAGAGTAGGAGCGCGCCCGCAGCCTGCGTGCGAGGGTAAAAAAATCTGGTCTATATCGAGACCCATACTGCACATCTTTCGAGATCTTAAGTGTTAATTAAGCTTAATTACACCTTTTTCATCTAATTTTACAGAAATCCGACGTTTTTCCGACCATTCTGTGACAATTTTCCCTATGCCGTGACGACTTCTTGTGGATGTGACGACACACCGTATCCGTGGCTATATCGACTTCCACGCTATTTCGACGAAAGTTCGACATTTTTGTCTATAATTAATTAACTAAGTACTCTACAGTCATCAAACTTGGCTTATAGGTTCATTTTTTCCTCCTCTATCTGAAGCAACCATTTGTTTTCTTCTAACTATTTTAGTTCCCGAGATAAACGCGTGTGACAGGCTTTGTTAACGGACGACAGTATGAGTCATTAAAGGCTTTCGTCTTAAAAGGTGCCGGTAACTGAACCAAGAACCTTCAGATCGCGAGACCAGCACGCAACGCATACGCCGAAAAACGGTTTTTATTTAAACATGGCATTTATTACTCTGAAATTATGTTCTTTCCACACACGCGCTTTACTTCTTGGCGAATATAGATTAACCTACTGCATGCGTTTCCTTACGAATGTATGCTAATGAGTAGGCGTGTCACTGGAAAGGAAGGAATCTTTAATGACCCTCGCAACAGAGCTCACAGTAAGACAATGCTCTCTCATTCAAAGCACGTAAGCCGTCTCAAGTGCTCTGCGTAAACTTTGGAACTTCGTGCCAATTATTCGAAATTTATTCGAAAACTTGGGAACGTATTCGATTCCTTTTGAATAATTTTGATGGTACACGCCCTAATTCGTTCAGCGGATCGAATGGCCAGATATTCGTTTTGCTACTGAAAAAATTTTGCACATTCGCTCCCCCCTACAGAAGTGGAAGTACAGACGCGATAAATATTTATACGTGAGTAATGCATTTATCGTGCTCAACAGGCATTGTATCTTTCCGCCTAATGCCGTCTGTGTTAGGCGACCCGGTAAACGGGAATAAGAAAAGTTGAAGAAATGATAAAGGTAATATTTATTTTTAGGACGAAAAAGTTCACTAGGGCTAAATTAAGACAATCCCGCCTGTACATTTACACCACCACCACCAGACATCAAGGCAGATCTGGAGCCTAGTTCCGACTTTTCCCTTTTATTTTACTTTTCCACCCACGGGTGGTGAAATTGCAATTTGCCTACGGGCCTCTTCTTTTATTTTCGAATTGGGTTAAGCCTGTTGTACGTACGTGGTGCAGGCAGGAGCCTATTATTTTTATTTCCTTTTCGGTTGCCCCAACCTATTCTTTGTTCGACTGTTGCCGAGACGTCTATACTACGAACCCCGACCACTTTCACAAGCGCATATTCAACAATTGTAGACAAAAGCATTTTTGAGCGGCAAACCTTTCATGAACGCAGATTTTTCACATAATATAAGATTTTGCTATAACAACTAATATATCGACAGGTCACCCCACGCCACTCTTGCATTTTTTTTTCCATTAACGTTTTTCCTATCGTCAAAAGCGTTCCGTAATGGTTTTCTATGGCAGTCTTGAATGTTCGATGCGAGCAATGGAAACAGTTTAAAAGTAAGATTTTGCATATGAGAAGAATGGACCATTGCCTTCAATATTTCCATAACAGTATCTTACAGTTTTGCAATTTTTGAAATTGTTCGAAAATGTTGGACATGGTACAATTCCACTTCTAGCATGGGATTGCAGCAGGCGTAGCGTATAGCAGAGGCAATGCCTGAAGAATTCACAAAATACCGTCCTTGTTGTCTTTAGGCTGTTTACGCCACTGCTAGCACGAGTTCTGACAGTTACGACCGCAGTACGTACAAGGCGTTGCGTGAAAACGGCCGAGAGAGCGCATCGTTCGATAAGCAAAGTAAAGCGGAAACTACAAGGGCTGTTCGCTCGCCCGCAGTGATACGCCCGAGGAAACGGAACGGGAAGATCTGCCGGGCGTTGAGAGGAGGAGGGAGTGGAGGAGATGCAGTGCACGTCGTCGTCTGCAGTGAGACAAGATAATGACGTCACGGCCAGAGCGGTCACAAGGCCACTTCCTGGAAATGAAAAGTCGGCGGCGGCGACCAGCTCCGGGTTTTTCTTTTGCTCCCCCCGTGCGTCTGTGCTCGGCAAGCTTGAAGAGACTCAGGCGCCTTTCGTCGTCGACTACTACGAACCTCCTTCCTTGTCCTTTTGTTCCTCCTCCTGTTTTGTTCCTTTCATGTCTGCGCTCGTCTCGAGGTCAGGTTGTGGGTAACCCACCGTATTCATAATAAGGAAGCCAACACTCATCGAAACAAGGGGGTAGCATAAGGAAATGTTTATATTAATGCGAAAGCATTAAATGACTAATCGATACGACAGCCTGCCGTGGCCTCAAAAGTGGCGGCGTTACAAAACTCACGACTAGTCTAAATGGTGCGTCGTTGTTAAAGGCGGGTAAAATACGAAATGTAACCAGTACTTACATATGCATAAACTACAAAGGAGTAGAACAAAGTTCGAATAGAATCCGAATGAAGTTAGAATAGAATGGATATGTTTTCACATTACTCGCACTTAAGCTCATTAGGTGCCCACTGTAATTTTTTATTTGTGCCGTTTACCTGCGCGAAATTATCAGTGTAATGATGACAATAACAATTTCCCACAGATAAACAAGAGAAAGAAAGCTGGTGAAATAAATTTACAACCTACGAGCATCCACCTACCTCCAGCATAGCCACCTCCAACAGCTCGAAGGTTTCCACCCACAAGAATTTCGCGGTGAGAGCACATTCAGAGACACAACGAGAAGGCGATTACTGTGAAAGCGGACTGTACAATAATTGTCAAAAGTAGCCAGGCCGTGTAGCGGAGCTTTTGCGGCCCACCTAAACGCCAAAAGGTCTCGAAAGGTGAGGATAATGGTTCTCCTTACCTTACATTGATTCAGAGCTTAAGGGATGCCATAAGTGCTCAGCTGCACTGCTAAGAAACTAACTCCATTGCTTGGTTATTTTTGGCAAAGACGGCATACAACCAATACTGCTAACGCAGATTTGGCGCATCAAACCATGTGATCGCCTGTGCATTTTTTGAATCATCATGTTGCCTCATAAAATACAATAATGTGATAGGTTGTTCCCCGAATCACAGAACAGTGTATTCCATCGGCAAGATTGTTTCTTTCCAATGTTATTTGGTTACTTTCTGTCGTTTGTTGGTTTCTTTGCTTGCTTGGGTGCCGTACTGAAAAGTTTTTCTGCACTATTATTTGCCCTGTCATCACCGCCTCTCCTTTTTATTTACCCTATCTAGTTATGCTCAGTTTTAGGGTCTGCAGCATACTAGAAATGAATGAATAACATTTATGCACTAGAAGAACAATCTGTCCTCAGTTTGCATGGGCCATAGCTGGTGCAAGATTACATTCGTGTTGGAGTGGCTGCTCGGAGTACTGCCGCTGAAAGTGCGCAGTTCATCGTCATCGACTTTATTTAAAGCTAAATTTCTTTGCGCCTTAACAGCAAAACAATCAAAATAACTACAGCTCCTTTCGGTGGAGTAAGTTCCAGTATTCGTCGTAGAGATAAGTTTACTGCAGGCTCCTTCGAGTCGTTCGGTGTCTTTCCCTTTTTATTTCCTTCTTTAAGATCCCTCCTAACCGTCGAGACCCCAATAACGCAACATTTACGAGGGGGGACCCAAAAGAAACCGGATTTTTTGTATAAAAACTTTATTTATTAACTCTTGCACAAAATTCCTTCAGTCACCTTCAAAGTAATCTCCATGAAATGCGATGCACTTGTCAAGTCTTTTTTCCCATTGTTTGAAGCATCTCTGGAACTCTTCAACTTTGATATCGTCCAGTGCCCTTTGCGAAGCTGTTTGTACGGCCTCCACATCACCAAAACGCTTCCCTTTTAGGCTTTTCTTCATTCTCGGAAAGGGAAAAAAGTCGCACGGGGCTAGGTATGGTGAATATGGAGGGTGGGGAACGACAGCCCATCCCCGAGAGGCCAAATAGTGGGTCACTCGTAAGGCCGTGTGTGCGGGGGCGTTGTCGTGATGAAGGAACCAGTCACCTGATCGCCAAAGTTCCGGGCGTTTCCTCCGCACATCCTCTCGCAGACGTCTTAAAACTTCCAAATAAAAGTGCTGGTTAACAGTCTGGCCAGGGGGAACAAATTCTTGGTGCACAATTCCGCGAACATCTAAAAAGACAATGATCATTGTCTTCACATTGGACTTCAACTGTCTTGCTTTTTTTGGTCTCGGAGAGTTGGGAGAATTCCACTGGCTTGACGCTTGCTTAGTTTCTGGGTCATAACCGTAACACCAACTCTCATCACCTTTAATGACTTTTGTCAAGAAGTTTGGATCACTTTCAATCTCATTTTTTAAATCCCGGCTCAAATTCAATCGAATGTTCTTTTGATCCTGCGTGAGAATGCGAGGAACAAATTTTGCAGAAACACGTCTCATTTGCAACTCCTCAGTCAAAATTCGCTGACACGAGCTCCAACTCACACCTGTCTCTTCTGAAATTTGGTCGATCGTGGAACGACGATCTTCGTTCATTTTTTTCACGGATTTTTTCAACGTTTTCATCGTTTCGAGACGTTGAAGGACTCCCAGAACGAGCATGGTCTTCGACACTCATCTCACCACGTTTGAAGCGCCCAAACCACTCGAACACTTGTGTGCGGCTCATAGCATCCTCTTTAAAAGCCTGTTGCAACATTTGGTAAGGTTCTGTTGCCGATTTTTCAAGCAGGAAACAAAACTTCAAACACACTCTTTGTTCTTTTAAATTTGCCATAAAGATTTCGCAGGCGGAACAAATAACTGCAAGCGAAACACAACAGTACGCTGAAATGTTTACCTTCAAATTGATTTCGTCTGCATAGCTGTTTCGTGAAGGTCTCTACTAACCCCATCTAGCGGTAGAACTCTCTACTACGTCTATGAATGGCAGCGCGCTCTCCGTTCGGTTTTTTTTTTGGGTCCCCCCTCGTATGCGACCTTCACCCACAAGTCGGAGGCTGCGCACTTGGTGCGCCTGTGATTTTGCCGCCCTTCTGGACGTGGACATAGTTGCTTTGAGGTACCTCGTAGTAGGGGGCCTCGAACGGCAAAGATGAAGATCGACACACTGCATAGCTCGAGGAGAAGGGGGAGGGGGCAAAGACGCCATTTCAGAGCGAAAAGTTCTACTCCTCTCATGCTGAGTCTGAAGGTCATCTGGCTCTTAGATTTGACCTCTAACGGGAGGCGCACCGCATGCGCAAAATCAAGCGTGGCAGGTGCCTCGATCTTCTCCTTCATCGACGCCATTGTTGCGCTCTTGGCAGTCACGTCCGCCGCTGCGCTGGCTTGCTGCTCGGCCGCTCCTCCGCGCCAGTTGCAGCATGTGATGTGTCACGTGATTCGCTCTTGCGCTTGGCAGTCGCGTTTGCCGCTCTGGATGCTCGCTCTTGCACTTGTGGCACGTGATGCATCACGGGATTTGCTCTCGCTGAAGTCTTGAAAAATAAGGATGAACCATGGCTAAACCGTGTCTAACCATGCTCTCGCTCTGTATATCCTGACTCAACTGAGTTGAACCGCAGCCACTTCTTTTTTTCAATGCTTGAAATGACTCCAGCACGCCCGCATACGATAACACTTCTTGGCCTTATCGCCTTGCCCCGCTGGGGAATGCTTACGAGAAAACAGAACCACCAGACTCGCTCAGGCAGTACACATGAACCCTGCCGCGAGTGCAGGAATATGAAGAAGCAAGGGCAATAAATGTTATCTAGAGCAGTGATGAGTACCTCACCGCGGCACCGCGCGCATCGCGTGTGCAGAGAGCTGTATGGCGACTAGCGTGCTGAAGAAATAAAACACTTCAGCAGAGGGCGCCCGGTTTGTCACGCGTTCGCCGCTCAGCAAGTTGCTTTTGCGCTCGCGCTGCTCTGGTCTCCTTCGAGCGAGGACCGTTATGGCTGCGTACGCGATGGCGGTCGCCACGGAACCCGCAGACAGTACTGCTGAAAAAGCATACTCTGACGGCGCTGGTAAAAGCGCGAGGGGACAAAGGCTCGAGCATCAGGGCGAGAGGCTGGTAGTGGAAAGCGCCAATGATGGTGGAGGGCGTTATTATGAAACGAATTAGTACACCTAAACCATGCCTAATTTGAAGTGTCTGGTGGGCAGATGAACGATATAAATTTATTTTTGAGTACATTCATAACTGAAGAACATGTGTACAGCATTGCTGGATCCAATCAACCAATGACTAGATTCAGGATCCAGGCACAGTGTAGTATGCCTAATCGGTTATTTTGAAATGCAGAACACAAAGAAGCCACCCCAAGGCAAAATGAAAAGAATGACAACAGAACGGAATAAGGAAGGAAAGAATTGAGGAAATGAAGAAACAAACGAACAAGCTTGGATTTGTCATCCCTTGTTAGCACGAGCTGCTCGTGTAAGCACAAAGCCCATCCATAATGAACATCCCGGTGGCAAACATATGCACGCGTTGATCTGCCGGACCATTCAGTTGACAGGTATATATTACGCTGTCAGGAGTGATGTGCACCATAGTTCGCGGAGTGTTCTGCGAAGCCATTGTGCTTTGCCTACCTCTGAGAAGCAAGTGTTTCAAAGACTACGTCTTCATCTTTATTTTTTTAATTTTCGACTGCGTCCTAGTGAACCGGTTATACAACGAATGAAAGCGAGAGAACCGCATACTTTCCTTCTGAATGTATGACGAACATTGAAACATTCAGCAGGGGCGCAGTCAGCCGATGTGTATAGCGAAGGTGGCTTGACGGGCTTGTTGATATTCCATGACGTGAAACAAGCGTAATAGGACGACAGACGCAGAAGAGACACGAGCACGCAGCGCTTCGTGTTGTATGCTTGTATTTCTGCTGAGGCTGTCGTCTTCTGGTGCGCTAGCACTAGATACCTTGCTGGCAAAAGCTGTTCTGTTTGCAGTTGAAACCTCCGTCTGGCAGCTACCACCTGCCACAGTGGGCAGGTGGTAAAGTGGAAAGAGGGAAATCCGCTTTTCCTTTTCGTGCGCTAGGTTAATACCCCTGTCACACGGGCACTGTAAAGGTACTTTTAGCTAAAGCTCCATTACTCCAAGGGAGAACGCGCGCTGCCACACGGGCGCGCCTAAGGACACCTAGTTCAAAGGAACTTCGAATCAAGGCAGCTCGAGTTTGTCCTTTGAGGCTGCAAGGGAGTACTCTCTCTCCCAGTAAGTTAGCAGCAAAAATAAATGGGGATAAGAAACGATCGATATTCTTTTCTGAAATTTGCTTCGTAAAATTATTGGTCTTTTAAAATATAAGGTTATTTGTTTTGTGGCGGTTTCACCACGCCATACTCTCGTCCCGGATTTACAAGCGCCACGGTAACTACGACGCCATGTGGGCCATGTTTGTTGTTTTCAGCAAGTACGGACAGTGGCGGACAGCAGCTAGTGATACATCTTGACGGAGATCGCCGAGCATAACATGTGCGACAACTTCGCCGACGCGCCGCACCGATCGTCGCGTGCGAACTGGCATCCCACTGCAAACAGGGACACACGGAGCGGTGAGCATTCGCTGCGCCGCTCTACCCAAGCTCCGCCCACAACCGCTGTCACACTTCGCCGCCGTGCAGCGGTGCCTCAGCGCTGCTTGTGATCGTGTACAAATATCCCAAGAAAAGACAAGATTGCCTTGTTGTCAGAAAGTCTGCTCGAGCAGCGACAAAGCATGCCTGCTTATGTTGCGAGCTTTCGGCAACGGCACCGCTCGCGGGCGCTCCGGGCGACGAGCTCTGCTACTGCCTGGCTGCCGTGGTCGTCGCTAGGCCTATAGCCTCTTTCGGATCGAAACCGCAGCGGCCGGCGCTTCGGAAGTCGCCTGAGCTATAATAAAAGGCCTACTCCACACATCGCTCTACTGACAACAGCATCATCTCACAATAAAGTAATAATATGGTCAATTTCCGCGACGCCTTCGGCAGCGAAGCGAGCGAGCGCCAGGCGAGCCGGACCCCAACGTCATGCAAGCGGCAGCTGCGGGGTGGTTGTGGATAGAAGTTTGCTTGTATCGCAGTCGTTACCTTTAGCAGCAGCTCAGTATTGGTCAGCGATCCTCAAAAATGACATATTTTTCACATTTCTCATCCCAGGGTTCATTATTTAAGTCAAGAACACACTTTAGCTCGTTTTTATGACGCCGGCAGACGGGATCCAGGCTGGCCGGCCGGCCGGCATGCTCGGAATACTTCACGTTCGCACAAGAAAGTACAAAACAGCCATGTACCAGAGAGGATGCTTCCTAGATTCGAGCAACGACAATATACCTGTGCAAAAGAGGATCTTTCGGCAACGACACCGGCTACGGCAACGCCGGGCAACGAACTGCGCGCTGGTCCCGGCTGCCGTAGTCGTCGCTAGGCCTACTTGATTTCGCGTCGAAGGCGCAGCTGACAGCGCTTCGGAAGTCGCCTGTGCTATAATAAAAGGCCTACTATTCACATCGCTTGACTGCGAACTCGTCCCATAATAAAAGATATGTTCGATTTCCACGACACCTTCAGAAACGGATTAGCAGACGGCAGGCGAACCACACCAAGTAGCAGCAGCACCGAAGCGGCTGTGGGATGAAATTTTCTTGTTACGTGCAACTCGGTATTAGCCAACGATCGTCAGAAATGATGCAATTTTGACATGCATCTATCCCTGGGCTTGCTAGAACGTCAACAAACAATACTAGCGCGTTTTTCAGTCGCCGGCGGCTGGCATCAGAGCTGGCAGACCGGCCCGGCATGGCTCGGCCCCGAGCGCCCTGAGCCTCGCGTTGATTGAGCATAATATTGATATAAAACAAGTTTTTTTATGAAAATATGTGACACTGCTATATTCTCATGTGCACTGAAGTCTGCAATTTTAATCCAGTTTTCACCGATGAGGGCGCTAAAATCGTTTTTCAAAGGCCGTTCCGCGACCGTGTAGCACGGGCGAACTCCCTTGAAGTAGTGCTCCTTTGGTAGCGTAATGGAGCTTTAGTTCAAAGTACCTTTACAGTGCCCGTGTGACAGGGGTATAAGCCTAGTGAAGGAAGAAAACCGGTTTTGCGGCAGCTGCAGCCACGTGGAGAGGATGAAGCCCGTGCACGCCAGCTGCAGCTAAGTGGAACGGAGGATACCACGCCTGCTGTAGTTTAGTGGAAAGGAGGCAAACCGGTTTTGCGGCAGCTGCAGCTAAGTAGAAAGGCAGGCAGCAACTGCGTAGCGCCAGCTGCCCATTACAATGTCTTTAAAACCTTCATGAGCAACCTATGCGAGGGGTTCATACATAGCGTGCTAGCGCACCTACGTCGATTTTAGTTTAATGAAGTAAATCTGTTGTAATTTTTTAATTGTGTTTCACATCATGAGAAGCAGAGACCGATTATTAGTAGACTGTACTGACACTAGCTGAAACTACAAAACAGGCTCACCAATTTCTGGGAAGGAGCTCTAACATTCAGTTAGAGTTCAAAAGTCTGCTGATGGGTTTTCTTGTTGATTTGTTCTCTAGTTTCTTTAACGAGATCGAACAAGGACGCAAAATAACAAACATTCAACTTGAGGGCAGCATACTGAGATTATTTTTTCAAACTGTTGTGTAGCACCTTCAAATTTCGTTCGTTCGAAGAAAGCTTCTATTATCATGAGCTCGCCTGTTAATGCACGACAGAGAAATATATTGACATTATTAAAGGTGCACTGAAGAGGAATCTGAACTTGTCTTTTTGCCGCGGGAACTCGATCTACACGTTCCTAGCATTCTTAGAAACTGCGACTTATTGCCCTGTGTGGCCGATTTCCCTAATTAAATCGAATTAACGTCCGGCTCCCGCCCTTTTTTTTTGAATTCTGCCTCGTACGGTGGGCGGAGTCGACCAACGCGTGGAGTGCCTTTCACCCAGTCTCGTGGCGGCTTGCCGCTCTGCCATCGGCGGAGTAATACGTAGTAGTCCGTAGTAGCAAATAGTCCGCGCGTATTTTTATTTCTGCGGGCTTATTTTGCGGCTATATTACCTGCGAATGAAACTATTTATTCATGGAAAGCTAAAAAACAAAATAAAGCGAAAGCAAAACCTCCACGGAGCTGGCTGAAAGGAACTTCACGCGTTGGTCGACTCCGCCCATCGTACGAGGCAGAATTCAAAAAAAAGGGCGGGAGCCGGACGTTAATTCGATTTAATTAGGTGAATCGGCCATACAGGGCAATAAGTTGCAGTTTCTAAGAATGCTAGGAACGTGTAAATCGAGTTCCCGCGGCAAAAAGACAAGTTCAGAATCCTCTTCAGTGCACCTTTAAGGGGATTTCTTAGGCTTGTAGCCCCTTCTAAGTTGCTAAGCTAAAACTGGCGTTCGAGGCGAAATGCTGAGTGTTGACCCACATTCTGACATCACTAGTTACAGCAGCGGGCGACTCGAAATTTTCAAAAAAACATCCGCCTACAAAGTTTCTGGCCGTCGTAGCGAGAAAAGCAACTACATAACTAAAGCCCGACGCGTCATCTTGCTTCATTAAACGCAAAATCCTACAATGCAGCACATAGCAGCCTGCAGCCAAGCCTCGCGTGGATATATTACAGTTGAACCTCGTCATAACGAAGTTGAAGGGGCCTGGCGATTAATTCGTTACAGCTGCAGATTCGTTATATCCTGTGCTGACCGAGCTTCTAAAGGGAATAATTGTTCCTTCGTTATATCCAATATTTCGTTATAAACTGTTTCTTTGTACCGAGTTTCGACTACATAGCTCGGAATGTGAACGTGCCCTGTTAACAGGTGCCGACCGACAACTCTGCTGACAGTTGAAGTCGATTACCAAACTCAGAGATCATTGGCGAAGCTCTTCATTATTCCATCTTTATGGTCATACATTGTGAATGGTCACGCACGTAGTTTTTCCGTACAGTGACTGTCGTTTCAGGAGCGCATTTCTGGGTGACTCTTGGAGGGGTTGGAGGGGGCGGGGGTCCATTAGAACCAAGTGTTGCCTGGACATTTGTAATCGAAAAAAAAAAATGAAGTTCAGCGTGTTTTGTTAAGTAAATTTCTCTGTCATTGAAGGAGGCGACCGCACCCTCCCAGCTCCTTAAAAAATCACCCCTGCGACTTGTGCATGAAAATGTCCTCCACAATTGCACTTTCTTGCTTCGGCCGTACCCTTTGTCTCCATATAACAACCAACGGAGCATTATCCTTGCTGAGCCTTTCAGTGTTCCTTTTCTCAAGTCTGTCTCGGTTGTTGTGTTGTAGGAAGCATGTATTAAAGCGTGAATTATTTTTAATTAACTTAAGCAACATTTAAAAGGGGCAGCGACAATTTTTTACCTGTGGTTGTACTGCGCCTGCACTTGCCAGGAGATACTTTACTCACTGAAATGTATGAAGAATACAAAATTTTACAGATACATGCAACACATAAAAATTAACACTAAAATAAAAAAAAACTCAGCCGGCTGTGATTTATCAATACCTTAACTGAGCTACGAACATAAAGAGAAAAACTTTAACCATACTGGGAGAAACCGCATTCATGATGGTTCACCCCTCCTAGCTTACTATCACATGCATACAACGGATAATGAATGATAGCTGAGGCACAGGCAAACTTTAGCGGGAGAAAATTTGCGTGCTGAAATCGACGAAATTGAAAACAGACTTGACAAACTCCCTGAATATACATGGCTTCTCTCTCTAGGCGTGCTTTGTCGAGCTCCTTTCAAGAAAACATCGAAAGCGCTATTCCTCGTCACGTCTGCTGGCAGCTTCTTTCGGCGGTTCTCCAAGAATCCCGCTGCGCAGGGTGAACACCCTTGACCCCGGCAAAAGGCGAAACAGGTTGCTCGGTGTCAACGCCGAAGAACCCACTCTCTCGCGAGTTCGGGCAAAGACAAAACAAAAAAACGCATTTCCTAATCATGACGCACGCTCATTCGCACACGTTTGCTCCACTTCAAACAACCACGCATGCAAGCGCGAACACGCACGCACAGAAACACGCAGACAGAGTCAAAGAGCCTGCTGGGTTCGCGAATGCAACCGTCCTGCTCCTCCGCACATACTCGCATATAAGGAACAGCACGCATTTGAAGAGGTATTAAGCTGGCACGGCTGTACGAGCCGTAATTGAATCGGTGAGGGCTCTGTGGAGCGCTGAGAACTGATTGCGAAGCTCCGTGGATGCGCTATGGAATGCTGCTGCCAGTGCACGCACTCGGCCGTATACCGCATTAACGCAGTAGTAAGCTGCGCCCGATTTGTTGTTGAACAAGAAAACTTTATATTTAGAAAGTTTTATCGAAGTGTTTTCTAATAAACCGTATAAGGTAGGCTTTTGCGGTGTTTGCGGCGTCGTTATGAATGTCCTTCGTAATACAGTTGAATTTCTCGAAAAGGAACAGCGCGACTTTGACAAGGATGGAAGGAAAGACACGCGAGGACTTTCGTCCCTGTCAGAAGTTGCACTGGCGCTTTTTGAAATGCCATATCAACTTGTCCAAGCATCAATTCTAAGCTGAACCTCGTTATAAAGGAGTTGAAGGGGCCTGGCGATTACTTCGTTACAGCCTTTATTACCCGAGATTTCAAGGGGAACCATTATTGTTTCGTTATATCCAATATTTAGTTATAAACTGTTTAGTTATATCGGGGTTCGACTGTGATCGTTTCGTGCTGTAATACCACCGTCAACAGTTGTAATAGTATGTTATAATAGAAAACGTCATGACGTCACCGTTCCAGGATGATATGATCACATTACGACGACTGAGAGATGAGAATAACCTCGACCATTTCTGGAAAATAAAAAAAGGGCATTGGCTGCCACGTGACGATGGTCTGTGGTCTACCTAATTGTTAGAGGGCTCCTCGGGCGCAGATAAGCATGGGAAAGGGGTCAGAGTTTGGGGTTGTCGCTTGGAGAGCGATAATTTTGGTAGTTTTTCATTGCAACTAACAAGCGAACGCTTTTTAGCTCCTCGTGGCTCATTATGTGCAGCAGGCATATAGCTCTATTTTTAATGCGACAGAGCATTAGCAGGGCCATGAAAACGAACGGTGTCCGGCGTTGGCCTCTGTGTGAAGCCTCCACCTGCCAACTGTAGCAGGTGGTGCTTAGAGAAATTTCCCTCTCCACTAGTTAGGCACAGGAGGCAAAGGCCGGATCAAAAATGACTATGCAAAAATGAAAAAGATTAAGAGCCAGACAGCGAAAGTGAAGAAAGAAGCGTTTGCGAATATAAATGGAATAAGAATAGAATCAGAATTGGAACAGAAGATAATTTTAATAGAATTGGAATTTGAATGCGATCAGAATTCGGAAAGGCTGGTGAGTGAAAGGCAACTGAACCAGAATCCCAATAGAATGGCGAGTGAAAGAAATATATTATCGCATTTCCTCCACCTCAGTCCATTTGATCGCATCTTATTTTTTCTTCTGTCTTACCTAAGAGCTTCACTCCTTCTACGCAGTCACATACTCGCTTCTTTTTTTTCTTAATGAGCTGCCGCATACAAATGGACAGCAGCCCCTACCATACAAAGGTGGTGATCGCGAACTTTCTTCGTCTGCCAGCAATGGTCGAAACACGGGACAAGCAAGAACGCACTCTTATTGAAACCTGCGCTCGTGATTGTCCTCAAGAGAACACCAACATAACATAACTACCAACATGATGTAAAAGGACCGAAAACATCCATCAGCCGTACACAGAACATGCTCGCCATTGCCCTAAGAGAGCTGTGCCTCGAATCACGGTGTCCAGCAAAAAATGTCATTGTTCTTTTGGAGATTAGACACTGCTACGTGTTTCTCTTGTGAATACCACACCTTACTCCTCTCGTAAAGGCCCCGCCGCGTTGGCCCAGTGGTTATGGCGCTCGGCTAATGACCTGAAATGTGCAGGTTCGATCCCCGCCGCGACAGTCGAATTTCAATGGAGACGAAATTCTAGAGACCCGTGTGCTGTGCGATGTCAGTGCACATTAAAGAACCCCAGGTGGTCGAAATTTCCGGAGCCCTTCACTACGGCGTCCCTCATAGCCTGATTCTCTTTGGGACGTTATACCCCCGTAAACCATAAACGATCCTCTTGTGAAGAAGATGTACGTAATTACAGCGCTAGCGATCGCTTGACATTTTACGTACAGATACTGCACTGTTACAAAAGAAACTAAAAAGAAGTGTTAGCGTGCTGTCTGTGTATAAAAATTATTTAGTTCTGGTATGCTCACGTAGCTGATGCAGGCAGCAAGAAAAGGAATAAAAGAGCAATAGCATGTAGGTGCGGAATGCAGGCAAACTCCTTGAAGCGCCTAAGTAGCAGCAGTGGCAGGAATTTTGCCTCCTCCACAGGATCACGCCTTATATCGTTCGAAGTGCCCACCCTTTCACCGCTTTCATACGACCACGCACGACGTGACGAAACTATAAAGGGGCTTCACTATGGAGTGCTTGGGCCAGCTCCTCAGTATGCTTATCTCGCCGATGAGTGGGATATGTAAGCGTCAGCTCGCAGGCCTTGAGTAAAACGCTCGACCATTCTTTAGCAAAGAAGCTCAGTGAAGTGCCTACGCAGTCCTATATGTGAACTGCTGAGTCAGTTTGGCCTCGAGACGAACAACCTAGAATACCTCAAAGGCGCTTTGTCCGGCATTTCATCCCGTTTGGGCAGCTCAGTTCATACCGGCGTGAGACACAACGCGATGCAAGTGGTCGCGACTAGCATGATTCAATGCACTTAACGGGTTCCTTTGCAATGTTTAGAGCTAACGGCGAATTTCGCTAATAAATTGGGGAGGCTCAGTTTGAAGAAGGAAAAGGAATCACAGCCTGCCCTGCGGCATTTTGTGTGCCACAGAGCAGCAAAACGCTGGCGTAAAGAAGCGCATTTCATGTTCCTCGGAGTTAGGCCTTAGGGCCTTGCTTACTTTGTTAGAGTTTTATAACAGCCTTTTATATGGCCAGAAAGGCGCTAGCGAAAAGGCGCTAAATTCAGAAAGGCGCATTTAGCGCCTTTCTGAATTGTGCCTTTTCGCTTGCAACAATCCGTTCCTGTTTACGGCCGGTGTGCGGGCGGAGCGATTGCGGCATTCTATGCAAGAATAACGCTGTCTACATCACTACTATGCTAGTAAACGACTGCACTGTATACAACACTGCTGCACTCTTATACTACACTGATACCATGCTACACCACTACACTACTAGACTGCTATGCCGCTACACCACCCAGTGCTACTGTTACTACTGCCCTGGTTGTCCCAGAACCGAATGCATCAAAACAATGCCTCTGAGCTATACTGAATGATTGTATAGAATACTGGAAAAATTGACTAATCGAAAGAAATAGACTCAAGGCTGCGACGGTGTGAGACTGCCATCTCGTTGTTCTCATTAGCTCGGTGAGACAAACATGCTCGGTACTTTTCTAACTGGAAACCCGCACATTTTGAATGCACTAATAACGGAATGTGAAGCTACGCGATGTTAGCTTCACATTTCGTAATACTCACCCTTGCGACGCTGTGCTTCAGTGGTATCAAAATTGCACCTTGAATGCTACCCCCCCCCCCCCAAAAAAAAAAAAAAAAGGGGGGGGGGGGGAAGCTGCGCATCGCAGTGGAAGGACAGTGTATCCACATCCGTGAATAGGAAATCTATACAAATTGTTACTTTACTTGATAAGACATGGATTGACATTTATTCCTGTGCAGTCTTAAAACAGCTTTCCAGCATTCATGGAAATCAAGTGAATTCTAAGAAAATTATTTAAGGAAAGGAAAGTTGAAAAATCCTATTTTTCTTCCCTAAAATGATAATTGTATAAATACAGCAAATTTTGCCATGCTTTGTACGGTTTGAATTAACGTGGCCTTCTTTCATATACAAACGTGGGCTTAATTTGTATACAGATCCGCCGCAGTGGCTCAGTGGTTATGGCACTCGGCTGCTGACCCGAAAGACTCGGGTTCGATCCCAGCCGCGGCGGTCGAATTTCGCTGCAGGCGAAATTCTAAAGGCCCGTGTCCTGTACCATGTCAGTGCACGTTAAAGAACCCCAGGTGGTCGTAATTTCAGGAGCCCTTCACTACGGCGTCCCTCGTAGCTTGAGTCGCTCTAGGACGTTAAATCCCCACAAACCCAAACCCCTTTGTATATACTCTGAAGAATCTTCAATTTAAATTCACCATCATGTGTCCTATTGAGTCCACCTTGTTGTCTACGACAAGTTCAAATTCCGCAATTTTTAAGGCGAAAGCCTTTAATGCCTCATACTGTCGTGGCCAAGACGTGTTAGCGTATGTGTCCGCGTTTCGGATGCATGCCTTATATGGGCAAATGCCAATCAATAGCCAATCGATACTTAACTGGGTGCAATCGAAAGACATCGGAACATGGTATAAAGGAATTTCATGATGATATTATCGTAGTTAATGACTAAATGACTAATTGGTAATTAGTAGTAGTTAAGAAGCGGGACTGAGCACTGCACCTGCACCTTAATTAACACTAATTATTCAGTGTACCAGTTAAGGTCACGTTAACTATCACTAGCCATACATTAACTAGTATCACGAAATGGGCAAGTCATGCTTAACTATCATTAATAGTTAGACGTTTCAAGACGTTTCATAGACATTATGACCAACATTCTAGAGAGTTCCATCACTGGACAGGTGAGCGATAGGACATGATGGATGGCATTAGAACAATGGTAAATACCCATTAGCCTAAATAACATTTCTAGTCGGACCACATAAATAAATAAAACCGAGAAGGAAATTGGTCGAGTTGGGGAATCGAACCAGGGTCTCAGGAGTGAGGGACGAACACGCTAACCACTCCGCCATGCCATCTGGATGGCTTGGAAAGAACAAAGGCGTGTCTAGCTAATATGGCGTCTTCGTTCACTCCCATCTTCCTTCCTTCCCTTACGGCGAGGTTCAGGTGCCCAATGAGATATGCGAGAGAGATACATTTCCTTTCCTCAAAAACCAATTAACCGTCGAGCAAGGCGTAGAGCCGAATGGGCGATGGCATGTTCCACTCTTCGAGGCGAAGCTTAACATCTTAACCACACATCAGTGAGACAAGCAGCAACACTGTGCTTAAGGCTTTCGCCTCACCGCACTTTAGGTCAACAAAGTGCCCCCCTGAATTTTTTTTTCTAGTCCCCAGCAGAGGCAGCAATCTTCCTCGCTCACTAGCATCAGCGTGTAGATGTTAACGCAAAGACTCGAAGGTAAGCCGGATGGTTGGAGTCCAGTAAACGCGGTAGTGTCCGGCTCCAGCTGGCCGACGATTTCCACGCCGTTCTTCAAGGCCAACTCCTCTACAGCTACTGTAACCGCACCCGCCATGGGCAGCCAGATGCCAGGGACGAGCGCATCTCAGGCTGCACGGTGAGAATGTGGGAGAGCGTCGCAGGTGGCGAGGGCGAGCTCTCCAACGCGCACGCTCGAGCGCCAATCCGCCCGGTAGTCGCTGGAACAGCAGGGAGCAGCTTAACGCCCTGCACCGAAGTTACCTATACTCTCATTATCTAAGTGGGCAGCGACAAGTCCTTGAAATTGATGAGCTTCACATTCCGATCCTATGCCACGAAGATGTAGGTCGCCACTCGCCAGTGTTCTCAACTTCCCTTCCCACTACTACTTTTCTGTTTTCAAGCTTGCGTTCGAAAGTCGGCCGCTTCAAAGGAGAGGAGCGCGTCGCCGCGCGTACGGTAGAAAATGTGCTGGCAATTCTGTGCGCATCGTCGTTGTAACACTATGCTGTGACAGGCGCGCACGTGATAAGAATAAAAACGAAGGAAACCTTTGCGCCGCGTTTAATTAGTCTTGGCGCGTGAAAACGAGGCGTGTGCAATCAGTGGGGGTGGCCTTTATCCTGCAGTGGGTGTGTAATGGCCAATGCTTGTGTTGTTGTTGACGATGACAATGACTGGGTTTGTGTACCGCACTCGACCAACGAGGAAGTGTGAATTTGAATCAGATGATAACGCCAAACATAGTAACTCCCAACACAACTAGCAATGCACGACCTATGGCCCTACTTGTCTAACAAGGAAGTACGTCTCCTGTTGTACCTCCAAGATTGCAGTGGGCAAACCATGAGCGAGACCTGAAGAGAAATAGTCCCGCGCGGAGTTCTGCCCGCTTGAACTTGTAATCGGCAAAGTGTTTTGAATTGCTGGGAACAGCAGCATACGCTTCGGCTGTTTCCATGCGTTCCACTGCAGGTTGTTCTGGTAGCGGCTATAGCACGGCCTTGCTCATAAACATCAAGAACACTATGTCTCGAAGAAATATGAGTCAAGTCCGATCGTTACCTTTGCTTCATACATTGGCTTTTGCAGCTGCTAAGGTTTGTGTCCTACATGATGGTAGATCTAGGTTTTAACGTCCTCAAAGCAGCAAATGAGGCTACGAAGGATGCCGTACAGGAGGTGCTCTGGATTAATTTAAACCACCAGGGGCTCTTTAATGTGTACTGATCTCGCACAGCACACAGGCGCTTTTGCATTTCGCCTCCATCAAAACGCGGCCGCCGCAGCCGGCATTCAATCCCACGTCCTTGAGCTCAGCAAACAAACGCCGCAGGCACTAAGCCGCCGCGGCGGAATCATTCAGAGCTTCGTGGATCATTCAGAGCTTAAGACACTCGATATATTAAGGCGTGGTACATGCCCTGCTGATTGTTGAGTCATTGCTAACATGTCAGGTTTTAAATGAAAGCATCCCACGTTCAGAAAGGGGCTAATAATGACTCAGTCTTCCCTTTCTTTTTCGTATATTTGTTTAATCCCATTCGCATCAGCACCTTTATCTTCTCGTAAAGTAAAGTGTTGAGAACCACTACATTCAACGCGCAGTACTCTGTGGAAGTTAACAGTGGAGCAGTATCCTAGCGACGCAGTAAAAAACTTATCTTAAAATTTCACATTAGCACTATTCTCAGCCACGTGTCTTTTTTTTTCATGCATCAGTCAAACAAAGGACACATTTTTCGTCAAAGTCAGGAGGAAAATTTTATTGGCAGAAGAAGAAAAAAAACTAGACCATAGTCTTTGCAGGAAGAGAGTATGAGTGGTGGGAAAGCTCAGAGGTGCGGAGCGTAGTTTTTCCAGTATAACCTAGAAAGAAAGCTGACGTCATGACCGTCTGTGCGTGTTTTTTAAAGATCACTTAATCCACCACGGGAATGCTGGGAAGACGAAGTTCCTTACATGGCTGGGCTATTGTTGGGCCCGAAACGTGGATTCTGCCCCTGAATCGGCAGCTGCTCCGCTGTGCACCACGATGCTCTTCTCAGCGCTTAGATGTAATGATTTTCTCAGGGTTTTCACTCCTTGAATGAATGTAGACTAGTATGAAAACGTCCACAGCATTTCGTCGAGGATTGCCTACAGATCTGTCGTAATGATTTCGCTGAATTGACGTTTCGTGGCCAACAATAGACAAGCCAAATGCTAAACGTCATCTTCACGGCTTCCTGGCTCTTTCCATGGTGGAAGAATGGTCGCAGCGCCAGCTTTCGCTCTCGGTAACATGGAGAAATTTTCTGATGTAGATGACCGGACTTGCATCCTGAGCTGTCACCTACATCGGAATCTATCTGCATACTTGAGATAGCAGCTCCACATTGACTTCTTTATGCCCATTTTCTGTAAAAATGCTGAACGCATCCCAGCAGCTTAAAAAAAAAAGCTAGGCTCATAAACTAGTTAAATGCATACGGCATCGCAGCAGATGTTCTTGTTTTCTTGGTCGAGTTAAGACGATGTTATGCCGGTGATTGCGTCGTCGATACAGCTGGCAGAGGGTGTTGCATTGAGTGCAAGGCTATTTAGACGGGCTATTTATTGAGTTTCACGTGAAAGCCTGCGTATCTCCACACGCTTCACCTCTTTCCGCTGATTGCCGCACTGTTGTCGTTATTTTTGCTACATTTTATCACCATCGAGTTACCGGGAATCAGCTTTAATAGCGCCTTAACTTCACTCATGCAAACATACTGCGCATTTGCAAGCGAGATGGGATGAGGTAATCGATTCGAGTTGGTGCTAAATTTGTACGAATAGCTTACAGCATTAGTTGATAAGACAGTGTCTTGTGTTTTCATGAGTACACCTACCTCCCATTGGCGTCATCTTCGTATTCCCAAGGCTTTCGAAGCAATCTTCTTGAAATATCTATCTGGTAATACTGTAACACACTCTGGCGGCGATCCCGTCTTTATTGAAGTGATGCGGCAAGATGCAAAGCCAACGCCTGCCGATCGACCACTGCACCTGCAATGTAGAGATGATGATTATAATGAGCATTTTGTTCGTAAAAAAACACTTCTCTCCATTCAACGTCAAACCATTCCCTCTTCCCTTTTCCTTCGGTGCACCTCGCTTTGATTAGATCACGCGAGTCGTAATTGCGCACATTGGAAACGGCTTCCTTGCAGGACTCCTCAAAGCATGTGAGCCAATATGGTTCGCATATTCAAGGTTTCCTTTCCGCGATATCCTGAGATTCTTCTTTTCCGGAGGAAAATTATCGCCGGGCTTTTTTTTTTCTATTTGCGTTGAAGCTTCCTGAAGCAATGGAAATTGTTAGCCCTTATAAATTTTGAGATTCAAAAGATCTTTTCCTACAGAGCATCGACGACTAACAGAGGGACTAGCGTCTTGCCGAAAAAAAAAAACGTACAACTCATTGGTCTGTAAACAATGACGAAAATTGTAGCTATGCACGGTGAGCATTTGACTCCCTTGAAGTGGATCATCATCAGGCTTTTCGTTCCTAACTGGAGACGAGCCTTCTCGGCCGCGCCTCGAAGAGCAGCGATTCATACACGTCACGCAGTTATCCTTCGCTGAGTAGCGGTGAAACAATGCCGCAGGCTGATGACGTCATTAGAGCTCCGGTTTCGATGCAGGCGAAACGTGACCGGAATGAATAAGTGGGAGCGATACATTATGCGGAGGGAGTCACAGACAGCTGGAAGGTGTGGCAGACTGCGTTCGCGCTTAACGCCGATACTAAGGCGCGATCAATTTAACGCATACCGACCGCGGAACTAATTGCTCGCAGAATTTGAATGATTACCCGGGTGGTTGCTTGTTAGCAAGACAACTTTAGAGGGAAGTGGGGGCATCGGCTTTCTCATGTCTGTCATGTCTTTCTCATGATTGCGACTAGAAGCTCTGGTTAAGTAACGGGACCTGCACGACAGCGCTCTTCAGTAAAGAAAGTTGGTTTGGTTTATTGGGGTTTAGCGTCCCAATGCGACTTAGGATAAGATGGACGTCGTGGTGAAGGGCTCTAGAAATTTCTACCACCTGGGGTTCTTTACCGTGCACTCACATCGCACAGTACAGAGCAAAAGAAAAAGAAACAGCGCAGGTTTCAACAAAAAGATCGAAATCGATATGTGCCACTGAACTTTATTGCTTTCGACACAATAGTTTTTGGTGCACGTCCACATCAGTAAATTCACTGCAAAAGGGTTTGAAGAAGCGGAATGTCGTACTTCTGAGTCGTCCAATTTTGTCACATCCGTGTCATTATCGCGTTGTTTTAAAAAAACGGTTACCAACTAGTCCAAACCAAGTTACTGTGGAATGAAGGTTTCCGGAAGTTTCTGCACCACAGGTTATCTTTCCGCGAATTTTTATTCTGGGTCCTGCTATAGTTCAAAGTCCAAACAACTGACATGTATAGTCTGCCTCAAGCATGTAGGGTTGCCAATAGTCTTGATTTCGGCGAATTATTTACAGTCGCACCTTACGAGCTTACCCATAAAGGATGTTGATGTACGACCTAGACATTACATGACATCTAAAAGTTTTTGTTTTCTCTTTTTTCTTCTTGTCTCACTGCATTATTCTTTAGCCAATACCCTTGTATCCTTGTCTTCAAGCTTGAACCTATTACTATAAGATTAGTAGGAAACGTTTGATGGTGCTGCCTGTATTGCACCGTCCTTGCCACAGGCGTTGTTAATGAATACAATTACTCGCTTGGATCATTAAACTAGCTTCGACAAGTCGCTCTTTGCTGGCAAGGACCACGTTGTCTTTGTCCTCCTCTTTTGTCCTTGCCAAATGAATGCCCGAAAAGGCGACGATGGAATTGGCACTACGCGTATACGCCTCCCTTAATCTCCTACAGTCGTCCTCCGAGGTCCGAGTGAAAGTCTAGGCACGCAACCGCACTAAAGAGCCGCTTTTATTTTGCAAAGCGCGCGCTCGAGCGTATGTCTTGGAGTGTACGCGTGTGTGTGTGGGAAGAGAGGCCCGGTGCATTACGGGCTTCCTTAATGGCCCGTCGGCGGTTAGTCAGCATGCAACGGCGCAGCATCCTTCCTCGCAAAGGTCACGCCGCCAAGGTGAGCGTCGAAGGAGGCGGCCCCACTTTAACAACCCGTTGCGCAGCCGCCTGAAGCCGACCAGCGCAGGAACCGTTCGAGGGCCCCCCCGCGTTCCGATGAAGCGTGGCGTGTGTGTGTGGCTCGGCTCTGCAAATGAGAACAAGGTCGCACCAGCTGGATGGATGGAGAACAGGCGGCAAGCGCTGTCTGTCGCATTCCCGATTAGTTGCGTTGCGGGGGCTGCTTTTCGTCGGCGCGACGCTGTTTTACGGCGTTCGGCAAACAGAAGAGCGGGCGCGTTTGAGCTGGCGTATCTGTTAGGGGACAGCCTTGTGGACTTAAACGTGGAGGGCCGTAAGTGGCCCCTGATCTCTACGCAAGTTATTGACACGGTTACAGGGAGGAGGGAAAGTGAGTGAGCAAGCATGGAGACTTCTCTGGATGATATAAGTTGTTCAGGAGTCCAGCCGTTCTCATATTTGCATGCGACAAGGATGGTCAATAACATACGACTTGACGAACTGATGCTTCGGCTCTGCGTTAGTTTACTTAAGTTCTTTTTGAACCTCTTACAGAGGCGTGTAGCATGATCTCGAACACGTCAACTATCAACTACAGCTGTTCATTGTTTCAAGATAGCAAGAACATTAAGGCTTATATCAATCCAAAAGCAGATTAACGAACGAGTGACAAATGAAGCCAGCCATTGCGCTGGCGCCCTGCGGAGCCCTGCGTCATACCACATCCCCGGTCTCCCCTGTAGAAGTTTCTCAAGCTTGTAACTGCATGAGTTTCCTCTGGCGAACAGTTCCCCGCCAAAATGAGAAAGGCCATATCAGTCAGTCATCATAACAGCCATACGCAAGACTTGTGGTACAGATGCCGCAGATGCCAATCTTCCGCACTCCAGCCAGACACGCTCGTTTCCGTGTCAGCACGCGAGCGCAGTTCGGAGCAAGAACGATGCCCACCACCCTGTCTGAGTGCGGCCAGTCAGTGCCAGCCTGGCTGTCTCCGTTGATTGCCGCCACAGGTTGTTGTGCCCCCTTCCCGCTCCCTCTTGCAGACAAGAGCGGCGGAAGCTCGTCGGCTTGTAGCCGCCCCGGGCGGACCGCGGCGGGCCCGGAGGCGCCCCAGAAGAAGAGTGCACATACGAGGAGAAGAGGAGGAAGATGAGGGAGGAGGGGTGGTGGCCGCCCAAGGCGGTTTCCGGAAAAGGCGACTGGCACCGCTCGACCGAGCACCGCCCCTGACCCGTGAAAGAAGACGGCGAGGAAGTCGGGCGGCGGCCGCCGATGCCGACTGAGTCCGCCGATGCGCAGTTCGCGCGTTTCTTTTGTGGTTGCCACTGAGTGCACACGCACGAAGCGACGGTGCAGACGCCGCGGAATGCTCTGAGGCCGCATCGCGGTGTGCGAAGGCGCCGGAAGACGACTGAAGCGTTGCAATATGGTTACTAGTTGCGCGCCGGCGGTTTTTGCCAGTGAATAGAGCGACGTCAGGACACACCATGGTAGACGGCCCGGCCGAAATGTATTCTGCGCCATGCCCTGCAGATATTGCCGTCAATGCTCACAGAAACCTTCAAGGAGTTCAAAAGGAATAGTGGCTGCGAAAGAAGCATTAGTGCTAGTACAGGAACAGCATGGCAGCAGGAGCGGTAACTCGTGACTGAGTGGGTAATGTAGGGACAGTTGTGCACGTAATCGTAAATGTATTGCACGCTCCTTTGAGCTAAACGCTAAGAAACCTACGCCCCGTATCGTCATAAGCTTAGCTGCCGCAGTGGCTCAGTGACGTTATGGTACTCGGCTACCGACCCGAAAGAGGCGGGTTCGATTCCGGCTGCGGCGGTTGAATTTCCTTGAAGGAGAAATTCTAGAGGCCCGTGTACTGTGCGATGTCAGTGCACGTTAAAGAACCCCAGGTGGTCGGTTTTACCTCGAGCCATCCTTTGTGGCGTCCCCCTTATTCCCAGTCGCTTTGGAATGGTAAACCCAGTAAACTAGTATCGTCTTGAGCAAGTGAAGCGCTATGGCAACGTAGCCCTGATTTTCGTAATGTCACGAGCCCTCGCCATGCTCCTCATGCTACGGATATCGGGGGCATACAACTGTGAAAGTTATGGCTTGTTCTGTAATTTTCTCCCATGAGTCGTGATTGTGCTTTTAGATTCTGATGTTCGCTTTACCTTTTGTGCATTACATAGAAACCTCGCTGATCTCACGCTATCGTAACTGCTCGAATGTATGTCCTTGGCATAATTTTAAATTCAGTGGATGTTTGATGTGAAAATTGTTGTCAGCACTGCATGAACTTTTCCTTGCGCATGAATGTGGTTCAATTTAAATGTGTCGTTAGCATGTGACCGGGCTGAATAAATGAGGATACATCCAAACAAAACATGTGAACGAGCATCAGCGTCGCCAAAACTCTGTAGTGATGATAATGATGTTGGGTTTTAATGACGCAGGGACAGCTTTTTGGCCAAAGAACGCCACGCCACAAAGTATTGTCGTTGCACAAAGGGGGTCAAAGATCCATTTCCCAAGCATTGCACTCTAACTTAGCCGAGCACCAGGCCAGGGTAAAGCTTGTACCCATTGTATCACCGGTGGGTACCCGGCGGCACTGGGGATCGAACCCAGCACCTTCCGCATGCGAGGCGAATGCTCAAACCACTAGGTCACTATTGCGGTGACAGATCTGTGTAGTAAAGGCATTAAAGAGGTCATAATAAGTGGCTTCTTCCTTTTCCTTACTTTAATAATTTTCGTACAAGGCATGCCGTTACAGCTCTGACGCTTCGGGGCTTTTTTCTAACTGATGTTGGGGAACTGTACTAAAATATCTTTCGTGTAGATAATGAAGAAACTTCACACCTCGTGAGCGAGGAAGTTCACAAAGAAACAAGCAAGAACGCAATCAAAAAACAAGCGAAAACTCGACAAATGAACCATATTAAGTTTGGCCGCTCTACCTAGATTGAACTTGCCCTCAAAGCGGTTTCTCAAATCCGCAGCCATGGCAGAGCCTGCATTGTACTTACCCGCAGCAAAGCGGATGCACGGCAATTGCCCACAGGGCACCATACTCCTCCGGTGGCAAATGCTGGCGATAAGTGGCAAGAATCCGACACGGCTATGCACCCCGCTCGTCCTCCTCCTCAAAAAAGAAAAAAAATACTGAACAGGCCAGAAGAGGCTCAACAGCTATGCGCCACAGTGGCAGCCAGGCGGTCAATGAGTGAGGGGCGCGCTCTCTCCCTCTGCAGCGGTGCCGCCGTGCCAGCGCACGTCAGTCACGCGTCATACCCTTCAGTCAACTGTCAGATGTCAAAACAAGGCAATAATAAATAAAGAAAAGAAAAAAAAGTGTGGCCTCCAGTGCATCGCATCGCTCCTAAGGCAAGGCACTCGCCTGCTTCTGCTGCTGCAAGTTCAACAGGTGCCACGCGTAGGTCGCGGGCGTCTGGTGTCAGCTGGGGATGAACGAGGAGGCACACTGGCGCTCCGTCACACCCACGCCCCCGGCGCTCCACGCTGTGACCGTGGCGCCGAGAGAGAGGAGGAAAATGTAATGGTTTCAGCGCACAAATCTCCAGTGAAGTGCAGAGCTTTAACAAAAATGAGATCTCACAAAATAAGATTCAGAACGCTAGGAGGTTATGGCACCCGTGTAGTGTACCGTTGACTGCGGAGGCCGCAAGCGTGACTCCATTCTTTGCTGTGTGCTTACACGAATGACATTGCCATTACAGGCGACAGCCAACCTTCGCGGAGCTTTCACAGAAGCAAATCATAAACTACTGCGCCGGGGTCATTAGCCAATAAAGCAAGCATATAACTACGCTCGTATTGAATAGGAGACGTACCAAAGCAAAACATGCTGCTGTTTTCCCATGCGGTTGGGACACCAGAGGTGGATTTCGTGGAAAGGCGGAGGTCCTCTTTTCAGGGAGATATTTTCTGTTTAAGAACCACACTGACACCTGTTTTTCTGGATATAAAGTTCAGGAAAGTTATGGTGCATAGGAGTTTAATATACGCTTCCGAATGCCCATAACTGTTCAGCAAGTTCGCCAGCTAAATCACTTCAACTGCTAAAGCTATACACCAATTGCGACCTGGAGAGCATACAGTGGGGGACTTCAGGACAAATTTTCACCAGATAAAAAGGTACCACAACACCGGCTTAAGGACGTGGGCTTATTTTAGCATCTTTCTATTAATAAGGTACTCCCCGTTCGACCTGCAATCGAAGAAGTTAACTCTCGCTCAGCACCAGAATCCTACAACCGCATTAAAGTCGCCACCGCGGGTCATCTGGTGGCGACCCCTTATTCTTTTTTGTTTGACAGTTGAATCTGGTGCTTAAAATTTCTTGACTTTATCGACTATATTTTCCTGTTAAATCTTTTGCATTTTAGGGCCACCCGGATATGCGTTTCTTGACGGCAGTGTCCATACCACCAATTCCAGTCGCCGTCCTCTATCTTGACAATCTCTTCCATCAAGACAACCTACGTAGCTGTACGATTAGGCGATTTATAAAAAGAACTTCATCGATATAATTGCCAAGTTTACTTTCTTTTTGGTATTAGCGCTTTATGTGGTGAGGCCGCTTGCATCCTTTTGCTGGATAAGACATGATTCAAGCCAGGAAGTGCACGCCGTTTGATGAGCGTGTATACGCCTGATAGACCTGTATCGAGCACCGACATACTTTAACTCTGTGCAACGGCACACCCGAGGCACGACCTAGATCATTCGATTAAATGGAAGCCGGAAATATAGATTAACTGAAACACGTGCCGAGAGTCGATGCTATTCTTTACCACCGGATGTGTTGCGAATGACGAAAATATATTGGTCAGCACAGAAGCTGTAGAAGGGAAAACTCATTAATGCGGAGTAGACTATTTAATGGGACAAACGGTCCATAAATAAATAAATGAAAAATGGAGGAAACTGCTTTGGAGTGTTTGACGATTATTTATGGACTGGCGGAAGTGGAACGCCTGCCATATTTGGCTATAATTTATTAATGCGAAGGCATTATATGGCTATGTCGCGTCAGCAAAAAGTCTCCGCAAAACGTGTCCGCAAATTTTTTCCGCACGGTTACGTCGCTCTGTACGGATGAATGTGTAAAAGTGTGATTGTAATATATAGTGTGTGATAAAATGTTGTCGTGACAAAAAATTTGGTCGATGAGGGTAATTACTTAATTATTTAAACGCAAAAAAACGAAAAAAAGACCACTTAGACGTCGAAATAGCCATGGACGTCGATATAGCACATGGACGTCAGAACAGCCACGGACGTCGGTATAGTATGTGGAGGTTTTGCTTCCGCACTGCTCCGTTGCGGGTCGCCGCAGTGATCTCAGTTTTAGTGTTCACATGGGGGATTTGCGTCAATTCTGCTGTGGTATGCAGTCAGAGGAGCATACGAAATGTAAAAAAAAAAAAAAACTGGCTTAAAGCGATGCACGAAAATTAAGGGCTGCCCGGCGTCATAGTATGCAGCAAATTTATTTATATTCATTTATTTAGTAATACTGTAAGCCTTCTTCAGGCTCATACAGGAGTGGGTCAAGTCACACGTACATATAAATAGCACAATAAGAAGCGAAAACACAAACAAATAAACATAAAAACACAGTGGAACAGGCGGTTACAATCACCGTCAAGTAGCCTCATTTTCTTGGGCGAGAAAACGTTCAATTTTTTTGGCAAAAGACATCAGCATTATCACTTTTAACAATATCACTCGGTAAGGCATTCCACGTTTCCATTGCTTTCGGAAAAAATGAAAACTTGAACCTGTTACAATGCGTCCAGTATGGACTAATGCACTTAGTATGGTTACCTCGGATGGAGTGACGGTGGGGTTTTTTTAAGCAATCCTCCTTAACTATGTTTAATCCGTTATGATGAAGGTTGAAAAGAAATTTTATTGCAGCCGTTTTACGCCGGCAAAACAAGGTCAGAATTTGAGCACTGATGCGCATGGTTCGATGGACGCACTTCATCGGATTCAGACAAGGACTTGTCAACGTTCGAAGTTTTCTTTTGCTTTTTTTGACCAGAGAGCAAGACTGCCATAATGGCGTGTTCAGCCGACAAAGATACGACGCGGCGACAGATCCATAAGTGGCGCCTGTCCCTGGAAAACAGAGGCTGTCTCGGTCGAACGCAGAGAATTGCAGGCGCTGTTCCCGTGTTTGCCGGTGCCGACAGGGGGGGACCGCCTCACTTTTTCACGTGGGAAAGGAAACGCCCTGACGCAAACGAATCTCGTCCTCCAGCGACGACGCGCGAACGCGTGTATACGCATGGACTCCCCGAGTGTACGCGCTGGCCATTACGCCTTGCTCGTGTGTGCGCCGTTACGCCGCGGTCGTGACCGTCGTCGACGACAAAGTGGTCACACACGGCGCCGCCAGATAGACGCGGAGATATCAATAACGCCTTGGACATTGAATGGAATTGCTTTGCGGGTGGAAAAGAAATAAGAAAAAGCGAACAAAAGCGAAGGGTGGCTGTCCTTGGAGTTGCGAGGAAAGGACGTGTAGTGTTTGGGTGGCCGTGTCTCTGCCTTTGGCGAGAGGGCATTATAGACGGAGTGTAGCCGAGTATGCATGCGGGGTGCGAAAGCGGTTAGCACGAGGAGATGGTGATGGTTGTCCGAGGGTTGCAGTGTTTGCTCGGTCATGCGACGCTCGCGTCGTGGGCATTAACTGTCGATTACGAGAAGCCTGGAGATCTGTACTGAATTATGTTCATGACGTGGCATACAGGACACGTAACCCTGAGCCTTCAACGCTACAGGATATCAAAGTTGAATGAAGCGTTGTGCTTTGACCATGTGAAGAGAGCTGCAAGTAAAACGAACGATGGCTGGGTAATTTCCTCTAAAGCTGAGGAAGAGCCAGAGAGACGCTGATTGCTTCGGTTCAAGAAGAGGCGCAGATATAGGATGGAATTCAAAGATTCAGCCGAGCTCCAAAACTAAAGGAAAAAATTTAATGTTTACATGCTGTTGGACGAACCATTGTCTACCGAGAATGCGATTGTTCACGACGGTCATTCCATAGGAGGGGTTAGTGGCAAGAGCTCTCATATTGTTGGCTGCACCACTGTCTCAGGAACAGAAAGATCTTTGGTTTAGGAGCGATATTTGTGGCACAGTGTATTGGTAATTATTGAAGCTTCATCCAAGAAGCCTAGGTGATTTTTTTTTTTTTTTTTGGCGGGAGGGAGGGGGTTACTTGCTTTTTTTTCTCTCCCGAAGTGGGACTCTTTTAGGAAATGAACGCTAGGAAGACCTCTACGCAAAAAAAAACAAAAAAAAAACGGACATCTTGCATCAGCTCGAGGATTGCGTCAGCGGAGAGCTATCACGTGAGGCTTGAAATGGGTTGCTAAGTTCTCTCTCTTGCTGCTTTTGTGACTTGGAAATTCATTTTAATGTGGTTGGGAATGAGAGCACAAAAGAAGAAATAACAAGGATTGAAAAACTATTTCTAGCTGTCCTCTCACCTTCATTGCCTAATCCACTTGTGTAGTACATAGATATAGTATGTTCGGGATACTTTAGCATAGGTAATTTCGCAACGCTTCGAGACGTTTTAATTCGCTCACGCGCTTTAACTTTTAATCCAAGGCGATCCACTTTAACGTAGTATTTTCCACAAGGACCATATTAACATAGCGGAAATATCCCTCCCAGCTTTTACCTCCCGGGTGGCTTAGTATCTGTGAATTCCTTGTGAATAGGACGTCACTGATCAGCAATGACGCAGCGGTAGCATTTTGATCCAGGTGAAATGTGCCGAAGAAAAACAAAACGAAGTCACAAACAGGTGAAGCCTTTTTATAACTTTGAAAACGCTGAAAGATGATATATATGTATCTCGGCCACAGGTCTTTTAAAGAAGCAAATGGCGATGACGTCATGTGTTTTTTTTTTTTTTTTGTAAGAAGGTCTCTGTGGCTACGCCACATAGTATTAACTCGCCGTCACTGATCCTGGAGTCCCTAATGCATTCCACGTCATTATAAACATCACGACTTTAAACTGAATGGCGGGAAAATGTATCTTATTTTTTACTCCCAATTTATTCAACATTTAGAGACTAATAAAGTCAAGCAGTTAGACTTTACAAGGAACCAAAATTGCCCGGGGTTGTCCTCACTCTGTGTTGAAACAACCGCTATTCGTGGAAACTTATCCCTAGCCTTCTACTGAGCCTTGTCTCGTAGAGCACAGCATTGCTTCGGCAAGCAAAAAAAAAAAAAAAAGATTAAAAGAACTACCTTACTCACTAACTACCTGACTGACTGAATAAATACCCCCCTGATGCTTCCCTTTCCGGCGATATCCTCCCGAAGCACGCTACCCTTTGCGACCGCACGTACTCGTGAGCCACTCGTTAGCGTTTCCCCAGTTCTCTCGGTCCTTCGAGTAAATGAGCAGCGTATAGACCACGCGCCGCTCCCACTACCGAACAAGGTGTGGCCCGGTCAGCGTATAAGCGTGGGCCATCCTCACTACGCAGCGCGAGTATTTACACCCCCCCCCCCCCCCCCCCACACCCTCACGCGCGTACACAGGCTACGCAGGTACAGCGCGCCCGCGCACCTGACGCACGTATTCACGAACGGCCGTTACGTAAGCTTGGGCAAGAGGCGCGTATGGCGAGGAGAGAAAAGAGAGAAGGAAAGAAGAAAAGACAATGAAAGTAAGAGAGGGTCAATCGCTGGGCGTGTTCGTTTACGCGTGAAAGAAGAGAAGGGGGTGCGGGGATGCGGCATCGCTTGCATCATCGCCGTGTTATTCACGCATGCGCCCTTTCGCTGGCTTATTTCGTGCCGTCGTCGCCATTTCGCTGCTCGAGCGTGGGACGAGGCTAGGAGGAGGTGGAAGCTGATGAGACGAAATCGAGCGTTGAGAAACAGGCGTAATTGCGGTTCGAGGCTGTGGTCAACCCGTGATCCAGTCGCTCACTGTTCTCGAAAATAATTGCGATGCTTTTTTGTTGTATACATTGAATCTGTTGTAAAACGTTGGGTAACATAATGTGGTAGGCTAGATAGAGACTATACAGAGGCATGATATTGAATGATTTTGCTGTCGCGCTCTAACACCCTCTAACACCATAAGCTTGCCGTCCCGGTTAGCTTAATTGGTAGAGCGACTGCTCCGGTGTGGCGGTGGTTCCGGGTTCGAACCCCGGACCAGGACGATTTTTTCTTTAACTACGAGGTTTCTGAGAAAGCTGTATAGCTTTCCTTTGTAGCCGTATGGCTGCGCTTGGGTGGATGCCAATGAGTAATTACTCCCTTATTACAAATCTACTCCACCTTGGGGGATTCCCCTAAACATTTGACCAACACCCTCCTTCATTCCACTGGAGGCATTACATAGAAAGGCAGGAAGGGGTGTGGTGATTTCAGGTAAAATCTTGAGGCACAAAAAAAGTGCAACGAAAGACAAGCCTAAGTTAATAGTATACGCTTTCTTTGACTCTTTCAATGAGCGTTTGCACTTGAAGCACTTAAAATCAGCGGGTATTTTAGTTAAATGTCGTTCCGCCTACGATCTCACAGGTTGTATAACCAGACCAGCCCACACAGACAAACGCTGGCTGTCACAACGTCAGCCTGTATGCACAGAAGCAGAGCGATGATGAAAAAAATTAGGTGTACAGAAAAAAAGGAACCGCAAAGATCCGTTTTATGCTTCACCATGGGAGCTTCCATTTGGCAACGAAGGAAACCCCGCCAAGTCTGCAACTATCACTGTTTCAGGTGACCTCTATCATCTCGCACTTGTTGCATCCATCTTCCAGGCTTCAATTTTATGTCGTCCATATGCTGGGTCTCTTTAAAGGCGAAGCCTATAGATCTGGGCAAGTTGTCCGCAGATGTTTTCTATCCTCTCGTATCGCAAAAGAACCTTTGCGAACACTTACCGTGGTATTAATCCTTGCACAGTCTTGGATATTACGAGTAGTCAGAGATTTCATGAAATCACCAAATTTCGCGAAATAACTTTAGCAAACACATTTTTTTTTCATCCTTTTTTAGACCTGTGATGTTTTGTGCTCAACGACCGTACTTCCTGTTTGGGAACGCTCAGCTGACTGAATGACCGCAATATTTCAAATAGAAACCGTGTACTGCAGCCAAATCTAGAGAAAGCAGGAAGGTGCTGATGTTTCTGGCATTAGCGTTGCTTCAAACTTGGTGTATTTGTAATTTACTGCATGTGGAAACACCGTTTTCTTAAACACACTCACACACTAACCACAGAATTTTGCGTGGCCAAAAGAGCTGACGGGGTTGATTTTTTGGTTTTGCCTGGAGGCGAGTTTTTCATCGCCCTCCTGAAGGCTTGTTGCGAGGACAACGAATGCTTTTAAGAACCCCGTCAAGTAATAAACTGCGAGCTAACTTACAAACGCCAGCGCGATCCCCCTTTTAAGAACCTACCAACTAAGTCGGTAAGGCGTTCATAGACGTTCTTACTCCTTTTTCCTCATGGTGTTCTATTCTACACGTTCTCTAGGACGCTCGTGTTAGCAATGAAGGCGCTGCGAATTCTCGGCGCACCTTGTCGTTAACGCGCAATTAAATTCTTTTTTTTTTGCCATATTTCCTCAAAAACACCTGTTCTGTGGGACACTTTGTTCAAATTTTTATAGTGAAGTGGCATCCTGGTGTAACACAATTTTTGCCTAATTATTCGAAGCTACAGCTTTTTGCTTCCTCCAGTTTTTTGTTGTTTGGCGCTTTAGAGTGCTTGCTTTACTGACCTTTAACTCAACAGTCGAGGCTATGGCTATGCCTATGGGTATGGCTGTGGATATAGATATGGCTTTGGCTGCTGAGCAGGAGTTTACGGCGGTTGAATTTCGACGGAAGCGCGATGCAAAACTGCCCGCATGCTGCTTAATGGCATGCTTGTTATGAGCCTCCAATTGATCCAAATTAATCCGGGGCTCTTCTCCCCTGCGACGACTCTCTCTCCTTCCTTTGACCCCCTTCTTTATCTTTTCCTTCAGGGCGTTATTTGGGTGTCTACTGTAAGTGAGACAGTTAACGGGTCTGCTCTTTCATCGTAATCGTTTTCATAGCACCCGAGTACTGAGATGTACTAGACGCTAGAGAAGTTTAACTGGTCGATATCAGCCCGCAGACATCGAAAAGAGTGCCTAATAGTTTAATAGTGAATGTTGATTCGGCATGTAGAGGTCTACTGACCACCCATGATATAGGGATAGCGAGCTCTTTTCCGACCGTCCTTCCGGTATGTGTTTATATCTTCAGTTAAGTGACAACCGCAGATTATCCACTGATCTTGATGAGAAGCTTTTGCCTAACTAAACTGTCTGTGAGAGAAGCCAGCAAGCAAGTTTACATACTACTCATCCTTGATACCAGGCAATTTGACAAGCTAATCTCGTGTCTGTCACACGTTTGATCTGAACTAGTAGGCTATTTATGTCATAACGAACATTCCGAAGAGCTGACAGCAGAAGCAACGACGGAAGGCAGACAGGCACTGTCTGCATTAAGTGTTTTCTGCCGTGTCCGCTGTTCTTTGAGCCGTTTTTCTCAATATTCGTTCTGTCTAGCCTCGCAACTCGCGACGTGTTGCAGAAGCGCACCGCTGGCAAACAGGCGAGTGGCACGCGTTCTTGCGAGAAACGAAAACACAACCCGGTTCGCGGTGATTGCGAAGCCACCCACCCGCTGAGAAAAAGCGGAAAAACCGGGTTTCACCAGCCGCCCGCTCCTCTTTCTCTCATGTCCCGCACGCACACACACCGGCTTCGCTGCTTTCTTTTCCTCTCTTTCTTCTTGCATTCGTTGCTGCGCGAAACTCGACCAGCAGCGGTGCAAGAGAAACAAAATGCGGGGAGAGAAATTAGGCGCCACGCCGGGCCACGCCGCTGTCGCCGCGTTTCCGCCGGGAGCGAGCGCCTCGCAGCGGTCGGTAGCAAAATCATGTGGGAAAGGCAAAAAAAGAAAGAACAGGCTTGAAGGCAGGAAATTAACAAGAGCAGCATAGGTGAGCGGAGACAGGTGGGATACGTACGTTAGGTCCTGTGGCCCCCAGTGCGCGCAGGGACGTATGTAGAAAGGGAAAGAGGGGGGGGGGGGGTTGCAAGAGGAGTGAGCGGCTCATACTCAGTGAAAGCAGGTCGGATAGAGGGACAGAGATGGGGAGAGGTGGTTGGCTTCGAAGAGAGGAAGAGCTAGTGCTGAATTAGCTTGGGAACAAAAGCAAAATAGGCAGTGAGACCCAAAAAGAGGACTGCAGTGAAGAGCGAAAAAATAAGAAGCAAAAAAGGGCGGTGGTAGAAGGGAGGTGAAAGAGAAGGAAACGAAGGGAAAGGAAAAGCAAGAGGAATAGAAAGAACAAAATGGAAAGAAGGCGGGTGAAAAGTGGAGGTGAAACGACGGGGGCGTCGCGTAGGCACTGAGAGGTGTGTGTGCTCGCAGGATATCCTCTTTTCAGCGCGTAAAAATAACGAGAAAGCTGGAAATACAAAGACGAAAGATAACAGAACCAAGCGCGAAACAAGAATGAAAAAAAAAAAATGCTCCGATAATGGAGCTCGCAAAAAACAGTAAAAATAAGTAGAAATAAATAAAAAAAAAACGAAACAGGAAAGACGGGGACGGCGCGAGTACACTATGCGAGAGAGCCGGTGCAGAATAAATTAAGGTCAGGGAGGCAGTGCCTTTCTTCGGATTCTTGCTACATTTCTTACTCGCTGCAACCCGCCGTTATGGAGCAAAGCGATACTGGTATTCTTATCTTTTACTTAGCGTCGAATTCTGCTCGTTTTGTACTCATCGCGCGTTGTTCTTCGCTTTATGCCTGCCTCTTCCCTAGCGTCGTTCGACGTTCGCAGTAGATGGGCTCCTCCCGCCTTCGACATCGATTACGTAAAACCTCGAAGCGGTCGCACCCATTGCTAAGGCGGGGATTAGTGTGGACATGTCACGGTTGTCCTGCCTTCGCAGGCCTTTCTTATGGCCGCAGCGCCGCCTATGAGTACGTGTCGTACTCTCTGGATCATCTCCATTACGCTGTTTACAACTAAGTTTGCTGATGACTCGACTGCGAATACAAGTGAAATCATGACGGGCCATCAGAGCTGGCTACGGGAAATCTGCACCGAGACCAAGGTCGCGAGATCGAATGCCGGCCGCGATCGCCGTGTTTCGATGGCGGCAAAATGCAAAAGACAACCAGTCCGCTGCTTGATGAGGCGTTTAAGAACCCCAAGTGACCTAAATTAAACCCGGAGTCTCACAATGGAAAGTTTCTCATAACCCACATGCAGCTTTGGGATGACCCACTTTTCCGATTCTGTAGCGTTTCTGCCTACTCCGTACGCACAGTGACAAAGGAGAGCGCCCAGTAATTAGCCACATGCCATAGAAGAAAGGCAATGAGATTTTTCCTCTTTTTTTTTTTTTTTTGCGAGGCGGCGCTTCGTATGCGAGCACTCTGAACATTCGGTAGCCATGCCAGCGGTCCTTGTAGTTCGCCGTATGACGTAAGTAACCGCTCCACTTATGTGGCGCCACATGGCGACAAGTATACGAACCAAGGCGTCAAAACCGGGCCTATCGCGAAGCGAAGCGAACGATGTGACTGGCACCATAATGGAGGAAACGTTTCCAGTAATATCGAGCGGCGGCGCTGGCAGTGGCGCGCGTTAGTACGGCCGCCGGCTTCCACTGTGCCAGCCGTAGTATTACGTCATGAGGACGCGATACAGTAGCCGTAAGGAAGAGAGGACACATTACCTTTCAAACGCACCAAACGGTGCAACTTGGCTGACTACGTTCAATTCGGCAGAGTTTAGTCGACTCAATGTTCAAGCCGTCGAATGTGAGAAATCGCCATTCCAAGAGGAGTTCCTGGCTTATTCTAAATGGTAGTGGCGCTCGACTGCGGCCAAGGGGTCTGAGAGAGAGCAGGACCCTGTCTGAACCACTGCGCAGCACTTCACTTGCACACAGGCTCATGAAGGTGCCTTCTCCGCGCGATAGGTGTGCCCGATGTGTATGCAGCACATGCGTGGTATAGTGGCTCTTTTCCCGTGTATCGCTTTTTTCACAAATGCGCCACTGGAAACAACGACGGAAGGGAGAACCCCCCCCTACACACACACACACACACACGCACACGCACACGCACGCACGCGCGCACACACACACACACACACACACACACGCGCACACGCACACGCACACGCACACGCACACGCACACGCACACACACACACACACACACACACACACACACACACACACACACACACACACACACACACACACACGCACACACACACACACACACACACACACACTATTGGGTCAGCCTCTCTACCCAGCTCTTGCGTCATTCGTGGCACCAAAAAAATAACATGCAAGTTGATCAAACGCTACACAACATTAGCATGCCGCTCTGTGAGCGCAAAACATTCATTCAGTCTGTATAACCCTAAAGGCAATACCGTTGAACTTCGTTGTAACAAAGTTGCCGGCAATTACTTCATTATAGCCATAGCTTCGTTATAGCCCGTCTTGATAGAGCGTCCAAGGGGATCGTCATTACTTCGTTATATCCATTAGTACGTGAAATTCATTTCCTTATAACGAGGTTCAACTGTATATCTATGGCGTGATGGTCGAGTGGTCTCTATCTTGTATATGCCCCTGAAAGGCCCATGAGGGATTACATCGCTGCTGCACCCATCTCTCGTGACTGGTAGAACGACGCGTACGCCAATTACTTTCGAGAGCTGCTGTTGCCCGTCCATACATGAACCAAGACGTAAATGGAACGAATAATTCCCGATCAAAGTTCTTTTTTCCCGCTGCATGTAGGTCAGAACATTATCGCTCGCTCGCGCTTCTAGTTACAAATTGCGATAGCCTGGCAAACGCATTTTTATCCCCGCAAAGAGCACGCTCCTCTCCGCTTCAGCGAGCATTGCAGCGACAGCCGTTCTATCACGCCGCAATCTGGAATACAGGAAGAAAAAACCGTTGATCCGTCACCTCACCTCATCTCAGACACACCGCCGTTTGATTGCACGGGGTCTTGTTACGCAACCTCCATTCAGAAAGCAATGCGGAATTGGCCGAATTCCGGGAAATAGGCCCCGCTTACAGTCGACGGAGTGAACGAATAAGCGAAAGGTGAGAACGTGAGCGCATCAAAAAAAAAAGGGGGGGGGGGGGGGGGTTGCAAAGACAGATTTTAGAAAGAGAGACCAGGAAGCATTGAGGAAAGGCGTTCTCTGAGTTGCGAGGCAGTTTTGTTCGCTTCCACAATGCCACAAGGCGTCTCCCCCCCGTTTCCGCGTCTATTTGTCTCGCCTTTTCTCTACGGTTTTTATTTATTCTTTATATTTTTCCTCCTTCTACTCGATTATGTCCTGCTTTCTTCTCTGAAGTTGAGTGGTTTACGTAGCCGGGACCGTGGCTCACGAGATTACGGACTCACAGTTTTTTTCTGCTTAGTTTCGGTTTACTCAATACACCGTCCAGTTTGGGCGAAAAACGTCGGCCAAACCGGTGCGCTGACTCGCCTGCTACAACGGTGCGGCCTATATTCAGGTGCTTCGGTTGGCTCTGGAAAGAACGATAGAGGTTGAAGTGAAGAAAGAAAGACAGAACGAGAATAAAAAGGAAGCGCGGCAGGAACTTGAGAAAGAGCGCAGAAAAAATAAAGAAATGAGATGAACCATCAAAAAAGGCTGAGGAGCCCGGAAAAAGGAATCTCGGGATGACAACAATGCGTGCCAGAGAAGCGTGCATTCAGCCCGATCTCATTACGGCCAACTCGGAAACGCTACCGGAAACTCGCACTCGCAGCTTACGTACAAAGGAGGCACCACCGCAAGCGCCTTTATAGCGCCTATAAAGGACTTTAAGAGGGCTTTGTGTATCTCAGCAGACAGGTGGGTGGGTAGAGTTCGATCGGCCTTACTGTTTTTTTTTTGTTTAGTTCTTTTCTTCAATAAGCCGACGCAGCAGTGCGGGCTCGAGTGCGAAGGACAATGTAACGGGAGCTGATTGGTGGGGCGTTCCTGCACGCCCGTTAGCGGGGCGCAGCGCCCGGCATTGAATAAGTATACCGTGTACATGGAGCGTCTAGAGCACTGGGCGCCATTCGCGTGCTTTTTCCATTTGCTTTCCCAGCGGTGATCGATCTAGTTAGGCAGGTGTGGCGCTATCATTTGAGAAACTTGGAATAGCGATTAATTGGAGATAGAAAGGAATAACTTTATAGGCACCTGTCAGAGAATCAGGAATTGCTTAATCACTACAGGCTGGAACGTCAGTCGTACCCAAGTGCACGCAAGAAACTTTTTAAGAGAGAAGATGTAGCGTGGAGGAAACTGCAAGCGATTAATCGGAACTTTAGAGGAGAATGAGTGTGTGTGCTGTGAAGTCAGTGCATGGTTACTTTTTCAAATCGTGGTTAGGACTGCAGGCATCCTCCTTGAGGGAAATAGAGGCGACAATCATCTCAAGAAAAAATTGAACAGCACACAAAAAAAGATTTTCAACAATGAGCAAGTCACCGTCCAAAAGTCAAAAAAAAAAAAAGAACACGCACGAAAATGCCATTTCATTTATTCTGGCGAATGCCGGCAGAGGGGCTTCGTTCTCAGCCACAGTATTCATATAAATCGCATATTTTACAAGTAATCCGCATTACAATGCAGACTCTTGAGGAAGGCGACTCAACGAAGCCCTCTGCGGAGTCTGTATTCTTCTATCTCAGCCTAATTATGCCAATTAACCGTGGGCTAGCTCCCTGATGGAGTCGCCTGCTTATATTTTTCGCCCGACTGACACTCGCAGATTAAATGTTCGCTTTGCTGCAGTGAGTATATTTCACTAATTTTGGAACGCACTGACTGCCTCCTCGGCAACTTTCTGAGGTGGTTCGAGGCAAGGAATGCTATAGTCGTGAATATAAACAGCACAGTTTCTGGTTTGGTTTGGTTTATGGGGTTTAACGTCCCAAAGCGACTCAGGCTAGGAGGGACGCCGTAGAGAAGTATACAACAGCTGTACCTTACCGGTACTCACCTATGGGGCAGAAACGTGGAGGCTAAGAGGGTTCAGCTTAAGTTAAGGACAACGAAGCGAGCGGGGGAAGTGGGTGAGAGAAAAAACGCGGGTTAATGTCATCTTAGTAGAAATCAAGAGGAAGAAATGGGTTTTGGCAGGGCATGTAATCTGAAGGCAAGATAACCGCTGGTTCTTAAGGGTAACGGAGTGGATTCCAAGAGAATGCAAGCGTAGCAGTGGGCGGCAGAAAGTTAGGTGGGCGGATGAGATTAAGAAGCTTGCGGGGATACTGTGGCCGCAACTGGCAAAGGACAGGGTTAATTGGAGAGACATGGGAGAGGCCTTTGCCCTGCAGTGGGCGTAGTCAGGCTGATGATGATGTAGTGAAGGGCTCCGGAAATTTCGGCGTCGCACAGCACACGGGCCTCCAGAATTTCGCCTCCACCGAAATTCGGCCGCCGCGGACGGGATCGAACCCGCGTCTTTCGGCTCAGCAGCCGAGCGCCGTAACCACTGAGGCACCGCTTCGGGTGCAAAGTATCTGCTGCGATGTCTTATTTTTCTAGCACTTGTCTAAGCTATTTTTAGGCACCGTTCTAACTCCTTTACTCTCATTAGCATGTCGGCAGTTTGAAACAGTTTGACATACATGCATATTTTCCAATAAATACCTTCGTCTCTTTGTAGTTCGCCGCCGCGGTGGCTCAGCGGTTATGGTGCTCGGCTGCTGACCCAAAAGACGCGGGTTCGATCCCGGCCGCGGCGGCTAGAATTTCTTTGGAGGAGAAATTCTAGAGGCCCGTGTACTGTGCGATGTCAGTGCACGTTAAAGAACCCCAGGTGGTCGAAATTTCTGGAGCCCTCCACTACGGCGTCTCTCATAGCCTTAGTCGCTTTGGGACGTTAAACCCCATAAACTAAACTAACTTTGTAGTTCTTTCTTTTCCGTTCGCTTGGTGCCCATGATGCTCATCATCATCATTCATGCCCCCATCATCATAAAAGATCAGCAGCAAAGTTATGTTATAATTCTAGAGCACTATAACTTTGTTTCCTGCTGGACAAATGCCGCTTACGTTGAACTTAGTGCTGTCCTGCGTTATCTGACCTCCTGACCTTCCTCTCTGATATTTCCTGCTACGCTTTTCATGTCTCGGAATCCTCTCCGCTATCCTACTTATAACCAAGGCGCCTCAAGTAGTGGTAAGCAAACCCAAAGTCGCCGACACGGCCGCCGTCGCATTAAGGTAATACTTAGGTTGGCTGCATATAAACATATATAGCCGAGCCCAGTACGCCTAGTATAGTTCCCCTAGGTCGCACAAAAACCTTTGCACTCCGTTGTGAAAAGTTCACTTACTAAATGCCCCCTCCCCATGCCAACGCACTATTAAGGTTAAGACATGTTTCCCCATGAATCCACGCTGTCATTGTGACTTGTTATTATTATTAGACTATAATCTCATTCGAAATAACCGCGACCACCCACAACGCCCAGTCACAATCACTATTGTCGCGCTGAACCCGCGTAACCGGTCGCTATTACAAATGCTGCACAGCCTCGGAGATAAGGAAAGGTGAGAGGCAACATTCCTTTCGAGTGCGCTGTTCTTTGCACGTGCGTCACGAACAATGCAATTGAAGGGCCTTGGTCGGGAGTGGCCGTACTTCCATAACCAACACACTCGGAGCCTTATCTCCCTCGTCGCCAGCGCCCCCTACTTCATCAGAATGCTTTACAACACTCGCAAAAGGAGAGACGCTGATCTGACTTTCTTTTTTTTTTTTTTTTAGCGTTCGCGTTATTCTCTTACCCTGCCTTTCTGGATGCCGAATGCCTTTTTCCTGCACCGTGGAAAGGTGGACGGCCTTCGCTTTGCCAGCCGAGCTCAGCTCAACTCAGCCCGCCGCAGCCAAACGCAGCCTGTGAAGCAAAAAAAAAAAAAAGAAGAAAGAAAGAAAAAGATAAGAGCGATGTTATCCTCGCTTTCATCGTGCAGAAAGGGGTCAAGCAAGCTAACGAACTATATACGCTCAGCGGCCCCGCAGTCTTATGTATACGGACGGCCTTGGGTGCGTTAATTGGCTGGCTCGTTGTTTTGCTATCTGCCATTTCTTGCAGTGTGCTAGTAGGAGGAGGAGGGAAAGGAGGAGAGTGGGGACGAAGGAAAGGAGTGCGAGAATGACATTCAGTAAGTAAGACATCAGACGTGGCGTCTCTCCAAAAGATTTTGGTTGCCTTCAGACGCGAGACATCCCCTCGCTTCATTTTCACGTTCATCTCGCACGTCGCGCTGGTTCTGTGGCTATGGGGTTCGGGAAGTTGAGTCCAAGGCCGGGGCTTCGAATCCTGGCCATGGCAGCCATATTTCATGGCAGGCGAAAAGTCGTAAATGCGTTTTTACTGAGAATTCAAGCCACGTGATGGAACGTCCGGGAGTCGAAACTAACACGAATCCCTCCACTACGATGGCGCTCACAAACAGCATTGCCGTTGTTGGCCCGTACACAGCCGTAAATCATTAACCTTAATTACTCTGAGCTTTCTTCTTTGACTCTACCAATCCATTAAGGACACCGTCACGGGAATTGCCGCGAATACACCTAAACTTTCAACTTTCAAAACGTTCACGTTTTCTAACGCACCGTTTGAAAGTCCGCCGCGGTAGCTCAGTGGTTACGGCGCTCAGCTGCTGACCCGAAAGACTCGGGTTCGATCCCGGCCGCGGCGGTCGAATTTCGATGGAGGCGAAATTCTAGAGGCCCGTGTTCTGTGCGATGTCAGTGCACGTTAAAGAAATCCAGGTGGTCGAAATTTCCGGAGCCCTTCACTACTTCAGATTCTTCGTCATGAGATAAAAAGTTAACAGACTGTTTCAACACAAATAGTTCTGAAGATGACTGGCTACACAACATGACAAACCACTGCGGGAAATACTTGAAGGTTGTGAACTTTCGCGAATAGCGCAAATGGCTAAAAACAGTTGTGAACGATTACAGACCACAATAACGCGCTCTTTGATGTGAAAAAAAAAAAAAGTTAGGTGCACAAACGGTGAATATTGGGTGAAATACTCATTCGGGAATTTTTAGGCTACGGACAATGTAGGTGCTGACACTAATGGTATATTGTAAAACCGAGATTTGCGAGTTGGTTCGTAGTTCCAAATCAGAGAGTAGCGCGTTACGAAGACGAGCACGCATAGGACATAAGCATTCTTCGCAGAGGTTTCTTAATAGCCTCAACTTTCTCACGGGGCTTCAAGTCTTTCCATCACCCACTGAACCACAGCGAAACAGTTGAAAAGACACCCCCTTACATCCTCCCCCTCTTCCTTTAGCAGGTATACGAATACACGCACGGCTGTCAATCTCAATTTAGGCTCTTGGCATCTGGGGTCAGGCGCCGGCTTTAGCCGCCGGTGTTGCTAAATTTGACGCTGCCTAAACCACTTCACGCTCGCACGAGGGAAAACGCCAGAGCAGGCGCTCTTAAAGCACGAACGCGAGAAGCAGATGAGGAGAAAGCAAAAGAAAGAACAGTAGAGGAGCTTTCGTCGAGTTAGGCCCGCACCTTCACAGGGGGTATGCATTATACCGCCCAATAAACGCCTCAGTGAGTGAACCTGCCTCTTCGTCGTCGTCTTGGACGGCAGCGTCGTTGTCGACGTCTAGCTGAAAGTGCAGGCGTGAGTGCCGGTGTTTATGTATAATTCACGTTGGCAACGCGCAGCCCACCTCAGGCGCGTTTCGTGAGGCTCTCGCATGCATTTGCACGTCGTGTCGCCGTCTGGCGCGAAAGCAGAGACTTCCTGTTTTTGCCGACGTCCGTTATACACACGCATGCACGCACATATACGGCACGTTTATTTCTGGGCGCTCACTGTGTACACGGCATACGCAAGGACGCAGCCGCGTCATGCCTGAAATGAGTGAGGCCACCTCCCTCTTAATTCACGCACGCGTGCGCATTGCAGTTTTTGGCCCTGGTATTCAACTTTACCGGACGCTGATGAGCTCGGAAAACGGAGCTACGGGGCGGGTGCGGGCATACCGTACTGCCGCGTGTTAAGTGGCCCGGACGGCTCTGCCATTTTTAGTGGTACTTACCGTTTTTTTGGTAGTATGCTCAAAATGCCTTGTGGTGAGTTGCAATGCGGTTTCATTATCCGTGTTTCTGTCAGGTTGCTGAAAACCGGTGTGGTAGCAACTAAGAAAACGCCAGCTGGCAGCCTGGCGTTTGGAATTGGCCTTGGAATTGGCATTGGAATTAGAATCACCTGGAAGTGGCCTTATAAAACGTTGTTTGGTTTATTGGGGTTTAACGTCCCGAAGCAACTCAGGCTATGAAGGACGCCGTAGTGAAGGTCTCCGGAAATTTCGACCACCTCGTGTTATTTAACGTGCACTGACATCGCACAGTACACGGGCCTCTAGAATTTCGCCTCCATCGAAATTCAGCCGCCGCGGCCGGGATCGAAACCGCGTCTTTCGGGTCAGCAGCCGAGCGCCGTAACCACTGAGCCACCGCGGCGGGGCCCTTATAAAATGTGGCGGGGTGTATATGCCTGCCACAATATGCGTTCCACTATCCCGTGGTAGCTGCTCTTAGGGACACGGGTTCGATAGACGGTCTTTGAAGATCCTTTGTGTTTGTGAGTGCACGAGTGATGTGTATGCTTGATTTCACCTTTCACCTTTTTTTTTCTTTTCTTTTCCCTCTTTGTCACCATTTTTCTTCACCCTCATTTGGAGTAGTAGGCCAGGTTAACTATCAGGCACACCTCTCCTGTAATCGTTAAAATGGCTCTCTCTTTCACACTATCCCGGTAAGGGTCAAGGAATTACGTGAAAAAAGAGTTCGAGCCTTCCTAATACTTCGACTGCACTATAATAACAATAGAAAAGGAGGAAAAACTTTTGAATAAATGTACAAAAGGCGTAGGACACGTACAGAGTCGTCTCTGGTTGAGAGGTTCAGACTTAAGTGATAGACTAGTCAGGATAAGAGCGCAACTGAAAACTTTTATGTATAACATATCGTGAACAAAGAGTGGGTACACAAGTAGTCGAAGGTTAGCGCCTTTGCTGCATGATTGCTTTCAAGGTTTTGATGAAAAATGCGGTAACGGTAACACCGAAAGATACGATTTATAAGAAGAGTAAAAATAGGGCGCTCTACGCATATGTTCGCCGCAGTCCCTTCTAACGCACATATGCCGACCACGCCCAAGTCTGCAACGGGCTCTATGTTCAATAATAGGACCTCTCACATCCTCATGCGCTGTGTTTTCGGACATCGTCAGTCGACTAATTAACAAAACAAACAAAGAAACAAAAAAGTCCCCACGAATGCGCAGTTGCTGCGGGGGCCATATGTGGCGCCTAAAGAAAGTCTTAGTCCTCTATTTCTATCGGTGCGAAGTCTTGAAACTGGTCTTCTGGTTTAGATTCATCAAGAACAATTGCGTACTTTGGATCAGGCACAACATTCTCAGCCCGCACTTTTCTACGGCTCCCCATCTCCTGATACCTATAAGAAAGCAGCCATTCCGGCGTGTTAATCACTGCGTCAGTCCTCGCGCCGGAGCTGTTGGAAACACCGCTCGGAGCAGCAGCGTAGTTAAGCAGCATACTCTTTTCTGTGGGGACTGTTGTCGGCTCGGCTGGCGGATAATCATCACGGATGATCGGGTGCGCAGGTCGATGCACCTTCACCTGAAGCAGTGGTTCGGCGTGGCTTCCATCCCTTTGCGCTCTTCCTGCTACTATAGAGATGGTCTTTGAATAATCGTTCGAAGAATTGGCGGAACCGGAATTGCGCGTCACCGTCGAACCCGATGGCGCGAAGGTATGGCCCGATCCATCCAAACCTACCAGCATTGCGATCTTCCGCTGTAGGTGCGATTTAAATCCATTGATCTGAGCGCCGTTCTCTCTGGCATCTCCCGCAGGGCTATTATTTGACTCGCTTGTTCTGGATCCTTGAATTGATTCGTTCAGAATCACGTTTGAGTCATTCTCCGAAGGTGAAGCGCCGGTGCTAGCTGGGTGGCCCGGTGGCGAGTTGTAGATGCGTCCAGAGGTGTCGTGATGGCGACGGTGCTTTGCAGTGGCGCTGCTTTTTGTTGACACGCGTTTGCTGGTTTTGACTGATTTCGTGGTTTTCCCTTGCACCGTGACGCTGGTGGCGTTAGCAGTACTCTCGTTCTTGTTTGTTCCGGAGACAGTCGGCTCTTCGTCTTCTTTGTCGGGGGTCACGGAGGGTGATGAGGCGACCGCGGCGCTCGGGTCGTCATTCACGGCGAACATGTAGACCAGGAGGGCCACAACGAGGACGGCACATACGACGACGAGCGCGCCGAAGGCGGCCAGAGCGGGGAGACCCTTGACTGCGAGGATCTTGGCCAGCAGTCCCGTGGGAGGCGTTTTTGAGAAGGTATCATTTTGAGTGGTGGATGCGGTCATGGTGTGCATATCCTATGTGGGTCTCCGCAACGCAAGCCGTGAAAGCTCTGGCTAGCCAGCCTTCAGGTAGCCGGTTGAAGCGGTACGGGCCCGGAAGGAAAACCGCCGTAGTGACTGGAGCCAACGTACTGCGGGCAGGTTCGTTCTTGAGCGTGGTGGGACCAGTCGGGCGCTGCAAATACAGGGATGGCGTTCGGTGTGACCGAAGGTCCTTCTTCTACTTCTTCGTCGTGTAAACTTCGCTCGGCTTGAAAGGTGCGGTTGGACAGGAAACTCATATATTGAAGTAGGAAAGAATCGGGCCTCAGCGCGCAAACTTGAAGAACCAAAAATCAATAGCAGGCGAAGAGAACAGGAATTTCAAGCATGGACAGAGAAAATAAGTGCAAGAAGAGCAGATCGATTAAGCTGAAACACCAACCGGTTGCTCCGCTTGAAGACGACGACAAAAACATTAGACCAGCACTAGATCAGATTTCTTTGCTAAAATGTGAATACACTGCTTTTTTCTTTCCCGTATTTTTTTTATTTTGTACAAATTCTAGCTCAAAGTGCCAAAATTATCAAAATACTCCACTCCTTGTACATGAGTGCATTTGTATCCGCCATGCACCCTGGCCAATCCCCCACCGTGGGTATGTGCCATTAAGCCTGAGGACATCATCATCATTATCATCATATGACTTCATTGAAAATATCTTGATTGGCACACAATCTTCTTTGAGCATGTCAGCCTGTCGATGAAGTTAGTGTTATGCGTTAAGGTGAGGGGCATGAATTGTGTCTGTTGAGCAAACCTTGCGATGCCTTACTCGCATCGTGTTTTTTTTTTTTTGCATGTGGAGTCATCCTTTCAAAGGCCGACCCTTAAGGGACAGTGTAATCGCGGTCAGAGCTCGTGGTCGCACTGCCAGAGATGCTTGAGGAACGTGGCAGCTCTGTGTCGTTATGATATTGGCAAGCTTTCTTGCTGAATTTCGCATCGAAGGCGGGCTTGAGCTTGGATTTCAGACGTTGTGCAATTCAGAGGCCGCCTTGCTTACTCTGCCGCCGACTTGGATGCCTTTCCGCACGAAGTCGCAGAGATGCGCCAATAAAGCATTTCTTTTAAACCAAATATGAAAGAATGAGTTCGTTCGCAGGTACTTCGTAATGATATAACTTAAGTAAAAGTAAAACTCTTGTTTGGGCGAGTTGGTTCATATTTGAACGGGTACGTGATTGCGCGAATAAGACGGGACAGAACAAAGGAACACACACGACATATACTCTGTATATGTCGTGTGTGTTCCTTTGGTCTGCCCCGTCTTCTTCGCGCAATCACGTACCCGTTCTGATATAGCTTGCACTCGAGATTAAAATCACCCACGCCTTCTTTCAGTTGGCAACAACTTTTCCAAAAATTTTATTTTGCACGAAAACAAAAAATATATAACCACTTGCTTACTATGCAAAATTTCTATTATTATATCTCTGCAGAAACTTTCTCCTTTCTTTGCTCTATTTATTGATTGGCATGCAGAACCTCTATATTATTGCCTCAAACTATATGCTGGGTATTGCTTTTTGCGTATTGCATTTTTTGCCGTTAAACGTTATGCTGTAAATCCTGCGCGACATTTTTGTAGTATTTGTATTTCTGTCATTAACTGTACGTCGGTTGCTTTTAATTTTCCAGTTTATTCTTCGCCTCGATACTCCTCTGTTACTCTAATTTTTCGACAGTGTCCTGATTCTGGCACCCTAGCCTGTGTATTATTATGTATGCGCTTATTGCCACTGAAGCCAATGAGACCTTATGAAGCATGAAATGCTGCTCTTCGCTTAAATTCTCGGCCAGTTTTTGCGCACATCGTCCGAGAACTGCGGCTAAATCGGCCCAGCACGAAGGCGAACACGAGGCCGATATGAAGGCGAACTTACCCGAACCATTCCGAACTTTTCCGAACCATTCCGAACTTTTCCGTCCGGGTGGTTCTCAGCTGAAAAAGGACTTAATTCCCGTGCGGTTTTCAAACTACCGCTGCGCAAACAGAGCAGCTCGATTTCGCGGTGCCTTAGACCACTCGGCCTTGGAAGTAACGATAGTTGCGCAAGTTTGTACGGGTTCAGTTTCCGATTCTTGAAGTGTACACGAACGGATAAGGATGACGACTCAGAAGCGCTTGTGCGTCGTCGTCTTTACCGTTTGTGGTTTGTGTCAGTTTTGCTATTGGAGAATTTGGGAATGAAGCAATGCATGCTGTCGGGACCTAATAAGGAAAACGTTTGATGGCAGAGGCCCTGTCCACGAGCGAAAGGACGTAACGGATACTCGACTAGGGTTGCGAGCATCTATAAGGAGTCCTAGAATATGCTGCGCCTTTTCTACAGTGCATTTCATGCTTACATCTACTCTCGACGACAAGGTAGACTGTATTTTTTGAACTTCGTAAAAAAAAAATGTCACAAGCAGAAACAAAAACCCATTCCATCTCTTCTTCGGGTTTGCCTCTGAAAATGAAAAAAAATCTCTGTCCGGCTGGCGCCAGAGCAATCCAATAGCTTTAATGCGAAGAGGTCTTAGCCTTTGCCGGCATCTTCCGAACACAGGTTCTAAACAACGAAGCTAGATTCTAAGAAGCAGAAGAGTACGAGTAAAAATTGCTGGATGGCATAAATATTGCCGAATTCGGCGAAGACAGCGCATAGACATCACCTGACGGGACGTAAATGGGTTCCGGAAAAAAACGTCCTCAGAAAAAACATCTCCGGAATACACGTTCCCAGAAAAAAAGGTCCCAGGAGAAAACGTCCCCGGCAAAAAAAAAGTCTCCATTTGCAAAGTAGGAAAAAATGTCACCGAACGGGTGCCATCAAACGCCTCGTTATTTGAGCATCGGCCTTGCATGTGGGAGACGCTTGCCCCATGAGGCGGATTTAAGCTGTTTAACGGTGGAAAGAATCACTGACCCGTAAACCCAATGGTAGAGTCAACACAACGCAAGTGTGGGTTGGGTTTATCGCTCAAAGCTCGGAACAACGCTAGATGAGCAGGACATCTTGATAGACCGACTAGATACAAGCCAAATGTGTTTAATGCTGGGTGTCGTATTTTAGTATGGCACAAGCACTGCGCATGGCCTGTACAATATTATCGAGCTATCACATGGGCCCAATGCAGTATTTAGGAGGTGGTAGCTCAGCGCGTATACGCACTGCAACTGCAGAAAGCAACTTCACGCTTGCAGCAGCGATTGCAAAGTAAGTGTAGGGGTTAGCAGACGTGGTGTAACGGTATGCAGAGCACTAAAAGTTGGATACTTTTTCAAGTATTAAATTAAACGCTGCGGTATTTATTTTCAGAAAGGAGACTGCATAACCGTGGTGTGGTCAGGTACTGCAAAGTACTTCATGCTTATATCTATTCTCCGATTCAAGTAAGAGCCCAATATACAGAGCAATTTTTTGTCAAGTGCGTTCCGGAAGAAATTATTCTTTTCATAACTTTTCATTTGGGGACATGTTTTCCTAGAGGGCGCTTCTTTGGGGGACATTTTCTCCGGGCACCTTTTTTCCGGAGACGTATCTTCAGTGGATGTTTTTTCCGGGGACGTTTTTTCCTACACCCGACGAAAGTATATCCACAGAAGAAACTATGGTGTTGATGCTTAATTTCGTAAAAAAAAAAAAAAAAAACCCTCTCCCCTCCTGCACAGCATCCTAGGCGCATTACAGTGTAGAATAAACGTGTTTTCCTTCATTCGTTCATTCTTGGCAGAAGATCAGTTAGTCAGATGTATAAAATCGAGAAAGCAGATAAGGATGGTTTTTCCAGAAGGTCACTTGCATTCTACGGTCACTTTAGCAGTCTGGGTGATGTAAATTTACGTTCACGTTAAAGAACCCCAGGTGGTCGAAATTTCCGGAGCCCTCCACTACGGCGTCTCTCATAGCCTTAGTCGCTTTGGGACGTTAAACCCCATAAACCAAACCAAACCAAAATTTACGTTAGGACTTTTAGCATAAAACAGAGGAAAATTAGATTAATTAGGGTTTGTTGAACGACTTCCATGTTGTCGCTCTATTATTTTTTTCTTAGGCTAGGTGCCCCTGACTTTTATGAGCTCTGTTCTGGCACGATCTCATTTTCGCGACGCAAGAGACCAGTTTGGCAAGCTAACGCCAGAACAGTTTTACTAAATGCCAGTAACACAAAGCACCCGGCGCTCTTAGCGCGTATACCAGGCTTCTATGCATCGTGGGAAAAATGTTATGCTCACCTTTCTTAATGCCTTATCAGCGATGCATATCCAGAAGACGCTTGAAACTGCGGGCACCTTAGCAGTGGCAAAGTGAGCTTCACACGGTAGTGGGTGTTATATTCAGCGATGAAAGTTCCAGGTCAGACAAAAGGGCACTTCCTGCGCCTTGTAAACACTGCGGTGTCTTATCACCCTGCGGCTTATCGCTCCCTGAACGTTATATGCTGCCGCCCTTTCCATTGTTTTGTGTTACCGCAGGTACTCGCATAACCTCCACGCAGGCTCACTGGCGGCTTAACGTGATACGAAATGTTTATGCAGATGAATGAAGCTGCGGAGAGCAGAGCAGCTGGGAAAGCCTACGGTGCATAGAATTACTGCATGCAGTCAATGCACAACGTGTAATAGAAGGCTAGCCTCTACAAGGTATGATCACAATACACGCCGCGAGAGGCTGAATGCATGCATGACCTTGGTTATCTTATCCGGTTCTGTTTACACTCCGCACGTCCAAGGTAACAGGTTTGACTCTCCCACGAGAGGCCAAATCGTGTCATTTCCGGATCTAAAGATCTGCGTAATCGAATCCGCGCAAGGAAGAGGTGAAATGAAAAGACTTTGCCGAATATTCTTTGCGGGCGCTTTCTAGTTGCGGCTTAGGCTCATTGAGGAAGAAGGACTCGTACAAAGTTAAAAGTTGACTGCTTTAAAGAGGCAGCACTTAAACATATGGATAGTGCACTGACAACGACGCGGCCATCATATGAGGGAGTTACAACAAGAGCGAAGTCGCTGGTACTCCTTTGGCTCAAGTACAGGCTATTTGAAGAGGTATGTCGCCAGTACCTAGGCAAGAATTGTGGCCGAAATCTAGGTTACCGAATTAGAGCCAGAAAACAAACAAACCTGTGAATTGCTAAATGCGTAGGAAACTTTAAAAAAAAAAATGTACGTCAAGCAGCTATTATCAGGTTTCGATGCATAGATGATTAGAAGCCTAGGATACGAATAATAAAGACGAAACGTTGTAAGCGTGTTGATCTTTTGAGGGTAATATGTTCTATGATTTAGCATAGCTATAATCTTATTATTCAGAGTGATTTCGTAGAACTAGGATTTATGCAGTGAGGGAATAGCGCGGCTCTAATGACATCTGTCTACCGCGTTTACACCCAACACAGACGGGCGCAAGGATCACACCTTATGAGTTCGAAAATAGCAAGAGGCAGTGCCGCAGTCTATAAATAGCAGCCTTGCATCAGTACGCTTCGATACTTGTTCGCACACCTATCTTCGGTGCCATTGTGCGAAGGTTCAGCTGATAAAGGGTTTGCGAAGGCTGACCTGGAGATTCGAAGGCCACATGGCGTATATATACGGTGGAGAAGTGAATAACTCAAAGACGCGTAAACGTTCTGGTTCCTTCTCCACGCGCCCATTGAAATCAAGGATGCGGCGTTAGTGGCGCACGTTGTTGAACACTGTACAGATGCATCCGAGTGCAGAGTCTGAAGAGTGCAAACAAAATATAGGCTTTCGAAAGGTGTAAAAAAATAAAGAAAAGAAGGAGGTACCGGCAAAAGAGAGCTCGACGTGAATGGGGCGTTCATTCAATCTCGGCGGCTGCACCCGCCCGCAGTCACACGGATATCCGCGTTCCCCGTTATTCGGCGGCTCGGTCGCCGCCGCTGCCGCGGGCTGCGTTCGCGTCGTACGCCGGCGGCGCTGACCCCATCATTACGCCGCCGTCTCGCGGGCAACACACATATAGGCACGCTCGCGCAGAAAGCGCTGGAATAGGCGTGACCTCTTTCGGGGCAAACATGTGCGCGCCCTGGCACGTATACTACTATGTAGTGCTGCTATGGCTGTGCCGAGTGTGAATAGGAGACGGGCCAGCAATCGATCGGTCTGAGGAGATTGTTGCCGGTGGTATGCGGCGCCCTGACCTAAAGCTAGAAAGAACTAAGTTTGTGCGGGGTTTTGAGGGCCTTTGAAACGGTGTAACCGGACGTAACTTCCATGATAGAGGGGCCACATTTCTGCGGTTATGTATTTTTGTTTAGAGCTGTGCGCAGAAGGTCAAGCTTTTCTGGGACGCGTACACGTCATCCATGTTGGGAACACAGTCGACTATTGATAATGAGAGCACTGAGGGGACCGCAAATTTGTTCGAATTAAGGGTAGCCTTTTAAGTACACTTGGTCGCGAGGTACTAGAGCGTTAGTTCGAATACTAAACCAGAAGATCGAATCCCGAGAGTTAAAATTGACTGCCCAGTGTGCACTCATCCGGTTAATAGATTATCACTAGGCGCGGTACAAGCTAGCATTCAAGTCAGCGAGGAAGAGAACAACCGTGGAGCTATGCTGTGTCCCTCCTTCCCTTGCGTTTCATCCTATTCGCCCTGACTTTAAATATTAGAATACAGAGTCCACTATACTTCGTAACTATGGAAGCAGAGTTACCATCCGAGCCCTCCTTGTTTAATTATGAATGCTGAGAAAGGTGTACCGATCCAAAACACGATGTCGGTTAATTTTCATTGGAACCATCTTTCGCGCCTTCGTCACGTCATCATGTACAGGGTCAGCTACACTTAGAGGGAACGCGGCTGTGCGTGGCCACATACCTGCGGAGTGCCACTGCATCTAACCCGTTCACGAACCAATGCAGAGTGGCGCACGAGAAGAGGGACCTCGACGTGGTGCTTCGTGTCATCTGCTCCTTTGCACAGGTTTTCCACCGGTTTGGTCGGAATGGTGCTCCACATGTGCGCAGCCACGCGGATCTGTGTTTCCTCCAAGTCTGATTGACAATGCATTCGGAATAACAGCTGTGCACCGGGATTGAGGTATAGCCCGAGAGCTTGCGTGCCTAGTTTTCTTAGCCGTACATCCAAATACCTCGCTGTTGTTCACTCTAAACAGAAAGGAATAAAAAGAGAGTAAGCACTCCTCCAGCGCGCTCTCTTTTGTAAAAAGGAATGTACTAGAGGACGTCTTACTCTCTTTTTTACTCCCCTGTAGGCGTATTGGTGTTTAGAATGTAGAATCTTGCCCACGAGATCGTCGTTTTAGCTTCGAGGCGATGGGTGAGCACTGATTTCCTGGCCTACCGCAGTAGATGAATCATTGCCAAACCGTCCTGGGCGACCAGCGAGTGGCACAATATTCAAGCCTTTTTGGGCCGCGTACGTTGCAGTCAGCCTACACTGTCCTGCGCGCCACGAATGGGTATCTGTGTCATGGCGCTAGGATGTAGACCAAGCTGGAAAGCCACCGACTGCTTGCCCAGTAAGAAAATGAAGAAAACGGGCGCTGCCGGACTGCCAGCACGCGACCCGTTAATGACGTCACACGCATAGCTGCAGCTGGCCAGCGGTATTCCGCTTTCGTGCCACCGTTTAGCGGCCGTTTAGACGGCCCACTTATTTCTTTAAGCAAGTCCACTTAGGTCTAGCTTAGAGGCGAAGAAATACGGCGAAGCTTATTCGGAATGAGACCAAGCGAAGAGAAGTGAAAATGAAGGGGCTTCTGGCGAATGGTAGCGATGACCGCCTTGATCGATGTATCCTGCTCAATTAAGAAGTCGCCGCGGGTCTGTACAGTTGCTTCCTCATGAAAGCCAATTAGTAAAAACGCGCAGCTCAAAGCGCCTGACCCACTAGATAGGAAGGATCCTTCGGAGACTTGTCAGCACAATTTTTACTTTTTCTTTAGCCACAGACAGCGCCAGAACGAAATAAACTAAACTAGATTTGTCACTACACAGCAAACTGTACACTGAAGATTATAGAACTTACTAATTACGCAGTGATAACGCCAAATCATATTTCGTGATATTTGTGTCGTTTTGGCGTTGATGCTGTTACAGTGCGCTTTCTATTTGGTAACCGCTATTTACAGAATATCCTGACTTCTTTTGGTTGAAAGGAGCCTAGCGTTGTGAACAATCCAGTTGGTGTTGATAATATATGCTGAAATAAAGTTCCATTTTCATTTTCTTTTTCCTTCAACCTTCATTCATTTCCTCTCCCGTAGCCAGTCTCGGCGAGCGTACAAGCGAGAGAAGTGTTTTTTTCCTTTGCAGGGCTCAGTCAAGTGCACTCAAGCGACGCACCTCTGACAGGAGGCGAAGTCGCTCTAGCACTTGTCGCGTCACCATCATCGATTTTGTAATCGACGTCGGAACAAGCATTTCATGACGTCCGCTTAAAGCATTGATGGACAGCCGAAAGGAGACAGTGAAGAGAGAGAGAATCGCCTTTACTGAAGCACCAATTTCTCTGCTACATATTTGACCTCCACCGGCTCGTCTCCTCTAAGTAATTGTGAAGGAGCAGAGGCAGCGAATTCAGCCCTCCTGTTCCCGAAATAATATGGCTGAAAGCACAAATTTGAGACAAGGCCGGTGTTATTTGAATGCGAGGGCAGTGCCGAATATGCGAGTGTTATCAGAGTATCCACACTCCACTCAGTATTGGCAGATGAGGGGCCTGAGGTTAGTCAGAATGTACTGGTCGTTGTGCTCGGTGAGGAGATATTGAGTATGAGCGCCTCGCCGGTACATGCTGTCTTCGTGAGTGAGGGAAAGCTGAAGATCGGATAACCAGCATCGGTTTAGTTGCGGCTCTCTGGAGATGGTCTTACGCTGATCTTTAAAGAGGTTTCAGTGTGTATGAGAGTCTCATTCCTCTGGCTGCGAGGAAAAGGCGTAGTATAATGTCGATGTTCAAGTCATGTCTATAGAACGGGGACACTGGGGTGTGGTTGAGTTTTAAGGTGCTGCCTCAGTGCTCTGTGTAGGCGAAAGGGAACAATGCCGCAGCGCATGCCTCTCTGCTGGCAACCTGGCTGTCCGGATAAGCAAGAGCGAAGTCAACTGTGAGGAGAGAAATATGTTGCCTACGACGACTAACAGCTCTGATTTCAGAGGTTTGTGCACGCTGCCTTCTAAAATTTTGAAATACACGCACAATTTTTTGGACAGTGACAGTGGTTGGTTTGTAATTAGAAAAGAGCGATAGTTTGGCCTGATGGAGGGGCGGTGGAGTTTTTTTTTTATTTATTTACAATACCCCTAAGGGCCCTCATGCGAGGGCATTACATAGGGAGGGGGGGGGGGGGGAGGGGGGTGCAATACAAGCATGAAAATATGGCACAGGCACTTGAAACAAAATACACGTAATAATGAAGTATGAAATAAAGCTAGTAATGCACACAAATAACAACAAACAACGCAGAATAAAATACTCAGTAAATGCACATAATACAACAAAACTACAAAATCTTTAGTCCATGGTTTACTTTAGCGAATGCTGAAACGCTTGTATGTTAACCTCAGTACCTATGTGTGATGGCAAGTTATTCCAGTCTATTATAGTGCGAGGAATGAATTATTTTGCGCAAAGCGATGAACGGCATGTTATGTGTTTTATTTCGTTATCGTGGTCGCGGTGAGGAAAGACTGCAGGGTGTGGAAAAAAGAAGTCTTCGTGGAGGGCGGGATGGTGATACAGTTTGTGAAGTAAGGTTAGGCGAGCGAAATGGCGTCGACATGATAGTGGTTGCAACTCGGCACGTTGTTTTAATGCTGTGACACTGGAAGCGTGAATAATCTGAAAAGATGAAGCGAACAGCACGGTTTTGCAGGGATTTAATGTTGTTTATGATGTATGCTTGTTGAGGGTCCCATATGGCAGAAGCATACTCAACTTTCGGGCGGATTAGCGTGATGTAAGCAAGTTTTTTTAAGTGTGAAGGCGCGTGTGTTTGAGATTACGCCTAAGAAGGCCGAGTGCGCGATTTGCTGATGCTAAGAATGTGTTAATATGGTAATGCCAAGTTAGGTCAGACTGAAAGTGAACTCCTAGGTACTTGTAAGTTGTTGTAAGTTCGCTTACAACAACTTGTAAGGCGCTTTGCTTTGGTTTCTCGGCGCGGAGTGTCTTATCGTTTCCGTATACGCGGAACGGGGAGAACAGACATTGCAGCAAAAGTGCCCCAAGGAGGAAGTTCGGTAGGAAGGGATTGGAAGTGAAATGTTGAAGATTTTAGATTGCCTTTATCCACTGCTTGATCTCAGATGAGACAGGGCAGGACACGCAGCACCCCCCCCCCCCCCCTCCCGCACACACAATAAACCTGTCCGCAACCTCTCCGAACCTTAACCCTTCTGCACGGAGACCTTTATTTTGTGTATTCTGTCGGAGCTGCAGCCAGGCACCAAAGTGGAAGGCCATCAAAAAAAAAATCATAACAAACGTAAGCTGAACAAACTCTCCGCCTTGTGCTTTCGTAACAACTCTTCTCCTCCTTCGTTTTTGCTGCCAGGAAGCAAAAAGAAATGCACTCTTTATGAGGTAAAAAAACAAGCCACGTGTCGTGACTCCAAAACAGCTCCGTTCACTACCGAAGGATTGCGCTTAATTTTGCAGATGACTGCGCGCCTGGAAAAAGGGTGAGGACAAATCGTTTACACGTTGGACGTCCGCCGGCGTTCGAGGCGTGGAACTACCACGCGACAAACGCCTTAAGCCCACATAAAGCTTGCGTAAGTTTACTGCCTTCTTATCAGGTGAGCTGAAACGATTCCAGCGAGGCTGCGCCATTTGGGCAGAATTCAAAGAGTGTGCTACGCGTTCAAGTTTTATTCTTGCATCCAACGCCTTTCGATAGTGATGCAACATGGGCCACTTAGTATGGGTGGGCAGGATGCACATACCAGCATCTGAGCCAACTTCTGCCCACTGGCGATGCAACGCGCATATCTGGCACGCTCTCTTTTGTTTTCCTTCTTATTTTAGCTTTTTACACATTTATTGGGCGGCGTTGATATTTGGATTTCATGCGGTCCTAAGTGATGCAGAAATGCTACCAGTAATCGATGTTCTCAGCCGAAATGTTCTAGCGCGTGTATGCCATAGCAATGCAGCTAATAATCCTTCGCTGCTTTTATAAAACTGTTGTTGTTGGAAACTGGAAATGAATAATAAAGTGGGTAGCAAGCTTTCTTTGTACTATTGTTTAGAGGAGAAGAAAGTTTAGATCTGTGAGGTATTTGTAAGCGCCTTGCTAAGCACTATTGAGCCGGATACATTCTTCAGCGCAAAGTTCTAGCCACCTGAAACTGCTTCTCACTGTTCAGAGTATTGATCCATGAAGCTTTGGAAGAAAGCAAAGCCTTTAAGCCCAAGTCACTTTTTCTGCACGTTAAAGAGAAGTCTGTAAAGTGCCACGCCACGATCAACATGACCTCGCAAGAGACAGAGAGGTCAACACGAATGCATGTTAATTATGGTTTTAGGGTGGTTTATCGTAGAAAAATGTTTTTCTTCTGACACCTCATTTCTAGCGGTACGTCAATTAGATATACAAATACTTGCTGCCTGGGTGATTGCAAGCGTTGAAGCTTGTCATTAATCGGACACATTATTAGCACTGTCTTTTCATTTTTTTGTTCGATTAGTGTTTCTTATTGCCAGAGCCATTCGTTTAGTTGAGCGCTTCCCTTCCCCAGTAAGAAATAAAGGTTGACCCATGCTACTCTACATAGGAATTTGTTCTTATGCATTTAAAATTTTTCAGAAGCTAGATTCATGAAAGAATTAAAGTTCTCGGCTATCATTTCACTGCATTAAATTAAAAAAACTTCACGCAGGCTGAAAAATAGGTAAAGCAATTCAACATAAACAAGGAGTGACTGTCACAAGGCAACGCTCACGGAAACGCCATATCTGGTTTTGAATAAATAAAAAAAAAAACAGCAGACATAGGGAGATCGGGTTTCAGTATAATGTACATATATGCTAAAGACCCCGTATGGGCAGATGTTCGCAGTCAAATATATATCCATATTTGGAGGAAGCCATATATGGAAGTATGTTTGAATACGGTTTATATACAACGAGATATGATCGAATCCATATATGGCCAGATCTGGAAGGTGACCCTATATGACAGTGTTTGTATAAACTGTCATATATGCTCGGATTTGCGATAATACCCTACATATCAAAAGAAAGGAGAAGCATATGAAAATATACGTATATTGACTATATAAAGCGAGAAAGTCCCAATACCGTATGTATCCATATTGTACTTTGCTGCCTTTGTGGTGGTTGCGGGGAGAAGCTTTCTGTTCGGGGTGTCTCGTCTGAGATCAATTATTGGCCACGCGACTACAAGCACCATTCAAACTGGTCTTGCCCTTTTCTGTCCGTTTTTTTTTTCTGCTTCATGTTCCTCCGGCGCCGGTTCCACGCGGGGGCCAAGTACTTGCTATTAGGCCATTCTGAAAACAATGGCGGTGTTGACTTGTTTGTTCGTTACTATTTGTACCGTAATCAAATGAGCAAACATATTCAGCAGAATTTTTTGCGCCGAGTGCAGGAGACTTTAAAGGACGAAGGTTCATTTTGTTTTCAAATGTTTGTATTCCAAACAATGGCTTTAGTGTTCTGCTACCGAGATCAAGTTCACGAGAGCGAATCCTTGGCGCAGAGGTCGAATTTTGGCAAGGCGAAATGCTAAAACGCCCATGTGCTGTGCAATATCAGTGCACATTAAATAACCCGAGGGGGTAAAAATTAGACCAGAGCTCTTTACTATGGCGTCTCTGGTGGCACACATACAGTTCAGGGTCATTAACGCAACATATCTACCGTGTATATTTATATTCAATTTTTAAGTTTATATTATTTGACGGTCTCTACCACACAAAAGGTATTCAGTTCCACCAGCTTGCTCAATTTACATCTTTAATTCGTCCCTAACGCCACCTGAATTAAAAAGACAGCGCTCTGGTGACGGATTTGTGCACGGCGGTAGCCAGTGGTTAGTTTTTGCAGCAAAAATGAAAAGACGGATTTCTCTGAAATCTTATGCACGTGCAGTAAAAACGTCAGCGGAAGCCTGGTGATTTGTCTGAAGAACAAACAGGCACTGAAAGCGCGTTTGGATTTAGTTTGTGGGCTACTAGTTCTGCGGCTGCAAACACTACAGGCTCACTTCTTACAGAGAAAAGCATGCTAGATCACTTCATCGTTTCCCGGATGCGTTGGTACACCGCCATCCTACGGGAAATGATGCAGTATGGAAAGCTTACGTGAATTTTCGCAAGGAGTTGACTTTCTGAGATATTCTGGAGCTCCTTTTTTTCTGCACATTAACTAAAATATCCACTACCATTAATCCATCTGTTCCCCATGGCCTTGTCCAGTAAATGAAGTGGATTCTAGTTAAGCATGAATGCGCGCCTCTCATGATTCCACAGAGTGTAACGAAAGAGACGAGTACCCTGTAGGGCTACTTTCTTGCACTGTAAGTGAAACTGTTCCTGAATGCTAGAATTTCTGAGGAACAATCTAAGTCGAAAAGATATACTTGAAAATTTTACTATAGTATAAACCTAACCCAATCAAATACGCAATTTATTGCTTTTCAGCGTAGTGGGCAGTACAGTGTTCATCCTCTTTGCCCTATTTATGCACTTCTGAGCTGACCCGTCGTAAACTTCGTGGCCCCTAGTGTGCTAAGAAACAGAATGAAAAAGTGACGTGGTTTTGCCGCCTCTGTGTTTTTCACAAATCTTCTTCGCCCCTTTATTTAGGCAAGAGTATAAAGCTTTTATTGAGATTGCAGTGCATTCCTGCATATGCTAATATAGTGAGGGAGTAGATGTCTGCTATGACCTATTAGGATTCACCCCTATCAAGCTTCTAAGATTTGCTGACGGTTTTCAAAAAGGAACATTCTTCTCTAAGAAACAGTAGCGTTCTCGTTCTATGATATGCTTCACAGCATGAAAACAAGAAATAAATAAAACCAGTCGTTTCATGCCGCTAGAATGTAAGAGGCATTGTGTATGTCCATGCCCATAATCCAACCCAGCTATATCCCTCCCTTTTCCTTGTGCAGCAACGCGAAAATTGATAAAAACGCACATCGAACGTAGAGTTTGCTCATGCTTCGCACTTTAACGTAACTATAATAAGTTCCGAATACTGTTCTGAAACACGCCACTGGGTGCGCATTATAGACTGTGGAAACTAATGTACAAACCAATATACCGTGACTTCCAAGCCACTGCCCATTCGCATAATCCAACCCAGCTATATCCCTCGCTTTTTCTTGTGCAGCAACGCGAAAAGTCATAAAAACGCACAATAAACGCAGAGTTTGCTCATGCTTCGCACTTTAACCTAACTACAGTAAGTTCCGAATACTATTCTGAAGCACGCTACTGGGTGCGTATTGTAGACTGTGGAAACTAATGTACAAACCAATATACCGCGTCTTCCAAGCCACTGGAAGGCCTCTGCACGCGCGCCGCATAAGACAAAGCTGGCACGCTTCACTTCCATGATAAGCTTCGCCCTTGAGAAAGTTTCCCCGTTCTGAAGGCTCCGTCGCCAGCCTTTATTTTCTCTAATTACATGATAAAACTTGCAGAGATTTCGTTGGTGGTGGCATACATAATAGAGCGCCTTTTTTAAATAAATTTTAAACATCGGGAAATCTTTGACTTTGCGAGCTGTTTCAGTAGGTTGAAACGCAGGACAACAGCTGCCAGCTACAAAAACACACAAATAAAAAGCCTATGGTACTCCTCCTTACGTGGCCTGCGTTGTATCTACGTGAGGTAGAGCAAAGCACCTACCTCGAGTAAAGATTAAAACTAAACACAAACAGGCATGAGAGAGAGAGAGAGACTCTTTAATGAAGAGCAGAGAATTTAGCCGGCGTTTAAAAATCGCTGGCATGCTACTCTGCGTAGGGAGGGGAATTTGGGAGATAAAGACAGAAGGAGAGCAGAGTGGAAGAGGTAAAAAAAACGAAGATAAAATGCGGCCATGAAATGGGTACTAAGGATTCAATGGCGAGTGTTGATGTAACCTATGGAATGATGGAGTGCATGCACTATGATGGCGCCTGTATAGCACTGTAGCGCCTGTAGTTCCCCCCAAACCCCCGCAGTCTAATGCGTAACGTTGTGTTTATCAGGAACAAACTAAAAACTGCAAAGCAGATGAAAAAAAAAAACACTGCGAAATCCCGATTCCTCGGAAGCAGACTTTCTTCACAATGCAGACCGTAGAGATTTGCTTGGACACACACTCTGGGCGCTACATTCCAGATAACAATAGCTAAAAGTTACGTTAACCTTGCTTATCGAATAGATTTACAGTATGCATGCGCTCAAACACTGGCACATGCACGTTGCGCGGTGTCTTGAAGAATTATTCCAAATGGGGGAGGAAGATCAGTTCCTTTCACACGACCCTTTATCCGCGCTCCTCACAGCGTTAGTAAATTGAGGCCGTAATTCACAGCTCCAGCTCGACGTGATCTTTGGGGGAAGTGGCTTCAAGCGCATTGCAAGGGATTAATTAATTCCTCTTGCATATTACACGTCAGGCACATGGATGCCATTACCCGGTGCGGTGGCTTAGTGCCTGTGCATCCGGCTGTTGAGGCCAAGTTCCCAGCATGGGATCCCGGCCTTCGTGGCCGCATTTTGATGGAGACCGTATTCAACAACATCTTTGGGCTGTACAATGACAGCGCTTGCCAACGCACCCCAAATGTTTGAAATTAAAAACAAAGCCTCCATTACGATGTCTCTCATAACCCATGTGTCGCTTTGGGACGTTAAACCGTACATACCATATATCCCTATAAAATTTTTGACGCCCTTAAAGGTGTAACAAGATGTCCCAGAGCGTGTGAGGACTAACACTCTTTTCAGGGCTCATTAACACCCCTATGATGTCCATGAACACCATTAGAGTTTTCATGAACACCCTAACACCCTACCACGCCATACCATACATTAGTGATTGCAGTGGTGAGCACAACACAGCCACACGTTCGCACAACAGCCAGGAGCATGAGTGCGTTGAAATGACATTTTTATTAAAAACATTTATCAAAGAGTCAACTCAATCATGTCTTAGGCTTTCTTCCCCCCCCCCCCCCCCTAAAAAAACAAAACAAAAAGGAAACATCTTAGACAAAAATAAAAGCCAGTTTCTTTCAGTGTTACCTTTTTACTGTATTCGCAAAAGTCACAGATGTTCTACCGTACGTGTTGCAATGAACAAAGCTCAGGAGCTGTAGTAGCAAAGTAGGCCAAGAAGACAGCTCTGCGGGCCGAAAAGAATGCGTCGCTGTTATAAAGGACAAATTGTGGCTTTCTTTGACGGACTGCAGAACTGTTACACGCTGTTTATCTTACAATGCCTCTGAACGAGCCATTCATTTGCCATTCAGTTCCTTTCAAACCAGCACAACTATATAAATAAAAGCACAAAGGCTACTGTTCTGTCCGCATTGACGACCCCTTCAATCGTTGCCCGGACGCAGGCCTTTTCATTTTCATACTCATTCTTTCTTTCTTTTTTTGCTGTGTAGACTCCACACTGTATAGAGGCGCATGGCGACTTTTGTTCGACGGAGATGTTTATCGTAGCGGACCTAATGCGCTCGGCTCTCTGCATGGGCGTCTGGTTGCAAGCACGCATATTCTTGTAACACTGTCTATATGTCTGTTCTCATTAGCAGAACTGTCGCCCCACCCAGGCACTTATTCCTGATTTTGCTTGGGATTAATTCGCGGCAGGTGTCCGCTTTGGCACTAACATGGGTTACGTAGCGGAGTAGCGGAGTTAGCGAGAGAACGTGTTAGTTAATCGGGGAATTAATGAGTGATGATAGAGGGAGCGAGGGATTTTGTCCGTGTGACCCAGAGAAAACGAATTCGTGGTGAATATAGTGAATTCGCATGAACAAGTGAATGAGAGAGCGAGTTAATGAGCGAATAGGTGAGAAGCAGTTACGTAATGTGTGGTGAGGTTGATTTTGAAGACGGCGCAAAAGGGGCAGTGACAAAGACAGCACAAGAAAAGAACGGGAAAGGCACCACCTTAGCTATGAACCAACTAGCTCAAACCAAAGTACTTCTTCAGTGTGTGAGAGTGGGGCTTTTATGACTTCCCGTATTGTCTTATCTTGAGCCCCGTTATGTTTCTAGAGGGCTCAGTTATTGTGTCGGCTATGGTGAGCGATATTTTCTTTTTGCCTAAATTCGAAATGACCGTCGGTGCATCCCTTTATGACGCTACTTATCACCGACGCTTCTACGATGTTGTGGTGCGCCTCAAGAATAAAATAAAGAAATAAACTAAAGTATTTTGCTTTTAAGTTTTGCTAAGACTTGTGAGGGGTGCGCCAAACATTTCAAAGAAAAAGAAAAAAACTCACTGGATGGAAGAGGCCTATGTAAATTTGGAAATCGTTCGCTCAGCTAGATGCCGGAAAGGTTCTCAGCCATTATCAGGATCATATCCAAGAGGTAAAAGCATTAAGGTACCTTTATTGGTGATGTACAATTTAAAATGGCTATTCGTCTAACATGTCATTTTAGATAGCAGTGATGAAGCAAGGCAGATGGGCGCGCGCGCTCGCTCGCCCACACGCACGCACGCACGCACGCACGCACGCACGCACGCACGCACGCACGCACGCGTGGCGTCCGAGTTAGAATCAACAAGTGTGACGCTTTTACTCAGTAATTGAAACTTTCCGGTTTAAAGAGCTTCCGATGAGACGTATCTTTCATACTCATTGGGCTAAGGAACTAAAGGACATTCGACAGTGAGGCAGTAGGTCGTTGTTGTTGTTTCAGTTGTTTTAGGAGAAAGAAGAAAAATACGAAGCGGTAAAAAAGAACAGCTGCCTTGGACACGTGCGGATGCATCTTCATGGAAGCTATAAATGCAGTTGTGAAAAGTCAAGGGGCAAGAAGAGCTGATTACCTACGGGACACACCAAATTTCTCAATCGGATGTTGGAAAGTACAGCCTTTGTCAAAAGTTTGGAGCCCAGGCGGTTTTCGTTTGAGCCACACTGTGTCTCTTATTGGATCTCTAGCGCTCCAAATTTCCTGGACATGAGAAGATTTCTGGTACTGCCTCCTGCAATAGGTAGGACTTCCATGAATGCTCCCGGAGTCCAAATATAAAGCTTGGAAGTGAACCCCCCGGGCTCTAAACTTTTGACAAAGGCTGTACATGCTTCTTGTGTCCGCGAGCAAGTTTGCATGCGCTGTTAATGTATGCAGAATACATTCATGTTTTATATTTAGTCCTTAACATTCTTCATACGGTCCTCAAAATCTTAATCTAATGCCTTAGCTTCTGCTTGCGTAAGCATTCTGGTGAAAAGGCAAGCAATTTATAGACAGCTTGAAAACGGTGATAATTTATTGCAGCCTTACTACTCGTCATAAATGTACTGCCGTGCCACGTCAGTTAATATTGATGGCTCAAATTATGGACAATTGTTTTTTTTTTGCAATCCAACCTCTTCCATGTATTTTCACCTCATTAATATAGAAGCTCGCTATGTGAACAGCGGACAGTGAGAAATTGCAAAGCGCCTTTTTGGGTCCACGTAATCAGGTAGCGTTAATATCGACTGTGAGGAGAACAAAATCTCGACATCCCTAAATAAATGTTTCCATTCTTGTATTTTGAGTGCTGAACACCAATGAAAAGCAGTAGAAAAGCGCCAATGCCACAAAGATGGCTTTATTTTTGTGGTTTCATGCACAGCATGGTGCTCGGTGGACGGGCCTTATCAGTTGTCACATAGCATGAATGACTCTTTTAAACATGCTCTTTTTGCAGCTTGTGTTACGTTGAAACCTACTCCAACAGCTGTCCGCCGACTTAGTATACACATGTAGTAGCGCTTTGTGATATGCGAGCAGTCACACTTGGAGATACGTTATCACTCCATGAGACGCCATCACGCGTCTCATAGACCCCTATAGGGGCTTCAAATTGCACCCGATTATTTTATAACAGTGGCGACCAGGATAACACAGTTGGAGCTTCCGAGATTTTTTTTATGATTGCCACTTCACAGCCGACCACTATGCACAGCAGTTTCTTTTTTCTGAATATCATTTTTTTTTCGTCATGATTCGTTATTACGAACACCTCACCATATGGACACTGTTGCTTGAGAACAAAAGTGCACATCATAACGAGGCACGACTGGAACTGGAATTCTGCTTCTGAAATTTCCTTTCGCTCTGCTATACGGAGAAGTAAGGTGCTGCGAAGACGAGTCAGTCTTTGAGCTTCTCTCGAAATAGATAGCGAGCCTCATGTATTTAGCAGACGAACAGTGAGGTAGTAAAGACGGACGTCTCGGTGTATTTATGTGCTTTTGGTTTAATGTCTCTTCTGTGAGAAGTACCTTTCTTCCGCATTTGTTAAGCTAATCTTTTGCGCATACTTCTGACCTTATTATGCTCTGTTTTCCGTGGTGACAAGGTTACCCAACACCGCTTTTGAACAAACGTCACCGTCAGTTACTCAATCTATATTTATCTTGGCGTTCGCCCGCACGTAACTACACTCAGCATTACAAGCGCGACCCGTTGAATCTGCGTTGCTTGAGTGTACTTTGCGCACAAAAAAAAATAAAAAAAATATAGATAGCTTGCACCTTCCGGCAGTGAAAGGTCAGATCAATTATCACGTCACTGGTGCCAGTCGTCTAGAGCAGTCCGATCAACGTTCAATTTTCGTTGCTGTCACTACTCGCCCGGCTTGCGTTGCCGACACTCTGGCAAGCTGCTTGCAACGCTCGGCGGTGTCAGGTCACTTCGTTTGTGGCAGTGTACGAAGGTCAGTATTTCGTGCCAAGGATGTGCGTACAAAATGGCCGTACAAAATAACAGAGATACCCGAAAAGGTTCCTAAAGATGGGTAATTATATGCATATGTTTCAGTGGACTTGCCAGATTGCAAAGTGTCCGTTAACCCACTCTTCCAGCTGCCCACGTCACGTAAAAGACAGCCCTGAGAAGAAAATAGCCCCCCCCCCCCCCCCCCCCACCCCGCACCCTTTTATTCTAGAATTCTCAGAAACCTGAGTGCTGCCTCAAGTGCAATTTTACACACGCTGTGTCGGTGCTCATGAACGCTTAAGTGGAAGGAGATAACACAGTTATGACGTCGGAGAATCCAACGGGAAATTCCCGTTTACTGAAATGCTCAAAACAAAGCTCATCCCGTTGTCTCTCCGTCAGCTCGCGCCCCGGCATAACGGAGCAGCTAGCTAGAGCATGGAGGAAAAAAAACTAAGGAGGGAGCATGACGTCACGCGGCCAGCGTTCGCAAGCCGAGTGTTTTGAAGTCGTTTTCTCCCTCAGTTTTTCGCTCTCCGAGCCGGCCCTTTATGTTTTGATTCCGGTATGTTTTAGTGCGCGCGTATGCGCGACCCGCGGCGCGGGCGTCTACAGCAAGGAAGTTGATCTACAGTTAGTCTGCAGCGCTAATCGGCGCATGCGCGCGCGCAGCGGGGCTAGACTTTACCGCACGCTATCACGTGGTGTGATCAAGGGGGGGGGACACACTCTCTTTTTTTTTGCTATATCTTTACTTGTTAAGACTAGGCTTCAAGGTTGTCGCCGGACGCTCCCTCCTCAGTTTTTTTTCCTCCATGAGCTAGAGCAATGCGTCGCACACCGGGCGCCATAGGGAAATCGGTTAAGTAGCGCCCGCCATCTAGCGACGATCGTACGAGTTGACCGCGACGAAGAGACAAGGGCGCGTAGCTTCTGCTTCAGTGACCTGCGTGGCGGGCGCGCTGCACGCGCGTTTGAAAGTTTGAAATGGATGGCTTAAAGGGACACTGAGGAGAAATTGAAGTTGGCTTGTATCGACAGAATACCAGCTCCTGATTACAAAAACGCCACTCATACTGACAACAAAGCTCTTGTAACGTAGAAAAGAGCAAGAACCAAAATACAGGTATCGCCGCCACAGGCCAAACTCGCAAGTACAAGCGTGATGAGATCATAGAACAAAACAGTGTTGCTAAAACGAATGGTTCTATCAACACCAGGAACCGAGAAATCATGCATCACTGAGGCGCAGCCAATGCATGCGCAAATCTCCTTGACGTCGCCAGATGGCGCCACGTGCCCGGCTGCTACGCGCGCTCCTGAAGCATCGGGACAAAACAGCGCCTGCTTTCCGGCGGTAGGCGGGCTCCCGGTATTCCGCTAGCTGTAACAAGGTACACGGTATGCTAAAGGTGCGAGAACTTCGTTGACGACTTCGAGAACGAGATCCATCGTAACGCTGGCAAAACGCCAGTGCAAACGTAATCGAAGCGACTGTAGCGACGGCCGCAATAGCCGATAGATGCCTTCAACGTGCGGCCGGCGGTAGCTTTCTTTTCGGCTGCTGCTAGGCCGCACTGCTGACAGCCAGAAATCACGGAGTCTGCGTTACGTCATGTGCACGTCATGTTTCACGTCTCTTAGTCCTCTGTCGTCATAGACGAATCCCACGTTTGAATCAGAGCGGCGGGAAAAACTTTTTCAACTTCGAATCCAAATTTCTTAGAAATAAATGCATTTTTCGCTGCCGGCCAAGTGGCAACAAAGCCATGACATGCCGAACTATCGGATTTTACTATAAAAAAAATATTAATAGTGCTCTCCTCAGTGTCCCTTTAATGCTCGTAGCTCGTAGTATGTAATCAGAAATGTGCGTTGACGCGTAGCACTTCCCATCATCACCTCAACTTCTCCCGCTTCGTTTGAGAGTCTATGCAGGGCGGCGTCGCGTTTAGCGATCGCCGACGCCCATAGTCATCATCTAGCAACGCTGCCATTAGCACAGTTTAAATCGCATGGCTCTAGGCACAACGCAAGCCCTGCATTGAGCAGAATATACGCAATTCTGGCTCTACGTTAACTTTGAATACTAGCTGTAATACCGTCACGCTGAAAATGATGGCAGCAGCCGGGGTGCGAGCTGTTCCATATTGATAAGTGTTGGTTAAAAAGGACTGCGTTAAAACCCATATCAAAATGGAATCGAAGGTATGGAAGTGCACAGTAAGAAAACTGATAACGACAATGTCACAGAAAAAGGCTGGCGCCGGGAAGCAAGCGTAACGGAGTCTCATACTACAATACCAGTTCTGCCATATAATATTTATTCACGCATCCACAGTAGGTCACAACTAGCGCTGTGGAATGAACTTTGGCGGTTGTAGTATCTGAAAACTGGACCAAACACGAATCTACATCTGTACGTGCCCTCCACTACAGATGGTGGAATAGCGGCCATTATGGAAGCCAGTACAGTGTATACACCAACACGTCAGCTTCCTACTATGGGCAGACAGTCAAGACGCATGCCCGCTTTTCCGTCAAGCCCACATGCCTCTTCATGCACATCACATTCTGCGCCAACATAAACAACAGGGGCAACTTCTAGAAATCCTCATTCAGTAAATTCCCGGCCAAGAAGGCGTACCAGTGAACAAGACAGCGCGCAATCTCATCCGCTACTTAAATTATCCGGGCCAGCCTTCCTAGACATAAGGGCGGAACGAAAGACGCATGCTAAAAGAAGACGCGCTGTACTGCAAGGACTCGCAGAACAACAAAACAATTATACCTCCGCCCCCACGAGATATGACCCGCGAAGAAGCACCCACAGACCCATTTCCTTGTAATCCCACTCACAATCTATCCTTTCACCAGGACCCCATATCACTCTACTTGTCGCCACTGCGGGGATTTCTCATATTTCACCCACACTTTGTGGCAATGCCCGCCAACCGAGAATCCCGCACAGATAAGCTCAGCGCAAAGAATTCAACTCCTCATCCTAGCTCAATTAATGACTGTGTCGCTCTTCAAACCCATCCTGTCATCAGCATTTCTGATGCCCCTGTCTAGCACACCCGTAACGTACTGGGTGAGACTAGTAGACGGCCACAGTACTGAAAATCCCCGGAAAATAGGCTAAAAGTTGAATAAATTTTGTTTCTTTCTCACCAGTTAACGCAGCTGGTAACATGATTCAAAAAGGGTTATCGAAGAGATAGTGTAATGGTGGCGTCGGACCAATATTCACTAGACCCGCCGCGGTGGCTCAGTGGTTACGGCGCTCGGCTGCTGACCTGAAACACGCGGGTTCGATCCCGGCCGCGGCGGCCGAATTTGGATGAAGGCGAAATTATAGAGGCCCGTGCACTGTGCAATGTCAGTGCAATTTAAAGAACCCCAGGCGGTCGAAATTTCCGGAGCCCTTCACTACGGCGTCCCTCATAGCCTGAGTTGCTTCGAGACTTTAAACCCCAATAAACCAATAAACCAACCAATATTCATTATTTCGCTTTGGTGACGTGCCTGTTTCGTATACACGTGGTACTTAAATGCCCGTCTGTGACCGGAAACCTATCAAAATCATGCCAAAAGCAGGTTTAAAATTGTTAGTTTTGGCCACAGGCGGGAGTATGGTATTACTCATCTGTAGTTAGCTCAAATTTCACGTTTGTTGGTGTCAGTGTTAGGCCTGTTTGTCCTGAAAAATCATTACCCCGCTAATTGTTCCACGGGCATGCTTTGCGCAAGCACTTCAAAGCTGATGTAGTTACCGTAAGATCTAAAAGAGATTCTCCATCAATCTCCACTATGATTACTAAGGGCATTGAAAGGGTCTGTCGTATGCTGGTTTTCTAATGCCTCTTAGGCGCCTACCGCTGCGTATGTTACATGATGGGCTGGTATAGAAATGTCTTTTATTCAGTAAGCGTAGACTTAGCCAACCGACGGCCATGCAATCGAAAACCATTGATCGCAATGACTAAGCGTGCAAGACACTCATAAAGCCGTATTACAGTACACAAACGAAATAGCCACGTGTCGCGATCTATGCATGTCGTTTTTTTTTTATCAAGAACAGAGTTTAGAGTTCTGTTTCCGAAAGCTCCGGTCATGTGGCCACCGCTAAATGGCAGCAACGGCGGTAACCAGCAGAAGAAGTTTTGTGCAGAGGGAAAGCTCTGGTAACATCTCTCATCCAAAGTGCATGGAACGGAACCGTTGCTACCTGATCCATGCCGTTTCGGAAGCGCGGTAATGATGGAAAGAAAAGCGAAAGGGAGAGTGTAAACAGCGAGACCACACACTGCGTCATAAGTGGGTGGGTTGCTGGGTCCAGCCTGCGTCCGTGGGGCCGCCATATACAGATAATTCGCATATCACAGACTCCCCTTCGTGGGCTGTGAGATATCATTGCTTGATATCAGAGAGTTGCTGCACCTTTCCTTTCAGAACAACATCACAACCGAAGCCAACCCTGCGTGGGCTAAGGCAGCAAGCGATCGTGGCCTTTATGTTTCTTTAGTTGTTTGCCAGCTGCGATTTCCAGGAATGGAAATCTGCGCAGATATACGCGACTGCCGTTTTTCACACTGAGCTGGCCGAACGAGCTAGCAGCAGGCTGGCACTGATACTGGAAAATAATTTAAAAAAATGCTGCGCTGCACTAAACCAACCCTATAAGCTTATCTAACTACTGAATGTCTTCTAGAGAAGCTCCACAGACCAAGCAGGAATTGCTAAGACAAACGAAAGTGAACGCTCCAAAATACAGGATTCCTGTAAATATATCATTGTAAACTAATTAAGTCACGCAGAGGCAAGTAGTAAGCTTCACACGGTGGCTTGGGAAGGTAAATTTTCGAAATTGCTTGAGGGTGCCGAGCATAACCTGCGCTTTAGAAACAGCATCATCATCATCAGTCTGACTACGCCCACTGCAGGGCAAATGCCTCTCGCATGTCTCTCCAATTAACCCTGCCCTGTGCCAGCTGCCGCCACCGTATCCCCGAAAACTTCTTAATCTCATCCGCCCACCTAACTTTCTGCCGCCCCCTGCTACGTTTGCTTCTCATGGAATCCACTCGGTTACCCTTAGACACCAGCGGTTATCTTGCCTTCGCATTACATGCCCTGCCCAAGCCTATTTCTGCGCCTTGATTTCGACCAGGATGTCATTAACCCGCGTTTGTTCCCTCACCCACTCCGCCAGGCCTCTTCCGATCTCTTAACGTTGCACCTGTCATTTTTCTTTCCATAGCTCGCTGTGCTGTCCTTAACTTAAGCTGAACCCTCTTCGTTAGCCTCCACGTTTCTGCCCCATAGGTGAGTGCCGGTAAGATACAGCTGTTGCAATAGCAACGAATGGTTATTTCAAAGAGAAATTTGCAGACAGGTCACCCGCTCCACCTCTTGCACAACATGGGAGGCAGACTGGGTCGTAGTTGTATTTATATATATGAAGCCTGTGGGGTTGAAAATTGGGGAGATAAATACGTTCTCCCCTTTTAACCGCGGCTGACATAGTTCTAAACCGCCCGGACCCCACCCCGTGGTCGCGAATGCTAGCGAGCGCACGGCGACCACGGCGGGCCTTGCTCTGCGGGAACAAAGGAACGACACACTGGTTGACACAAACAAGGCATTTATTGCTGCAACAACAATAACGCCAGCTAGCAACAAAATACACTGAGGAATCGAGGACGTCCGACTCACCAGCACGGTTACGAGCGAACGTTCGCCCACGGTAGGGCAAGAGGGAAGCTCCGAGGCCACACGGGACGAGCTGAGGGGAACATCTTTCCGCACGAGGTCGCCCGCGGCGAAGAGTGGAGCTTTGCGCGTGAACGTCCACACGCTTCCCGGCCCCGACTCCCGAGCAACAGAGAGCCCGTCGCTCCCCGCGAGCGCGCAGCAAAACCCCATCCGTGGCGCTGGTGTCGCTGCGACGCGAGCGCCCTCCCCTGCTAGTTAAAGTAACCAAACTGAGAAGAGTGCGTTGCGGGGGAGCTAACTACAGTAGGGGGTGCAATGCGGGAAAGCGAACCACGGGGAGGCGAGTGCATCCCCACAAGCCTAACGTTCCGAAGCGACACATGAGGCCTATGAATGACGCCATTGTAGGAGACTCCGAATTAATTTAAACCACCTAGACTTCCTTACCGTACGCTGACATCGCACAGCACACGGGCCAATTATCCATTTCGCCTCCTTCAAGAAGCAGCCACCACGACAGGGTTCGATCCTTCGACCATAAGATCAGTAGCAGAACGCCAAAGCTTCTTAAGGTGTAGTACGGTATATGGGGTTTAGCGTTAAAAAGTGGCAGTTGTACAAAGACGAACGACATAGTGGAGGGCTCCGAATTAATTTCGACAATCTGAGTTTCTTTAATGTGCACTTACATTGTACAGAACATTGACGTTTCTTGCATTTCATCTCCGTGTAAATGCGGTCGCAGGGAGCAGGATTTGAAGCTGCAGCCCAACGCCAAAGCCAGTGAGGTGGTGAGTAGAATAAGCAATATTCAGCTATCATTTTCGCTTCTTCGCCTAGGACGAGGACACGAAGTTTAATAGCATTTATCCTTGTGCTGCACACAAACGAGGTCACCACTGACCATGTGCCCAACCTATTACGCTGGGCTTGACTATGCAGAGAGCCGTAGTCGATGAGCCGATATGTCGCGTTGAACCGTCCGGGTTAAGTCTTTTAAACAGTCCACCTTTCTATAAGAACATTTTTAATGGCCGAACGTGCAGCATTGGCTTATACTTCCGCTTCTGGACCATGCGTAACCACCCAAACATGATAAGAGTACATCGAGAAAGAGACGGCGCCTGCCTGTTGAAGTCTTCGTAAGCGGTTATAAAAACAAACAAGTTTGCGCATCTTAAAGGGAGAGAGAATAAAGTCGACTAAACGAATTAAAACTTAAGTATATAAGGCTCCCGATATTGGTGAACGTCTGGGTGCAGTGCAGCACGCACTGTGGTAGTTTATATTTTAGCATTCACAGTTTTATATGAAGCTCCATTTCAATTTCTGTTCGTGAAACTTTTACATTGTTAATGTTTACTATGCAAATGATGACTACATCAGTGTTTAATGCGCCACGTCCCGGGTCAACCGTCTGCTACAAAGCCCTTGAGGAGTACTCGCAGGGCATGCTAGACATCTGGCGTCGAAATACGTTATGGGAACTGGAAATATGTTGTCATTGTAACTGATCACGGAGATTTACTCATTTTGTTAGCATTGACAGTCGGCTTTCATCGTCTGCACTACACAGTAAGACAGACAAACCTACATTTAGTTCATGTTGAACCAGTGTCTTGCAGACCACCGACGTGTCCCTTGGCATTTCACTTCTGCAGTTCATCATGCGTCCTTTCAGCTCGCCTTCAAACGCTGCAGTGGTGACATGTGATACAGCTATATTCACGTTGGGAGTTGTTTATGTTCACGTCGGATACGACTAAAAATATCTGTTGATTGACCAACGCTACATCACGAGCTGATGGGCGAGTTGGTTATGCATTTTTTGATTGAAGCAGCGCAAGGCCGAGAGCCAAAGAAGAGAGCAGAGAAAGAAACGGACAACACAGCGCTGTGTTGTCCGTTTCTTTCTTTATCTGCTCTCTTCTTTGGCTTTCGGCCTTGCGCTGCTTCAATCAAACAACGCTACATGTTCTTGACAGAACCATAGCACTACCAAGTTGACGAGCTTTACTTGTGGAGAACAGTTGACGCTTAGATGGTTGTGCTTTTAAAGACTCAAATCATAGCAGTAGAATCCAGTGGAAGTTTAATTTAATTCATGCGACGATGGGATCATGGCAGAATGGTCCAAGCCGTTGACTTCGAGACCTAAGCTCCCACCTTGGCACCGTTTTGGCAGCCAGGGAGGCATTTGCTCATAATGTGGTGGATTAAAACTGACAAAGCCGCAGTGCCTTTCTTGGCGGGTCATGTGGCAGTACATGCATAGTGTACCGGTTGGTTAGTTTGGTTGGCTTATGAGGCTTAACGTCCCAAAGCGACTCAGGCTATGAAAGGTGCCGTAGTGGAGGTCTCCGGATAATTTCGACTGTCTGGGGTTCTTTAACGTGCACTGACATCGCACAGTACACGGGCCTCTAGAATTTCGCCTCCATCGAAATTCGACCTCCACGGGCGGGATCGAATTCGCGTCTTTTGGGTCTGCAGCCATAAGCACTGAGCCATCGTGGCGGGCATAGTGTATTGGTAAGCATGTATTTGTCTTCTTTAATGCATTTAGTCCCCCCCTTTCGAACTGTCACCGACCGCAGTCCGCAGCATGGTCCAAGTATATATCGCGACCTCTGCTATCATAGTTTTCTTCTTGCCTGGATCGTCTGGCTTTCCGTGTGTAAAGTTTACTATCTGTGATTGCACAAGATGTTTGCCTTGTTTGACGCGTTATATAATGTGACTTTTGCTTATATATGTAGATTTAATGGAGACATACGTGTATTTAAATATCCTGTGTCGAGGTTCTGTGTATACATACAGTGACTTTGTTTCCAGTGACACTTTTTTGTCCCTTATCGAGTTGTATCTTCGCATTTATAATACTCCTTTTCATCTTCACACTTCTAATGGTATTTTGCAGAACTCCTCGTTTATACATGTGCTAGCTGTTCCGACTAAAATTTCGGTGCAATTATTCGCAATACATGACCGATGACAGCTGCTGCTGCGCAGTACACTGGAATAGAGGACAGCGTCGTTGAGATTTTTTCCTGGCCGTTGCGCATGTACAAAAATGAACGACAACGATTCATTACAATATTTGTCCTCTACTTGCTGATTTCATGGCCTTTACGTTTTTCATCTCAGCGGCATGCACTGCATTGCTGGTTTCGGACTGATATAGTTCTAGACTTCATGTGATATTTTCTTTACTTATTAAATACGCTAAAACATGGAAGCATTGGTATCAGTTATGTCTACCACGATTTTAAGGCATACGAATGCATTCCTTTCTTAAAAAAAAAACAGATATCTCAGTTTTCTAGGCAGGGTAGCGTTATCTAATACACAATGACATTGTCAATAGCAATGCAGTTATTATTTCTGCATTTGATCCCTCCACAAATTCTATGAGGAGGCCGCGCTGCAACATGAGCCCCCCTCCAACAAAATTTCTGGCTACGCCACTGGATCGGCGAACACACAAAATGCCGTACATAGCATGAAATTGACTTTGTTCTGCTCTTTATTGCCCGCAAATATAGTGTAAGATAGTGATGTAACTTTTTTTTATTTTTGGTCTAAGCTCGAGCTGGCTGGTGCTTTTCTAGCAAGCGCTGTTCCCGGTTGCGTATCACGCCTGCTTAAGGCCAAAAAATATTCAGGCCACCCTGTAATGCTTGAAAGTGTAAATTGCATTGCATGCAATTTGTTCAACGCATGCAATGTTTGAACAAATTGCGCTGTGGCGTAGCTACGATCGCTGACCATTAGTCCTTCTTGAACGCCATTGAAACGTTGCCTTATTAACAATAGTATATTTGTTGTGAAAAATATTTATTTGCAGTGTTGTTACATGTAGAACGTTGACTGCAAAAGGTTGTTTTTTTTCTTATGCTATCACATTCATGTACGCTGGTCGTTGACTGCGGTAAAGTAAAGTTTATCTGTACAGATTATGTATTCCAGTTTGCAAGATACCTTAAATAAGTAAATAAAACAAATAGCAATGTCATCTTTTTTCGGCTGTAGGTCAGCGAGTGCTGTTGTCATCCCAAGTGTTCTCTCGAGAGCGAAAGAACTGAACCCTTCGACTTATCTTGTGTTGCAGGCGAACTGTATGTAGTACGTCAGCGAGCAGGCATCGTTCGCCTGTGAGTGGGCAAGATTCCGAGCCCTCTCGGAAGAGATATCGACGAGACTGTGCGTGCGGTACGGGTATGTATCTGTTTGTGTTTCATCCAATACCGAGATTGAAAAGGCAGTTTGACGGCACAAAGAGTGTGTGGCGCGTAAGGCACTCTCTCCGCACCAGGCTGTGGCGCCCTTCACGAATGTGCATGCAGTAAGTGAAACACGGACGCTGACTGCTGACAAAGCAGCTGTTTGTTCACGCGTGGGAAAGCCTGGATTATCCCTGGCTGTTTTATTATCCGACTTAATCTGATAGTTGCATATGTCAGGTGGTGTTGCCAAACATATGTTTTGGAGGAGTAGTGCTGACTCCACGTTTTGTTAGAATAAGTTTGTGAATAGGCTCAGCCATGACGTTGCCCCCTTGGTTTCTTCAAGTAGATATTCGGCCCCGGCATTGATACGTCAGCAACGGTGCCTGTGAGGGCGAGTGAACGTGTGTGCCTGCAGACGAATATCACGATTTGTTTTTTTTCTATGTGAGTTTTTTGGTGCCTGCGTTCTGCACTTGCTATACGTGTGTACGGACGTTTCGATGCAAGAGTGCACCGAAGGTATTGAGACTATTGTTTCGTGGATACTTAGTTCACAGACTACTCAAACTATAAATGTTTCATGCGTTCGCTGTAAACGTTCAAGCATCTGAGCTGAGGGATGCTAAGTGGCTGCAGCTTTATATACACTGAGCATAAAAGAAAAAAAAAATGTTCGTATAATTTTTTTTCAGTTTTTTAGTGTTAGCCTGTTCACTTGCAAGGCTGTTCATTGGTTGAGGGTTGAATTCGGCTCTTAATTTGTTGCCATGAGGCTACTAAAAATTTATGTATTACCCGGTCTTACCTATAGGGTGGCTGGAATCGCCATTAAAATCTGCGTTGGACTGAGCACAGAATTTTCTTGGTAAATTGTAGCCGGAACCATATGTGGCCAGGGTGCTTTGAAAAAAAAATTTGTGGTTCGTCTTCTTTCTTTTTGCACGTTTACTGCCTGTTATTGGATGCTCGTTTTGAGTTGACAGTCTTTTGGAACGAAGCTATATTTTTATTTTGTGTTTATTGGAATTGTGTGAAAACGCAAGCTGACATTAAGAGATAAGGCAGCAAACGATATAAATCTCTCATTACCCTGTCTGCTTAGGGCACACAAAATTTGACATTAGCAACCGATTTTGAGTTATGCAAGTCATATCTCCGTATTATTCATGTTTCACTCAGTCCAGACTCCTAACACCTGTTGGCACTTCGAGCTTTCAATTTAGCTGCGATAGTAGGTTGCTATAAGTTTTCTACCAACTTGTCTGTGAGGATGTTTACAACTGTGTTCTCTTGGTTCGACGCCGCCGCCGCTTAACTATATTGTTCAAAGTATAAGTATGTGTGTTAAGAATCGGCCCTGTATTTAGTGGTTTATTAGCACTATCGTGAAAGTACCCCCAAGGAAAATCGTCTGTGCATGTGTGCAAAGTTCGTTTCTGAACGGTAACAGTGAAACTCAAGTGAGACTCCTGTGAAAGGCTTCAAGGAGAGTTCCAGAAGTGAGAAATGCGCTTATTCACTTCTCTGGACAGGCTGAAAAAAAATGTGACCACATAAACTCGACAGTCTTGTTGTTGTTGCTTGTATAGATTTTTATGTCATAAACTGCCAGGTAGCGCACAGGCATTTCTTGTCACCCAACACGCACACCTAGCTGACAAGTCTCTTCACACACTAGATCACAGCGCAGGAAAATAAAATCTCTCACCGTCACAATTGTCCTCCTATACAAACACGTGTCTCGCTATACTGTACAAAAACACACGCGTACAAACTTCTCGCGTCCACTGACTTCCATTCTTCATGACCTGGTCACGGGACCTGGTCTGAGTAGTTACACAACTTGACAAAACGCGGCGCCACCAGCGGTTTTCTAAAACGAAAACCGTACGCTACTGCACGACACCCTACGCCCCACGCGCAAGAAGACACAAGCTTCGGCATTTCATGCGCACACATTCAGCGGCGACGCCCCGCACCCCCCCCCCCCCCCTCCCACACACACACACAAAAACATACAAAAAGAGCGTTGGCTCCGAAGACATGTGCACATCGCCTGAACATAATGCAAATTATAGCTACACACCTGCAGCATCGTCACGCGCCTGAGATCAATACACAACTCACATATTGTAAAAACATGGTTAAAAAGCGTCCCGTGCCACGTAATGCTGCCTAACGGATGCGTGTCGTAGTAAGAGCCCGAACTATATGACACTCCAATGATGGCCATCACCGAGTTGATGAAAGCTCGCGACGTGCTGTAACTCTGCACTCGAGCCTGGTAATAAGGCGTACAACGCTGATCGATAAAAGAGCGACGGTAAAGGTGTCGAACTAAAAGCAGCAAAGCTGCGCCTCCTGGATTCCCCACCAGGCCCTGGTTTCACCAGCAGACAACGCCTGGAACGTACTTGTCAATGAGAGACTGGTAGTAAGGGGTCAGCGCCTCAAGGTCAGGAACATCCTCGCATTTTGAGTAGAGGTCAAATTTACTGAAAGGCAAAACACGCCAGCTGATGATGGCACTCTTCCCAATCCACCCTCTCTCCCACATCCTCTCACGCCATGCCACACTCTTTCCCAAACACGCACACAAGCACACACGCTGGAAAGAGCTACTAATATTGCGAATTCTTTGTTTCCTTGATGGAGTGGAGCACGTACAAATAAATGGCAAAGAGCCAGCCTGTAACAGTTCTTACTATCGTTCACAGCCTGTTAAAACAATATAGTGCAAACACGCCTGAAGGCACCTTGCATTGTCCACCAAAAGAAGTTCTGCAGATAACGTCTCTTTGAATGGGTGGAGGCATCAGATAAAGTAATATGCTCGTCTGACCGGGCGAAATCTTATCTGGGGAGTGTCTGAAGAGACAGCAGTTCACAGATAAACCTAAACTGTAAACAGGCCAACAGCGTTTGAACAAGCATAAAAATAAGCATTTCGGAAGGCCACAAATTAAAAACTTAGCAAGGTGTGGAAACGACGGCCTGGACAGTGTTATAACTTTTCCGTCACCAATTAAGACAAAAAATAGGTCCATGGTCATGTTTCTCTTTGACAAGGGCCTAAGGCAAGTTTCCAGTATCAGCTGGGCCCGTGCGTATCTCTTATCAGTAGCAGGAGCTAAGCACTTGGTTACCAGAAGGATTTTTCAGGGAGTCGCTTTCAGAAATTTCGACTGTGTGGTGTGCTGTTGACTCCAAAAGCCTAGATTTTAACCAGGGGTGTGCGAATATTCGAAATGTTCGAATATAACTCGAGTGTTATATTTTTAGTATTCGTATTCGATTCGAAATTCATGTATTCGTGTTGTTTCGAATATTCGACACGACGCGAATATTCGTATCTAGCCGAATATTCTATTCCGAGCACTGGCGTTTATTCCGGTCCGCAAGTCCTATCGACAGAGACATAACAACATGGCGGCGCCCAGAGCAATGCGTAACGTTGGGCCATGCAGTAGCTGACTGCACTGGTGAGCTTCTTTGTGGCTATACCTGCGAAGCTGGTGTAGTCAGAGCTGTGCACGAAGTACCTCGCAATACGAGCCAGTTCAGTGCCAACTGAGAGGGCATTTCCTGCGGCTGGAGAAGTCGTTTCAGCTAGAAGGCAACTACTTCCGCCTGACCATGTGGAGCAGCTGGTTTTCCATCACCACAAACTTTTATGTTCATCCCAGCAACGCGTGTTTGTGCTTATCGCAAGCTAGCCTTGATCAATGCTGTGTACTAGCCATCTTCTCTGATATTTCCACTCTTCTAAGAACAATGTTCGAGACTTTGATACTTTTTGTGCAGCCACACACACCTTTTGTGCTCATTTCATGACTGATAGTTAAACTGTGATGTTCTTGGGTGCTCAAATAAATATTTTGCAGTGGTTAAATGCGTCTGTCCTTGATTATTCGATATTCGATTCGATATTTGGAACCAAGTATTCGTATTCGATTCGTATTCGAAAAATTTGATATTCGCACACCCCTAATTTTAACACAAGTACTAGTGTGATAAAGCTCCCTTGTCTGGTTACTTGCATTAACTCAAGTTTAAACTTATCAGTGTTCATGCAGGAAGTACCGTTAAGTGTCTCGCCAGTCGTATCTTCCCACTGCACTGTCCCTTATCCGCCAGAATAGACCGTTTAGCCGCTAACCCATCGTTGCGACGCACACTCCAAGCACTCGCACAGAGACCGAGTAGAAAAAGAGAGGGTGTGGATGTTACACGAGTAAGCCTCGTACGAGGAGGCAAGGGCCACCTACTTGAACTCCTTGACCCAGGGCAGCATGCGTATGTCTTTCTCGTTGCAAAGCTCCATGTAGTTGCCACCCGTGTGCCACGGGTAGAAAGAGTGGAACCTAATCATGTACATGGCCTCGTCCGGAAGCGTCGCACCGTGGTTCTTGAGGACCTGGTACATGTATTCGTCATGGCCCCAGGACATGAGGACCTGCGTGCGAAGACGTGCGTGGAAGACAGTATAGTGTTAATACAACTTACGCCGCAAACTGAATACGATCCAATGGGCAGCTCTATGTGCAGGTTAAATCCCACATTTTGCTCAGACAGTAACTTTGACCTTCCAAATTCCTGATTACCAGGCCTCTGGCAACTTCACAGGTAAGAATTAGACCGTTCTGCGATGTCTTCTTGCGCACATTTGGGAACTGTTATCTGATATTGCTGGGGGCAAGGCAGTGCTTTTGCGGAACTCTCATTCTTCCGATAAATCCTCTAATTCAGAGCAGTATGGTGTCAGAGGACGGTTTGGGTGACGTGCCCGCGATCTTGCTACGCAGCCTCAGGTGAAAGACGTCTAGCCGAGCTAATCACTTCGCCTACTCGGCGGTCTGCGCAACTCCAAAGGCTCAATATAACCTGGCAGCTCTGCAGCCTCATCCTGTCAATTTCTGAAAACAAAAATTTTAAAGCGAGTTCTCAAGTGCTGTACAAAGTAGACGGATTGCGGTCAGCAGCAGCGGTGCACAGTCTCTGAGAAACGGCAACACGGTGACCGAGATCAAACGGAGGGCTGAGCAAACGTCGTTAAGTACATGGCCGTCAAGCAGATTTCCTTGTGCAGCGGGTGACCCGACCGAATATACGAGTACTTCGGGGGCTGTCTACGATTTCGGGGGGAGCATACGAAAGAGGGCTTTGGCGGACCCTTCCTACGTTGTTTATTCGCAGACAACTGAGCGAAACCTGGGGCACGTCTTTATACTTCTTTGATGCCGACTATACTCCTCGCGCAGACCGAAACGGCTAATATTTTTCCTTCCTTAATGCAGGTGCAGGCAGCAGTGCTCTGTGTGCGCAACAGCCTCTCTCCCAACCCCTTGCTTTCTTATTTCATGTCCCACCAGGAATACCAAAAGCGCCGTGAAAACCGGTTCCAGGCGCAGACCATTCGATTTATTCTTTTAGTTGTTCGACGTCACTTCTTTACTAGTTCTGTTTCGGTGTGGTAAAAGAAATGTTTGCTTGGTGTCTTAAATGGTAATAACAATAAGTTGATACACTAATCAGAGACGTGAAACAGTACGTTAATGCAGTTTACCTCATAATTCAAGACAAAGTGTTTCTTTGTTACGGGTTCTGGGAAAGATTCCATCAGTAGTGCGCACATCATGCGTCACTGTCCTTGACTTTAAGACGTTTAAGTAGAGGTCAAATTGTATTATATCTCACAGTCTGACCTTAAAGGATGGGTAAAACGGTAATGATTTCACTGCGACATTAATCTTGCAATGACACACACCCTGCTTATATTTTTTAAGCGGTACGTGATCCATAGGGTGCGATATAGAGGTACAGAACGGTGATTTACCACAGCAGTGAGATGACCACTGTTCTTTTTGTTCTGCTGAACTCTAAAATTCTGGGGTCCAATCTCCTAGCGTGTGCAACTTCGAAAATGTGCAGATCTCAAGCTGACGTAAAAGCGTGTAGGCATGCCGGGATAGCTAGTCGTGCCTGTTCGAGTCCACAGTTGGCTGTGTAGATGCCGAGGCGGCTGTTGTATCTGCTGTCCACGAGGTCCGGGTTGTCCTTGAAGCTGGTGTCGCGGTACACGATGGAATCCTGGTAGGCGCAGCCCACGGGGAATGTGTCGCCCACTACTGCCCACTGTGGTTCGTTGTAGAACGCCATAACCTGCGTAAATGAGAACGAGGCACTGGCTTTCTTATAACCACTAAGAATTGCCTAGGAGTCAAGATAGCAAAGTGTTTTTGTCTAGCTAAGAGAAGTCGCATATAATGTATTAAAAGTACAAGCTGAAGAACCGACCTGTAGAGCTCTACACAGTCCTCAAAATACTTGCCCGCAAAGTCAGACAGCTTGACAAGCAGCGCCGATAGCCTCCTGGCATGATTCGGTATTAGCACTGGCGGCGAAATGAGCACGCACTGAGCATTCGTTCTTACCCTTAGAGATTAAAAAGTTTTTGGCAGGTTTCGCCACAAGAATGTGCTGCTGCCTTTGACAGTGTTCGGTTAGAGTTCTCTGTCAGCAACATCGTGGCAGCAACCACGGAAACGACAAAGAAGTCATATCGGAGGACATACTGGACAAATTAGTTGTTCGAACAGTCTTAATATGCAAAGTCCAAATCAAAGACATGTTAACTACCGAGGCTTGTAGCCTCTCTGACTCAATAATTACGGTAAATTCCTCAAGAAGCTTCAGAGTAACACATACGAGTTAAACACAGTGATGAGCCTGCAGCCACTGAACACCTGCCGCACCTTTCCCAAGTCGTGTATTAGGCCTGTGAGGTGGAACCAGTCCTGGTCCGGGTGGGCAGCGCGGATCTTCTCGGCGGTCTGGAAGGCATGCACGATGTTCGGGATGTCCACGTCAGGGTCGCTCTCGTCCACCAGGTCGTTGAGTTTCTCCAGGGCCTCCATGATGGGCATGCGCGCCTTGTCAAACTTGCCCCACTCGGCCATCTGCGCCCCAGCCGAAGCCAAGCAGAGAAATAATTGTACTGTGAACTAGGGATGTCTTCGCCTTCGCCATCTAAACCTTTCGAGTCAAGTAAGTAAAGACGAAAGATTATATTAAAGAACTCCTTTCTAAGTGGTTGCATTACCAACACTCGTTGCGCCCGCAAGTATGTTAGGGAAGCTATATAGAGGACGAAGCTGATATTTATTCTTAGATATTACACAGATTATTATTCGCAAATATAAACAGCGATATAAACAGCGCTTATGGGCTTCATTTCGAATATAGATCGGTCACACCTGACGTCACGTGTGCCATGATAGACTCCAAGGCATAGTTTCCGCAGTGCAGGTCGGAGTATGTTGCAATAAGCAATTGACAGAAAAATGGTTAGGCTTCCGCCGTGCTTCTTGTCGAAACATGGCGGCCGCTATGACGTCGATGCAACCCATGCATTTAGGGTATCTTAGAGCAAGGAGCAATGCTCTCAGACATGTCTGAATAAAGTCGGGCTGCTAGAGAGCGTTTCACCCACCGTCGGTCTTATAAAGTCCAAAAGAGTTTAGCAGTCTTTGCTACACCTATTGCTCCATTTAAGATACGACCATATCAAGCGTAATTCTAAAAAGTGTCGATCCCCCTCCGTCACCCCCCCCCCCCCCCTTCCCCCTCCTTTCGCCATTCAGCATGCATACGTTTGGAAAGGAGACGCTGCTGAGTAAGAGCAGTTTGTTCAAAATATCTGCTGCACGCTTTAAAAAGTGCGCAGTCGCTGGTTGATGAAGGCACACTTATTGGGAACATTGCCCACTCGGGCTAAGGCTCGGTAGGCGTCTCGTCTATCTGCGCATTTGTCTCGAAGTACACTCATTTTTCTCTCAGACGCTTTTTCCGCGCTACTGGCAACATCCGTATCACCTCGCCACGGCGAGCGCTACGGTTGCCAGTTCTGCGACTCGCGCTTCGAGCCTCGCCTGCACGACGAAGTAAGCAATTCTCCCTGTATAGGCAGTATCAGTTTGCTCAACACGCAGACGCAGAAACCACCGTCCGCTAAAACGCCTGTCAAAGCTCTCACATCAAGGTGACGACGAAGACGACGCTTCTATCTCCCACAGCTAACAGGCTGGCGCGTAATCGCTCGCAGAGTAGCGCACATGTACTACTTTTCGCGCACGCTTCAGTGTCAACAGAATATCTCGCGAACGCAAACACAGGTTATCGAGGCTCATGTCAGGCGGGGTAAAAGACGGCGCGTATGCACAGGACGATTTGGTGCCACTAGAGGCACCGATAAGAGGTCGGCGCGAGGCGCTCAGGTGCTCGAACGCGAGATGGACTCCCGAAGCACAGACGCCCAGGCGCCGGAAGCCGCGCACAATGGGAACCCCTGCGGGGCGAAGATCTCTGATAACGGAGCACCTCTCCGCCGCAGTCGGTCCAGGGGCAGCAAACCTCCGCGCGGGGGGCATCTTCACTCGAGGTCGAGCCGCGCGTCCTCATGCCACAGTGGGCTGCGCAGATTGTGCCGCGTGCTTCCGACGAGATGACCCATGTACGAGAGGCTGCGATAACCACTGGGAAGGGGTGATGGACGCGTGCAGCGTGTGTTGCCGCCTTCTGAGCTATGGCGCCGCTTTTGTATGTACAGATGATGCAACGCCTATTCTTCTATTGTGGGCCATGTATACGATAACGGTTCTGACAGTCGACTCTGTTCTTAGGGATGAAGATTACTTTCAGAACGCGGTTAGTTGCAAATGCTAAAGAAACAGTGCTGGGCCTCATAATGAAGGTCTTTACGTGGTGCTTTCTTCCCATCCAGTGCTGGGAATGAAGAGCAATCGATCGTTGTGAACAAGCAAGTCAATCATTAGTTGCCTCATCTCAAACACAAGCTTGCTCTTCTCATGATTAGATCCCTGAAACCTATAGCTCACTGCGACAGTGACGGGTTGCGTGGTAGCCTATCTTTAGCGGTGGAGCAAGCATTGTCTCATCTTTTCAGTGAAGGCTATTCAAGGTAAAGGGACAGAAATGTCGCTGGGGCTCATATTCTACATATTACCTTTAGCGTATTTGAAATAGTCCGCAATCCGCAATGTACTGAGTTATACACCACTCGCTTATCGTGCGCTCATATGCTGCATATTACCTTTAGCGTATTTGAAATAGCCCGCAATCCCCAACGTACTGAGTTATACACCCCTCGCTTATTGTGCGCACTGGTTTGTGAAGCGCCCGTCCGCGTCCTTTATAAAGACCGCGTCTGCATCTCTGCGGTGGGCAATAGTGACGCGATGCTACAGCTGGCGCCCTGTGGTCACTGCATAGTTCACTCAGAAATTCATCTTAAAATCATAAGGGTGCAGGCTGTCCAGCGTTGCTTTTACGACTGCTAATCGCTGTTGCCAACGCCTGCCATCTTCGTCTTAGTGCAGGAGCATCAGCATGCTCTTGAAACTTTGTATGGTGTGATGACTAGTTTCTTTAAGCGCGCCGTATGTCACACCATGAGTTGCCGATTAATTTTGACCTTATTACTATAAATACGGCTCCAAATTTCATACGCAGTTTTAAGGCATCGGTGTTACTATCTGTTAGCACCTTACCAATCATTTATTGTCACGCAGAGTAATGCTGGGAACACGCCCTCTCGGCTCCTACGATACCCAGCCTAGCCACTTTGTCGGGCTGCATGTCGAAGATATCAAATTTAGAGATGTGCCCTTATCTTCACATCGACTGAATATAACAGGAGACTCCGCACGTTTTAAGAAGTGCATCTTGGTGCATGCTAGGCTCGGCATTGTGGCTCATTGACGACAACTACAGCTAACAAGTACTGCTCAATAGTCTAGGAAGGGTACAACGGTTTACATTTGGAAGCGTTATTGGAAGCGGTAATCGAATAAATTTACTTAGGACAGGTAGTGACCACGGATCTGGAGCACGAATGTGAAATAACTAAAACAAGAATGGAGTGAAGTGAATTTGGCAGATGCTCAGGTCATGAATGACAACTTACCAGTATACCAGGACAGCATATAATAGTTGTCCTACTAGTGCTATGGTACGCGGAGGCTAACGAAAAGAGTTGAACTTAAAATGTTTGGCGTAACGTTAAGAGGCAAGAAGAGAACACACAGGGTCGAAGAATAAACGTGACTCAGAGATATCCTGGTTGATACCAAGAAAAAGAAGTGGGCATGGGCAGGACATCTAATGCAAAAAAACAGTTCTTCCTTCAGGGTAACAGGGTGGATTCCAAGAGAAGGCAAAAGTAAAAGGGTGGAGATAGTACTGTGGGCGGATGAGATTAGGAAGTTTGCAATAGTGAGGTAGCCCTAGCTAGCTGGCGCATGAGTTGATAAATTTAAATCAATTGGGGAGGCCTTTGTCCTGCAGAGGACGTAATTAGGATGATTATGATGACCGCCAGAAATTTATGTGCATGGGATGTGGCGCTGAACTTGAAAGCCGTATTATCGGATTCCGGTCTGGCAGTAAGGAATATGCGATGCCGGATTCCTGGTCAGCTGTAAGTATCCAGCAACCACGGCTTCACTTTTAAGCCTCGTTTGCGTGAGCCCGACGCTAGCCGGTCGACTGTGGTTGCGCTGGATGACGGGCTGACTCATTCCAATCTAGCCGCGTTTATATGAACCCGTTTCTGTCGGACCGAGATCGCCACTACAGCTAACGTTGAGCAAGCAAACCACGTGCCGACGCTAGAGGAGAAGGAGGAGGAACGCCCAGACGAATTGTTTTTGGGTCCCTGCGCAGCAGATGCTAGCCTGACGTGGCAGCGTAGACATGCTCCTTCCAAACGGGTCGGGCCGAGTCAACCTAACTCTTGCAGTCAGGCTAACCCAGCCAGATCGACAGTCGCTTAGCCCGACCCCAAACGTATACGTGAGCCAGACAGCTGGTTTTTAGCCCGACAAGCCTACTCGACCCGACACTAGCGGCGTCTACATGAACCCGACAGCAGCGGGTCGAGTCAGGGGATGGAGTTGAGCAAGGTCAGCCCAACTCGACGACTGCATGTTTACATGAACTCGATTTTAGCGGGTCGAGACCGCTTCAACTCCGGCGACACCAAGCGCCAAGCAGCGCAAGCGGGAGAGGGCAGTGCCAGCCTCCAAGATGGTGGCACTGCACCCCTGTCTCGGAGGAGCGACGGCGCAGGCGAAAAGCAGGTTCGCTTTTACCCTCTCCCTTCCCGCTAACCCGACTCTTCGACTCCATGCTTTTAGAAAGACGGGCCAAGCGAGTTAACCTACCCCCTGCAGGCGAGTTAACTCGACTAGCTCTACCGCTTATTTTACTCGGCCCCACAGCGTTTCCATGAACCTGACAACTGGTTTTTTACCCGACAAGCAAACTCGACTCGACTCTATCGAGTTCATGTAAACAGGCCTTCTGTCGGGCTCATGTAAACGCCCAGTGAGACGAGAGAGGCTGGGCTTAAAGAGTTGGACATGAGATATAAGATGTTATATTTCATGAAGCGTGCAAACGTTTTCTCCCCGCTTAACCTGGCGATCCAGCGCCTCTGCGTCACTGCACAGAACTGCTTGGGCGGAGAGCAGTGCCTCTTTGGGGTCGCTATCTCTTTCCTCCGCTTCCCCTCCAGTGGCTATTTTTATGCCCAGAAAGCTATTTATAGGCGCACTTTGCCCCCTTCCCTCGTCTGTGTCATGAAGAGGGAGATAATGCGTGTGGAAGAGAAAGCGACCGACTGGTGATAACGCCCTCTGCTAAGAGATGGGCCGGAAGACGGTGACGGTACGCGTAGAACTGTCACTGCTATACGTGCAAGTCTTTGCTACCGCGAGTTATGAGTAGGCGGTTTTGAAAGGAGGAGCTTGCTCCCTAATCCCTAGACTGCCAAACTTACCTTGAGGACTCAGTGGCTAACCAACTAAAGGGCGCAGTCGTAATATGACAATAAATTCTCCGTTACTGTGGATTAGTGAGACAGACAAACCTCAAGATCATTACATAGTGCGGACACTCCGGGAAAAGAGTATTAGGCGGAGTTGAGGGATAGACATCAAAAGTCCGGATTCAATTGGCAATTCTCGCTTAATAGGAAAGAACGTTTCCTAACTTACCCGCCCTTTGAACTTATCCTTCTAAGTTGTCATTTTACAGATGCGCTGAAGGCGTCGAGGTCTGACATCAATTTTGTCACTTTCGCCTTCAAGGGAAACCACAAGACGTGGCATTCAAAATTTCGTCCTTAAGAGTTAGGATATAGAAAACTCTTTCATCATGCCAAATCACTCTTGATATTAATGCCAATTGGTTTGTTCGTCGTGCAATGCCTGCCGTATGTCGTATACTCAAGCTTTATTAGGAAAAGGATCGCCACTTTCTTTCATCGTTATGTTAGGCGTTAACATTCTTGACAAGACATTGCTGATTCCTTCGGTAGGCTGCAGCGACCTAAATCTATACCCTTCAAAAGCAAATTGCATAATAATATGTTTTTGGGGTCTTTAGCGGCAGATACCCACCCGATTTCGGACAAACTCCACGGTCTGGTAGGTGTGCATATCCTTGTAAGTCTTGGCGACTCTCGCCTGTAGGGGATCATCCTGCGTTTCCACACAAAGAAAAGATGCATGGTATAAGACAGACGAAAATGCAAACGACCAAGTGTTTTTTGTCGCATCAGTATGGATGGGTGAATAAGCGTAGAAGTGGCACTGGAAAGTAATTGCTACGTTTTGCCGATAAACTGGCAGTTTCTAAATTACCGCCGCTCACCACCCGCTCTTTGCACTGTTGCGAACCAGTCTTCAAGGCTAACATCTCCAAGGCACCCCTAGTAATCGCTTAACACATAGTGGAGATGACGTTTGCACCATTAGCGTCATTGTATACTGAAAACAAAAACAAAACCTTACTTAGTGCTATCCACTATACCTATCTGTATCGCAGATGCCTATTCGCATCATAACATCTTATTCTCCGTCACGCCCTGGTAACTTTTACTTTACAACCGAGGAAGTTTCCTTGCCATGTCAGCCTGGACGGCAGCTTTGCACGCAACGCATAAGTTTCGTTAAACTAGATGAGGCGGTGACATAAATCGGTGCTGTAAATCTGCGCAACATTCACAAGGGCTGTGTTTTCCAGCTATATGCAGGGCGCCAATAAACGTCAATAGCGGAAGCTGCGCTTACGAGCAAAATGTTTCGCACGCTAGCGATAATGTAGCTGACGAAGTTCATCAAACATTGACTCCCAGTCTTGCCCGTGACTGAACATCGAAGAATCCTCGCTATTACCCCGAAATCAATGTGTAAATTTAACCTAATTGAGTCCTGCCTCCGCGATAGCTTTCGCGTTCTTTTGGCTCCATTACTATTTGCAGCGCGAATGTCTTCTGGACCGAACGCAGAGATGGCACTCAGAAAGAATAGGTGAGGCGAACTGTAAGCACATATTCGCTTTTGTAGGGTCCGCGATTCTAAACCTAAGTACTTCTTGTGGGCTTCTAAACGCAAGAGCATCTCAAGTCCATCGCCACGTTTTTCTATCAGCAGATCAAGACCACCGCGACAAGCAGAAGCAAAAGAAAGCAAAACCGGTAAATGGACAAAGAGTAGCCGCCCTGTCTCGACGACTTCTCGGAGCGTCGTATTTTTAGGTGTTGTTCTAGGACCGGCTTACGATAAATTTTCCGCACGTGTAACTTTCGATAAGTGCCATATCCACGAGGCCAAACATCTGTGGCTCTGATGCGCAGCTTTTTCACTCCAGGAAATCCCATGCATCATGGTTCGTCTCCAGTTGAACTTTAATAGGCTTGAGTGACTGGGCAGTATTCAGCAGTGTGCATGCGCACTTCCTAACAATGTCTGGTTAAGAAAACTTGGAAATACTGCTCTAATGCACCTTAGCTCGAGCAAAGCTTGATCTCAGAGGTGAAAGCAGGTTATCTGCATTTTGATATCGACTCCTAATAGTGTGAATCTATACTCTAAATTTTTTATAGATTTTGGTGGAGTTTGCATCATTCCGTTGTAGACAGCAATATTTTAGGGCACTCAAAAAAAAACTCGAGCACAAGGTTTCCATACATGCGCTGGCCCCATGGCTCCCAAAATTTGGGATTCATGTCGCCTCACTGAAAATGTCTTTACAGACGACTGTTAGTGTGCCATTTACTTTGCTAAAGAAAAGCAAAACAATTTGCATATGGGAAGAGAAATGTGGCCAGGATCGGCTGCATCTCTGCTAAATTTTGCTTACTGCATGGTCACTGCAACGCAGAAACTGAGAAAGTGTGCTAAAACTTCAGGGTATTAAGTATAAAGAACCTGAGTAGAGGCAAAGCTGTGCCCCCCCCCGCCTGATTTCCGATTAGGTCCCTGCTTGATTGACAGGTTCATGCCATTCTTTAATTTCTATGTTTCCCAATGGCAGAAACAGCAGGAGTTGTTTGGGTTCTCTCTTTGTACTTATAAGCGAGAAAGAATCAAAACAAAAAGCTGTCAGATCAAACTTTTACTCAGTTACTGAGTGAGCGAGCAGACATTCACATCTTCAAGAAGCTCTCACACACGTGCCGTCTACAGAGGGTCTTGTCAAGACGGAAACAAGGACACCCCCGATATCCCTGCCGTCCGGTGGTAACCGGCTTGGTAGCGATATGCTGCCCCCCCCCCCCCCCCCCCCCCCCGCCGGCCCCACCAAATGCACTATGATACTATACAAGCCCAGCGAGAGGGCCTGGATACACGACCAGTCAGTCCTGAGGAGATGCCGCCGGGGAGCCATATCTCCCAAGGCAGCCAGACGATCGCTTTCGCCCGGAGTGCCGCGCTGCTGAGTTCAACAACTCGGTGACCTACGTCGGCGCGTGCCGTTAGAAATGTGAGATTTCATGTAACACGCCATATCTGCGTTCTCTTTGCTTCCTCAACGCCATTAACGACGAATCAGTCGTACTCGTCGTTGTGTACGTCTAGCTCCCTGTTACGTCACAAACAGCCTGTTACGTCACAAAGCCGCTGTTACGTCGCAAAGCCGCTGTTACGTCGCAAAGCCGCTGTTACGTCGCAAAGCCGCTGTTACGTCACAAAGCCCGCATAGTCTTCTAATCAGGCTCGTTGGTGGTTGAGCCATTTAGAGTAATTAGTCTATAGCAGCTGACATAGCGATATATACTGAAGAATTGAGAAGTCGTAGGTTTTTAATCGCCCTAGCGTACATCAGTGTCTACAGGCTTATTCCATGCTTGCCTTCCACCCAATTTAATTAGGACTGAAAATTCTGAAGCTGCCGCTGAAAGGAACATTTCCTTCTTGATTGGTTCAACGAGACGCTGGAATTCGGGGTTCACAGAATGCGCCTCAAGGTGTTGTGATGCCACTGTGTAGAGAAGGGGCAGGCAGTTATTATAGGCTGACTGCAATAAGGCAACAGACTGTCTCATGGCCGCAACTGACAGCTCGTTAAAGGAAAAAAAACTATGCTCCCTTCTTTTCAAGGCTCACCACTTAATGCAGGCAGCCTGTCCATGCAGGGATGATTGTGCTTCAGCGCGTACGGTTTTCGAAGCCCCTCGATAGATTAGCATCAGTAACTACCGTTGTCTTAAAGCTTCTTTCCGTATAATGAGCACAATAGCAAAATATTTGCTGCTGTCCTTGCATAATTATAGGGTCTCCTGTCTACTCTCTGACCTTAGCTCGCCTGAATCCGGTATGCTGCATGCGGGCTAAAGTTGGCGGCCTCACCTGGTTCTAAACATGCTCTGTGGCAATCATTGAGCTCCAAATTAGTTTTGCCTGTATAACTGCGAGACATTTCGTGCGAAATATTATAGCAGTATGTACAGCATAGCCCACCCCATCACTTTGGAACCAACTCGCAAAACTTTTTTATTGACCCCTACGTAGTCTCACGACGTCACGGTGTTGAACTCCATAGATGCGAAATGAGAATTCTGATGAGCAGCCACACGAAGAGCAAATGCGGCTCGCAAGCTCGTCCAGGCAAAGAATACACAGTGCGGAAGTCATTTCTTGATTCAGTTCCAAGAGTTCATTTAAAAACCATCGTGCAAGCGGCAGTTACAATAACTCATTGTGCACCGCCTTTGGCGAATATGTTCCTCTTATCTCAAAGACAGGGATCTGAGTGCAGATTTTTTTTCTCTTTTAGGGTCAGTGCCTCCGCGAAGAATAGAGCCATTTTATGTTCCTTTTAAGTGGGTAGCTTGGAGCGCACTGGCAAGGTTCCCAGCATTTTAGTCAATGCAAAAAAATATCCTCCCCGCCCACTCCAACCGTTGTTCTCAGTAATTAACCCAGTAGGCCGCCGACCTACTGAAGGTTTAATTTGTTTCCGAAATAAATAAACTTGCTCAGCACCATCACCATGTTATTTAAACATGGTCTTTTTTTTTACGTGATTAAGTTAACCATAAATGCTCGCATGACAGCGTGTTTATCTTTCTGACGCCTAAGTTATGTGGATCCATTTAGTGGTGCGCATGTGAGCTGTTTCGTGACGCAAATTGCGCGCTTCGAGCAATCTTGAAGGTTTGTGCGAAACAGTTTATAAACTAGGCATCCCCTACCTCCAATTGGTTTCCAATTGGTGTTTAAAGGCTTCCAAGTAACCAATTGCTGTCAGCGAATCTTTACGTCACACTGACACTTATTATTATCTTATCCATACAGACTGCCGTATTACCCGGCTAAATTACGCGCGTACTTGTACGCAACGTTCTATGTTTGGACAGAGCAAACAGCGCAATCGGGACCTGCTCTCCCACATGTGATTGCCGGTGCTGACACCCCAGGGTAAAAAGAAGCAAACACCAAGCTTGGCGCGAGAAATAAAAAGGACACTGGAATGGTTTTACAGCGCACCTCGTTAGTGGTGTATAACCTGAAATCTTCCATTTTCTTGTTTTCCGGGCGGTAGAGCTCGGATGGGTCCAGGATTGGGATGAGCCTCATTTTCGGCAAAGGTGAGGTAAGCGTTGCAACCTGCGCATGCAAAGAGGGCAGTAAAATGAAGGAAAAGGAGGTCTCTTCGGCGATATAAAAGTTGCAGAATCTTCTTCATGATTCCATTACAGAATGATTGTCACTACAGCAGGATTTCGCGATCCCTACGCTTTTTTACGCATAAAACCATGTCAGCGTTGTAGTGATTGTTTATACTCTCAAGCACATGTGTTGATAACTAAGCCACACTGCAGTTTAAGTGCCCTGTACTCCAACGCAGGTTATGGCTGTCATAGGAACCTGTGGAACGTGTCTACCATTCCTAACTGCAGTCCATAGCTTCAACAATGCTAGTACTAGTTTGATCGAGACCTGGAACTTCTTGTACCTGCTGTCGTGGAGCAATTCATGCGATATGAGGCGCCGAATGAGTCACCAGTTTTCTTTTTGTACGGTTCATTAAAAAACAACGATAACTTGTTTCGAAATTCAAGCCAATGTTTGCTATCAGCCGCACACGAAGTGCACAAGCAGATCTGAAATGACAACTGAAAACTACGCTTCTCGTTATAAGCTCTAATATTCGTGGGGGTGCGACCATAAAATTCCAAGGCAAAATGCTGGCGTAACTTTCACCCAGGTGAGTCGACAGCTGCTTTGTAAAAAGAACAAAAAAAAAACAAGGCCGCTCACTGTTCTTACTTTCGATTCAAGGCGACACTTTCACTGCAAGTCTACGGGGCCAAAGCATCATGCGAATTTTGCGGTTCTAGTTTCTGGAACACGTATGCACTTGAGCAACGGCGACTTGTTCAACTCTTTTTGCTGCTGGAAATAAGGGCCAATACCTTGAATAAAGTCACCGGTCGCCGACAGGTTGCAAGATTTATGCCACAGTTGGAAAACACCGTGGAAGGGCTTTCACTTACGAGTTCAGAGACCGGCTCGGTGCTACCTAGACGTCGTTTGCCTTGGCACCGCTTCTTTCCTACTGGACAGATGATCTCGCGACCTGGTCAGGGACTGGACTAGCCAGGCAAGCGGTTCCCCGCGGGTTCTTCAGCAGCTCCGGTGGTGTCTGGGAGCCGATGACGACATTGTTGTTAATGGGCGAGAAGGATGGGCTCGTCACATGACAGGCCCCGTCGTGACGACTGCAGCCCAGAGCCCGGAAAAAGATAAGGTAACGGAACGAACGAACAAACAAACAAACTGCGAAGAGAGAAGCTGCGCCGAGCGCGGATTCTGCACGGAACTGATTGTTTGCTTATTTCTTTCGTTAACAGCAGCGCACACAGGACCCGCAGTCCGCAGACTGTTTGAGGGCTTCGCTAGAGGGGGAGAGAGGCTAGCCGGGAGACAGAGAGCAAGAAGGTCGGAGGTTGCACCGCGCTGGATGGCGCTTCGCGTAGCGGCTTTTCGAGAACGCGATTGATAAAGGAATAACGAGATGATAGCGAGAAGAGGGGTTCGGGGAGCAAGACGTCGGCTGACCAGACCCTTCGCTCTTCTTCGGCGGTGCGGGATTTCGGTCGCCTTCTCGCTATCCACGTGCCGGCGGCCACTGCAATCATCGTAGAAGAGAAACGCGTTTTTTTTTTCTTCGTCTAGGTTCTTTAGATATCAACCTTCCAGTCTTATCTAGCAGATCGGTGCCTTCTCCTTGGCAGGCGGACTTAATAGCGTCGCAGACGTCTACGGGCTACGGCACGCAGCGATTAGGGTATGTGTACGCAACGGCGTTTGGTGATAGCTGGCATACACACATACATGCATAAGTGGCGATATGTTCGCTCCCTGTGACGGTGCCGGCTCTCCTATTTCGTATCACGTGTGGGAGCGAGGGCGAGGAGGTAGTGCGCTTGCTGTTCCCTTGCTAGACAGGCGTGTAATAGCGGGAAGGAGGTGGTCTGTTAGGGTGCAAACGAGGAAGTCCCGTACGCGCGAATGCCAGACGTCGTGGCGCCAATTCTCGATGCCACGTGCTTGTTTGCGGTGTGAGGAGTGCCATTAGGAGGGGTGTGTGCGACGCAGACTGGAGGCCCTCTGTGGGTATCGTTGGCTTGGTAATCGTCGTGACGAACAGTGTAATAGCTGGCGTCGATTAAGTCACGTGTAGTGGATGAGAGGCGGTTGGGGTGATGTCCCACGCCCCTCGCTTGTCTCTGCCCTCTTTGTTTATATGTATGTGTACGTGGATTGGCAGAATATAGTGGCCTTGGCTGTATGTCAACGTACAGATGAGTATACGATGCTCGAAGGCTGTTATTATGCTTACCGCTATGTGCGGTTCTAGGAAATGTAGGTGCGTCGAGGAAAAGAAGCTGTATTATCGTGAATTACTTGGTTTCGCGATTTTAGTCGGTTGGTCAAACCATTCGAATGAAACCAGATGCAATTCCTGTTTTAAAGGGAGCTGGTATGAAAATTATGGGCTGTCCAAAAGGTTGAATACCGTTTATCCGTTCCAATATAATTCTTTGGCTCGCACCGACTGTCTTCTTCGGTAGTGGACAGCTTCACATGCACGACGTTTTTCACATGAACCAAAATTTCAAAATACGCGTATTTTCAGTCGCTGACATCTTTGGAACCTCCAGACCTTTCATGATAGCATTGGCTCCATTGGCCTTAATTTTGTTTCTCGGATTGACAATGGAGCTGATCACCTGACGATATTTCATGGTTTATAGAACTGCCATTAATAACCTAAGCTAACATGCACTATAGCGAGGCTAAAAATGCGAAAGTATGCGCAATAATTTCTTCCTGCACAGTGTGGCTTTGCGCCGACTGGATGTGTTGTCGCTACTGTGAAACGCAACGCGCCTGCTCAGGTCAGAACACGATCCCGTTGAGCACACACGGCTTAAAAGCAGGCGAAGAGATAAAGAACAAAAGAAGGACTAACAAACATGATTCAACAACAACAACATCAGCAACAACATTCAATAACAAACACAGCGGCACGTGCCATATGGTTGTTTTCCTTGGGACTTCGCAGACAGAGGCCGTTATCAGGCCAGTGTTTCAGTGCTGGACGCAATCGAGATATCACATGGTTCAAGGACTATGGCTCTGGCAGAGGGTGGTTGAAATGTCGCGACATCCCCCGATTCCCGGGCGTATGATGACGCCCACAAGCGAGAGAACCAAAACCGTGATTTAAACGATTTTGATTGGTCAAAACCTGACCGAACTGGGCAGTTACATATTCGCCGAAATATTTGTCGATCTTGTTTGGCTAAAAATGTCTGTGCGCTCACGTTTCACCAAAAATATTTTAAAGCGCTCAAGGCAGAAACACGTGCACGTTATTAGTACTGCATTAGTAAGGAGTAGTTCTGAAAGTAAAGTAGTTTGATAACTCATTAAGCAGCGTTGCTGTCTGGAATTTAGCCTGATACTGTATACTAGCATTCGTATACATTTATCTATTTATAATAAGGGAGTAATTACTCTTTATTATCTATTTATCTATTATTTATCTATTTATCTGCGCTCATCGCTTATATCTGCGTTGTAAAGGGATGGGGGAAAGAACATATAAAACAATTTATTGCAGTGACATGCGTGCGGTTTTCTTGATGAGGCAATGAATATTGCAGCAGTGCTGGTATGAATTGCACGGGAAGACCCTCACGTTAAATTTCTTGCGCAGTGGTGCCTCTAATAAGACAGCTGCCAGGCGAAACACAATGTCGAAAATCTTTAAAGGCACACATTTTGATAGCTATTCTTATTTATTTATTTAATTTATTTATTTCGTGTACCCTCACGGCCAGAGGCATTATAGAGGGGAGTGGTTACAAAAATTTCAGAAAAAAAATGTACAGTGCAGCAAACTAATTAGTAATACAAAAATGATTGCTCCTAGTTATACATTATTAGCTGTTGGGTTCTTGGTGTGCTGGTTAATAGTATATAATACACAAAATACAGCGCAGCAATACAGTGAAAAACAAACAAACAGAACGCTCGTACAAAAAAAACAACAAGAATATAGAATTAAAAAAAAAAGATGATGCTCCTACTTATACAAAGTTTTCTAATGCTGTTTTGAAACGTTGGTTGTCAGTAATGGTAGCGGTAGATGCAGGAAGGTGATTCCACTCAGCAGCTGTGCGCGGAAGAAATGACTGAAACATGGCATTGGTTTTGCAAAATGGAATTCCGACTTTGTTATTGTGATCTAGCCTTGATGAAATGTATTGGGGAGGGGAGATCAGTTCGTGGCGAAGTGAAGGATGATAAAATATCTTGTGAAAAAGTGAGAGTCTAAGGGCTTTACGGCGAGATGCTAAAGATCGCAGGCTGAGATTTAATTTCATTGCAGAGATGCTGGCAGTTCGGTTATAATTACATACAATAAAACGAGCAGAATTATTCTGGACCATTTCTAATGAGTGAATTAGGTTTTGTTGAAAGGGATCCCACACTGCTGCAGCATACTCTAGCTTTGAGCGGACCGGTGTCTTATATAGAAGTAGTTTTAGGGAAGAAGGTGCCTTAGAGAAATTACGTTTTAGATATCCCAGCATGCGATTAGCATTATTAATTACGTAATAAGTGTGAATGGACCAAGTGAGGTTGCTAGTAATATGGATACCAAGATATTTGTAAGAAGAAACAGGATCTAGAGGGACATTATTAAGGTGATAGGAAGGTAGCTGGCCGGAAGTTCTTGACACACGCAGAAATTTACATTTTTTGATGTTTAATTCCATTGACCATGATTGGCACCAAATACAGATAGCGTTAAGGTCTGCTTGAAGAGAAGATATGTCATCGTCGCAAATTATTTCCCTGTAGATGACGCAATCATCTGCGAATAAATGAATGTTAGAGGAAACACAAGATGGTAGATCATTAATGTAAATTAAAAAAATTAGAGGACCAAGTACCGACCCTTGAGGTACGCCGGACTGCACTTTACTTGGCTGCGAGGTTGAGTCATTAGCAGAAACAAATTGCGAACGGTTAAAAAGAAAGCATTCGATCCAAGCAAGCAGTTTGGGATCAATGTTAAGTTGATGTAACTTAAACATTAGAAGGTTATGGCATACTTTATCAAATGCTTTCGAGAAATCAAAAAATATACAGTCGGCAAGTGAACAGCGGTCAAGGATGACATTTAGCTGATGCGTGAATGATACTAGTTGTGTTTCACATGAATAAGTCTTGCGGAAGCCATGTTGCGATGGTGAGAAAAATGAATTAGATTCGAGAAAGCTAGCTAGATTTGAGGCAAGGACATGTTCAAGAATTTTACATGGGATGCAAGTGAGCGAGATAGGCCGGTAGTTAAAAGGACAATGCTTGTCACCTGATTTATGGAGTGGGATCACCTTCCCTACCTTCCATTCAGCCGGCAAAGAACTTTTTTCGAGCGACTGCTGGAATATCTTTGTTAGAAAAATGGAAGAATAACAGCTCGTGTTTTTCAGAAATTTCGCGTTGATTAAATCGTGCCCAGGAGCGGAAGATGGTTTTAGAGATGAAATTATTGATACCATGCATTTGGGCAGAAAAGAGGCTCTAAGGTCACTATTCCACCAAGGCCTTGAAAATACGGATCCCAGCCTTAAGTTCAGCTGTACAAGAGCCGCGGCAGTTCATTATATCCTGGCGGAGAGTGTGTTTACCTTCGGTCACTAATTGAGGCGCCCTTATAGTTTTGCGTGCAGGTTTCATTTATTAAATGCGTACTCGTGAGAAGTTTGGCTTTCGCAACGTCACAGACACGTAGTTTAGACTGAGCAGGACTAAACCAGTGACCACCACTGGCCCTACCAGACCTTCTTTCACTTTTAATTTTGTATTAAATTTATTTGAAATTAAGAGTAACGGCTTCGAAGGAGACAAGGGTAGGGAAATTCGCAGCTCGTTATGACATACATAACAAGCAAGCCAACGGTGACTGAGACTAAGGAACACATACGGAAATGTTTTTTTGAATTTGGGGTGTTTATCAATTAAAAGTTATTCGTAGACTCGCTTTTGCCTGAAAGATAGTTATTAGAAAGTAAAAGGATAATTCACTACATACCGTCAGCGGTATGTGAGCACATGACCTCTGTATTTCGCGTATGGTGCTCTACCAACTCAGTTATGGCGGCGGCTCTCCAGTATTCTACTTTCGAGCGTATTTGTGCTGCGTGCAACTTAACCACTGAGATTATTCACCAGCGCCAGCCTCGCCAATAGAGCCCATAGCTTCTACGAAGGAAAGAGAAGTCTGCCTTGTTTATAATTCAAATTTTTTACCACTCTCTTCTCTCTCTTTGTGGGTGTTGTATGTAAAGAAGAGTTGTTTCAACCTAACAATTTTCGGGTAATAATTTTTTTTCTCACTTCTCACGGGCTTTGGTATAGGGTTATTACGCTTTATTTTTTGATACAAGAAAGCAGTTTTTTTTTCAACTCTACCTAAATAACAGATAATACAAGTCTAGATAAGCCCGATCTTCCAGTACATTGTCAAAGGAATTGATGTAATTAGTTACTTCCGCTTAGCGCGCAACTTTCAGAAGTATAATCAACGTTCTCGATTCAAGTGATTAGAAGAAAATAGACCTCTGTGAGCTTTAACTTGTGAGTTAATTCAAGAAACAAGTTACTGTGAACGAAACATAAAAGTGCCTTCGTGCAAAAAGAGAAACGTGCGCCTGATCGGTTCTTGTAAGTGGGAGGATACTACGGATGTTTGATGGACCAAATTAGAGCGACCTTCAGCAAATGCACATCGCTTCGAGAAGTGTCAATCTGGCGGCATGATACTGCAGGAGGAAAAAAATATCCTGTAGATTTTGGTTTCTTTGACAGTCCGCAAATTTAATGGCGCTCAAAATTTGTAGCCGCCCGAGTAAATTTTCGGGTAATCATTTTTTTTTCTCACTTCTCACGGGCTTTGGTATAGGGTTATTAAGCTTTATTTTTTGGTACAAGAAAGCAGTTTTTTCAACTCTACCTAAATAACAGATAATGCTAGTCTAGATAAGCCCGATCTTCCAGTACATTGTCAAAGGAATTGATGCAATTAGTTAGTCCGGATTTTTTTGTGCTGGTCGTGCAGCGTGATTTACCAAGACCATTTTGTCATCTTAGAGGCGACCAGATAAGGCTACTTATGATGAAAAATTAGTACACTTAAGTAATAAGCGAGTAATTAGTGGTGTCCAGCCAAGCACAGTCATGCGGCTACGAACACAGGCATATGTATAGCTTTCGTTTGTAGCCATGTGGCTGCGCTTAGGTGGATGGCAATAAGTAATTACTCCCTTATCACAACAAAAGTCCACCTTTGGAATCCCCATCATTTGACGGGGGACAATTAAGCTATGTCACCTATGTAAACACCTATGTAAATGATGGGTGTAACGTTAAGAGATCGGATGTGAGCAGATTGGGCAAGGGAACAAATGTGGGTTCATGACGTCGAAGTCGAAATCAAGAGGAAGAACTGTGCTTGGGCAGGGCATGTAATGCGAAGGCAAGATAAAGAAGAGGATTCTAAGACGAGGCAAGCATAGCCGGGGGCTCCAGAAAGGTGTGCGGATGAGATTAAGGTTGCGGAGATACGGTGACTGCAGCTGGCAAAAGCTGCAGCTGGTAACTGGAGCGACATGGGAGAGGCCTTTGCCCTGAAGTGGGCGTAGTCAGGCTGGTTATGATGACGATTTCAGCTTCTCCAGAATAGACGGAAGAGGCTCTAGTGGAAATACACACCCTTCCAAGGAGAGAAATACGGAGTGTCTTTTTGTTTTAATCCTTCGCTGCTGCTTCCTTTCACACGGGACGGACCAAGCTCTAGATGTCATCCGCTTTCACGCGAACATTGCTGCATCTTTTGTCGCGAGGAGTTCCACAGTTTTCATTTGAAGTGAAGTGTGCTGTGTGCAATCGGCTTCCTCGCGAAAGATCCCGGAAACGCTTCTGCTCTCGTGTAAATTGCCTCGCTTCTTTCAATCGCTTGCCAGTTACAGTGGCATCATTCTCACACACACACAAAAGCTTTAGGTTGCTTTGCTAAAAAAGAAACACCTCCTTTGCCTATTTTTCATGCACAAGAAGAGAGGGGAGCGGGTGAACGAGAGTATTTCTGAAAAACGTAAGAACCCCCCCCCCCCCCCCCCTCCCCTCCAAGTGTTTACGCTGGGTGCTCGAAGCAGCTTTGATGTCCCTTCGAAGCCATAACCGCTGAACTACACCGCCTGAGCTCCAAGTGTTTACGCTGGGTGCTCGAAGCAGCTTTGATGTCCCTTCGAAGCCATAACCGCTGAACTACACCACCTGAGGATGCGTAGTGAATGTTGAAAGATGAAGATGAGCAGAAAGTTGGTTTGGATAAGCGATGCAGGCGCAGCACCAAATTCCCAATGACCTTACCATGCAGCCAGGCTCTCAGACCAAGCATTTTACTCTTGAGTGCCTCCGGTCAATATAGAGCTCCTGAAGGGTAGCGGATCGGGCTAGTTGGTGCATATTTGACATTTTTCGAAGCGCTAAAACAACAAGCGCTCGCCCTTTCTGTTCCCTCTGCGTTTTTGTTGTTTTAGCGCTTCGAAAAATGACAGAGCTCCTGATTCCAGCCTTCACCCGTGCAGGGTGCCACACGCTTACAAAATTTGCATCGGTATGAAGGGCAGAATGGCAGTGCTAAGATTTTTTTCCTTTGTTGTTTAACTCCGTACAAAACGTCCTTGAGTAGAGTCACCCAGAGTCACTTCGTAGTCGGCGAGGATAAGTGTTCGTGCATGTTGAATTCTCCATTAAGGCACACAACTGGGCTTGTTGTGCGATGCGCGATAAAGTGTGCAGCGCGTGGCGCTCTATTTAGACGGGTGTCCTTGTTACCAAGCGGGGCTGGAGTCGCTGCCTGACGGCCCCGCACTGGCGAGCCACTCCACACGTGCTCGCCGAGCGGGGGGTCCCCAAAGGACTCGCCGTGATAGGAGCCACTCCCGCACGTGCAACCGCAGAAACGCTGCGGTCTCGCTTGTCAGAGAACGCTTTGCCCGCGCTGGGGCATAGTGCGCAGTTTCTGGTGAGGAGTTCCGGCTGCTTGACTACCTCAGTGAGCCTGCTACACAGGGTACGGAATAACAAGGAAAGAAAAACCACACGGACAGATAGGGCGCTATCAATCTGTTTTTAATAAGGAGCAATTCATTTTGCATGAGCTGCTCAAATCATTAAAACAATGATAAAGCACATCAAGAATTGATGGCGTCAGTGTGCTCGAGTGTGCTTCTCTTCGCGCGTACCCAAAGATGAAAACAAGCAGACTCTAGAACACTGACGTCATCAATTTTTGAGGTGTTGTTTCATTTTCTTTACGTTTTTGACGGGTCATAAACAATGAGTTCCCGTGCAGTTTTTTGACCCCTGTTGTTTCCTACCCTGACTATCCCACTAAGGAAATCAAGCATGAAGATCCAACTAGGCACATTTGCAGCTTTACTGAAGTTCTGCCTACGTTTTCTGAGAGGCAAGACGTGTAGGATCCGTCGCTTTCGAAGTGTGAATATGTTGAAATATTCTATGAAGCTCGTTTTCTTCTTTACCTACTATCTCTTTCACTTCTACAAATCTTACTTTTCCACAAAACTCTGCTTGAAAACACGGTGAAAACTTGGTGAAAGCTCCATCTGTCTTCGTCTAAGAAAAGAAATATCGCTCTTTGATTTCTGGTTCTGAAGCTTTTTTCCTTGTGTTTACTTTCATGCTGTTCAGTGCGCGTAGGTATATCGAAGTCGTTCCGTTATGTTGCGGCGATATGAGACGGACAAGGAGATGTGTGCACGTGGAAGAAAGAGAGCACTTCGTTCTATCTTTTCTTCCTCCTTCTGCATGTTTGTCTTGTGGCGCCACAACATTATGGGTCCCTACCAACTCACCCAAATTTCCACCATATTTCCACCAAATTTCCACCATTTTCTCGCGTATACTTCTACTGGTGGCGTTCCAAATAAACGTCTGTTCTTAGTAAGCGCTTTGTTGTGTCCTATCTTCTCTTCAAAATCCCGGTGCCTTTGTTCTGTTGGACCATCACCTGAATAGTAAAGATAGCCTGAAGCCGTTAATTGCAGAAAAAGTTCAATATGCAACTTTGGCCCTAAGTATGTAAGTATGGCCCTAAGGAAGTATGTATAATATTTCCGAAAATTACTGAAGGGATCGGGATCCATACTACGATGATCGAACGTGTGATCGTCGCATCTTCGCTCACAGGCCTGCTTGAGAAGATACAACGTGCATGTCCTTTACTGTGTACTGCGGAAGGCTGTAGCAGAGGGAGCTCTGCCAATCGTCTAAAAGCTATCTTGGTGAATTTCCTGAGGCATTACAGCACTGCCTTAACGGTTTCAGAGGTGGTATCGTACTGTGGTATGCAGTCCAGATAATTGAATTGAAAAATCATATTTCTTTCAGCTCTCGTGCTGTGCGTTACCATGTGATGTTAAATTTGTTCTTCCGTTTAAGTGTGTATGACCCGAAGAAAAAGCTAGGCAGGGTTTAACCACGGTTATACCTAAAAGTCCAGTGATAGCATTTTGGCAATGGCGTGGGCCAAATTTGGAAATCCCCATCCTGCCGAGCACATTGAAATTAGTCTGGACATCGATTTTGGTCCAAATCGGTGAAGGTCAAATTTGGAGGGTGGAGTGGGTCAAATTGGGGAGGGGGGGGGGGATGGACAATATTTTGGAAACGACCAGAGTCTAATTTGGAGACAACATCGCAATGGAGATAGTAAAAGTGTGTTTCGGTATTTGGCTTAAGGTTGTTGCTATGAGATCGCCAAGTCGGAAGGTCACTTCAGTGTCATATACGCACACCGGACTGAAACTCGAGTTTTTCATTGAGTCTGTGAGGCTAAAAACGAGAATGGACTATTTCTTCAAAATGCCATCGCACGCAAATGACTGTGTGCTGTATGTACATGAATGACCTAGATGATTGTAACCGAGGAATGGAATTAGCCGGGCCAGTTAGTTCATGGCACATATAAATAACAGCGCACAGACGGGACAATAAGGAAGGTCTTATTATCCCGCCTGTCGCGCTGTTATATAAACTTATATGTGTCTCTAACCCGGGCTGGTATTCATTCTTGACCGATTGTTCATCTTTGGCTCCTTAAGTGCAGCTACATCACAATGCTTTTACTCTGCCTGACGAATTTAACACATGCTCTTTTCTTTGTGAATTTTTGGTATAAGTAGTAATTTTTGCTGTAATAATACTAGGGAAACAAAGCAATGGGCTGATGGCTTAATTAATATCGTTAACACAATTCACACTCTGGATTCCCGATAAACCAGTAAGGCCGGGTTTATTCGGCATTATTACGTAATAACCGGTGGCAAAGTAAAGCTAGGTGCACTTTGGTTGTGTGTTAGTGTGAGGATGAAATCATGTAGAGCCTTGCTACAAATAAGAATGCCATGCTTAAGAACATGAAGATTTGCACGAATTCCATAAGTGCCTTACATGAATGCCTAAAAAGCTGCTTCGCTCTTTAGCAGTTTGACTTATTCGCTCGCTGGTTTAATATTTGAGTGAGTGATAGAGAGTAGTGAGTTGTTGAACCACTTAGACAAGAAAGCAAATAAACATGACAGCATGTAGGAAGAAATGTTTTAAGTTCACTCTCTAACACTACGGAGCGCCAATGCCTTCTAGGCGGCCGCTCACTGCTTGGTCTATCAGGCTCGTATTAGGGCACAGCAGTGGCTAATGACGTCTCCGCACATTAAAGATGTTTCTCACATTTTCCCTGTCTCAGATGGACGGAGATCGCCCGCAAAACGTTCTCTGTGGTGTGGGAGTACGCTCGACGCCGAGTGCCCACTATTGGTGCTCGCCCTTCTAGGAGGCCTGAAAAGGAATTCAGGATCAAATTAAATCAAATCTGGTCAAAATCCCTGCTGTCCCCAATCCCACCTAAATCCCACAACGCAAACCAATTTCCAATTTCCCATCCATTTGCCCATCCCTTTCGCTACTCCCCAGGCGAGATCAGGAGAGTCTCCCCGGGCCCGCTCCCCCGGTTGTGGGTCGCTACAGTAGCATTTTCCCTTTTACTTTATTTTTCCACCCACGGGTGGCGAAATTACATTTTGCCTACAGGCCTATTCTTTTATTTTCAAATTGGGTTAAGCCTGTTGTACGTACGTGGTGCAGGCAGCGGCTTATTATTTTTATTTCCTTTTGGTTGCCCCAACCTATCGAATGATTCTGACGGAGGCGATTGCACGTCGCTGGCTAGTAGCTGTCCAGAGGGCATCTCTCGATAACTGTCCGACAGGATAGAGTTCGCCTGGCCGCGACGCAGTTCTGAGCTTATCGGACTAGAGGTCTTCCCCCGGAGAGTTACGACATTTTGCAAGCGCGTCATCTATGCCGCCTTGTCTGCGACGGCGCGGGCGAAAAACAAAACAAAAAGCGTAGGTTCGATGTCGTCAGTGAAAAAAAATGGTGAGTGATTTAGCGTGTTTAGGCCAAATGCGATGTAGCTGCGCTAGCGCTTCTGTTTTGACGTCGCTTTCGGTTCAAGGCTCGGTTTTCAAGGTCAAGCAAACTTCAGAAACGGATCGGCGAAATCTGACAAAAGTATGACACGGGAGCGTTAATGGGTTAGATCCTGTGTATTTGGAACTGGTCGTTCTCTACTTTCCACTCATAGATCCCTGGGAGTCCTCATACCACTTCTGGCGCAGCGGTGCAGCAGTTAAGCGATGCGCCACTGCCCTGCGATGGCAGGTGCTGGTCCTGGTGGGGCTTCTGAAATCCAGGTTGCTCTTCCCGAGTGATCTCGAAGTCATGGGGAGCGGCTTCGCTAAGATAAACACCCCCCAAATCTGAGAGTGCATGTTTTAGTGCTCATGCACGAAGAAAAAAAGTGCTCACTCTCTCCATAAAAAAAGAACGCTTCTTTTCCTCCGACAACCTAAAAGAAAATACTTACACCCTTGATAAAGAAAAATCTCATTTTCCGCACATAAATTGTATTTAGTCAGAGCAGAATTTGGCCGCGTGAGTTGGAGCAGAAAATTAATATACTGCATAATCGTGCAAATTTCACACTTTCTTGTTACTGCAACGTGGCTCACCCTGCTCCGATTGATCTGTCTCATCGCCAGGTTATTAAAAAAACGTATCTTGAATATACTTTTGCATAATCTTGATAATCAAAGCTCTAAGGTGTACTTTAAACTGAAGCATCATATACTCAACAGATTTCATATATCTTCGTGAAGCTACCTACATATTTATTATACAAATACTTGTCGCTGTAACTCAAGTGATGGATAGGTTGTAGGCAGATCTTGTATTGAGTAGCTTAAAGCTTATGCGTTGCAGGAGGTGCCTAAGCAACAGCAGGAATACGCTGAACCGCGCAGTAAGTAAAGTTGTGGAGGAAAGAATTATCACCGGAGCAATACATGACATCCTCCAAAACTATTTAGCAAACTGCTTGAAAAGGGAAATTTTTTATAGAGTCGAAATATCCTCATGATGTAATTTAGAAATACCGAAAACGACTGAAGCAACCCAAGAATGCCTGCCGAAGAATGACTGATGACAAAAATAAAAAAAAAAGAATTAGGGGTGTTCATTCGGATTGGCGCGGAGAAAATACATCATTTTTCTTTCGCTCACCAATATATTCCAATTCTCATTTTCTTCCAATTGTCATTATACTGTTGTTCCATTTTTATTTGTAGCCGCTCTTTTGTATTGCGTTTTGCTGCGTCATTCTTAGTCTGGCCTCTCCTGCCTGTACCCTACACGGAGATTTACCCTTCTCCACCTTCCATGGTTAGAAAGTGGCGGCTTCACACAGGCGCCGACGCCGGGCAGTTATCTCTTTCATGGCTATCCTAATGCTTTAGTATTAAAACTGAAATGCATTTGTGCTTCATTTGGTTTAGTTGGTTTATGGGGTTTAACGTCCCAAAGCTACTACGGCTATGAGAGACGCCGTAGTGAAGGGCTCCGGAAATTTCGACCACCTGGGGTTCTTTAACGTGCACTGACATCGCACAGTACACGGGCCTCTAGAATTTCGCCTCCAAAGGAATTCAACCGCCGCGGCCGGGATTGAACCCGCGTCTTTTTGGTCAGCAGCCGAGCACCCACTGAGCCACCGCGGCGGCAATTGTCCTTCATTTGGAGAAGACATATATTGCCTGCAAGGGTTATCAGCGTTGAAGTTAGCATTTTTAATAGACGGAATATTACTGACAGTTATGATGCCGATGACAGCGATGGTGACGTTGATGACGATAATGGGACATTGTTTGCTACGTGTTTTCGCAAACAAATGCTTTTCAAGCAGCTTTGACGCGTCAGTAGCCAAACAGTCAGATGACTGGCAGATGCCTAAACTAGTGTCGAGCAGTTGTTTGTTATAGTCTAATAGCCTTCGCGTATCGTTTGTAGTCCGGGCCAGGCTCTAACCACTTCAAGGTCATGACTGCGTGCCCTGAGCGCATTGGGTTATCCTAGCCAGTCCCGACTATTGGTAACAAAACGGCTTGAACTCCTACTCAGTAAGAATAGTTCTTGTACTGGCGCAGCTTTATGGAATCGGCCTTCGGATACCTAACGCTCGTTGATTACCTCCTTACTGCGAGGTTTGTGCAAGATTAAGTGTCACCAGATACGTATGATTGTCCTCCTTTTATGTAGGCACTTTATCGACTTAACTTCAACCGAAACCGACGCTGTCTAGCGACGATTAAGAGGCACTGAACTGACAACTATCACAGCAGCCTCAAAGGGCTTCCCCCATAGCATGGCGAACCATCTACGTAGTTGCTAGAAGGGGTAGCCCTACGATGATAACTGCTCCAGCTTTTCGGCCAATTGTTTGTTTCTGTGCGTAACCTTTCTTTTCTGTTTATCTTGTTGATTAGCCTTTGGCGACATCCATCCAACGCTGATAAAATAGGAGTGGCGAAGGACCGTAGCAAACATGGGAAAGGAGTGACAAGAGTGGTTCAGGTACTGTTCAAGGTAAAGGCGTACAGAGAGGAGAGGCAGTCCCTGCCGCTGCTTGGGGCACCCTTGAGCTTTTTGACGATAGCACTCTGTCAAGCCACTCGAACTTTTGAACCGAGATCCAGGATATCCCAGAGCTAGTGAGGCGCACAGGCACTCGAGGTGTATCTGAGTACTCCGGTCCCAAGACAACGCCAGGGGTTGCGGATCTTGTCGGCACCGCGCTTTGAGAACACACGGGTGGCCACGGGTGCTATTTCATCACGCCAGTGTTAACGCACCCGAGGAGATTGCAGCTTTGCGCTGCTATCAGTGCGCGCGCCGGCTCTTGTGCGACACCGATCAAAAGTGTTATCAGAAAGTGTACAGAGTGAAGGCGGTCCAAAAACCTCTCGAGATGAAGTCCCGTGATTATGCTCCTAGCATCGCACCCTTGGCCTGATTAAGCCGGTTATTTATCTCTTTAGCTGCGGCGGTGCTCTGTTTTTTGTTTGTGTCAAAAAATATAGCATTTATTTGTTAGCCTAAAAGTGAGTAGCCGCGTCTACGACATCGAATTCATATTTGATGCACATTCGTATTCTTCTCGTTGAATGAAGAAAGAGGTATGGGATTCTAATTGATATGGACTTGACTCAAAGATGTCAGCTCGCATGCAATGAATTAGACGTCAACTGAGCTTAGTTACGTATCTATTAGGCAGCAAAGTGCAGTAACGTAGTGATCATTTTGCATACCTCCCAGTTTTTCAACCGAAAATACGTTTCAGAAAGATGTATGCAACATTATCATTCCATACACTCCCACAGTTGGCGTACTCTACAAAATGCCGTACGCTTTCTACAGAGTGCGTCTCTGCTTGCCTACTGCGTTGAAGGTCGTGACTCGTAGCTTCGCGCCAGCCTTAGCCTCACACTCAGTTCACAGCAATTTGCATTCACTACCGCACGGTGATATCGGCGGCGCCTCTGTCAGGTTTGTTGCGCGATAGCTGCATAATTCTTATCCTAAATTTTGCGAGCCAATGTCTTCCTGGACATGCGCATTGTCCGGGACACTCCGGGCACCTCAATGTATTACGGCGTCATAACCAGGTCATAACCTTCAATATGCACTCTACCTCTCTCTTTCCTTTTCTTTCCCTTGAGTCTGTGTGGAGTAACAAGCTCAGGCTACGTTTTCACCGGTCTATCTTCGCCTTTCGTGCGATTAAAATTCTCTCTTTCACTTCGCACCCTAGGGCAATGACGTCTCGCTCTCATCACACCGAAGTCATATATGCCGAGCATTATATTGTGCTCCCGACTGAGGCGGTGCGCACTTGCTGGCCCTTGCCGTCGGTTGTTTCCAAAGTGAGAAGACGCAGGAAGAGATTATCCGCGCCTTAAGCGATTGCCACACTTAAGCTCTGAAAATTGTCGGTCGATGCACAGCGCCCGGCATCTGGGTTTTTGGTAAAGACATTCACCCCTGCACCCAGCTTCAATCCAAGGCGCTGCTTTGACAGCCTCAATAATGTTTGGTCAGTTAATAAAAGTGGAATGGCTATGAAGGGTGTTGAAAACAGTACCGAGGGTATTTAACCGAGATCAAAAGAAGAAAAGAGGTTGGCAGAAATCCCTTTTGGTGCGGACAGCCAATCAGCAGAAATTTTCTTTCAGTTGCAGATATTCGTAGAGCTGTATAGCCCTCATTTGTTTCCGTGTAGCTGCCGTCTGCTGGGCGATGAGCAAAATTATTTTCGTTTAATTTTTTTCCCGCAACAATACCAGACACCCACGATACTCACGCGTACCAGCATCATCAAGCCCGAAAGCTGAGCATCTCTAGTGTCCGACCTCCGGCACGGCTATTTCCCGGCAAGTGGATGCTCGAGAATCCTTTCTAGTGGAGTTGCTCGCGAATGCACCGTGTAATGCCGGGACGGTCATCCCGCGATGAGATGGACACGGTAGAGGGCACGCAGCACACCGAGACGTTCCCTCCTCTTCTTCCCGTATTCCCAATGCCCAGCCACAGCCCACCTCGGCGTAGTAAGCAAGGAAGGAAACGTCACGGCACTGCAGCCTTCAGCCTCTGATCACGGTTTCAGGAATTTGCAGGCTACTTAACACGCTACGCTACCCCACCAAAGATATTCTGTCTCTCTCCCGTCTCACAAAGGATCTCTAAGCTTTCCACAACTGCTCGAGATCGAACTATAGCAGCACGCAAGTGCTGCACGAAGGCTTTTACTTCTTCCTCTAAACTTGTCGCCCCCTTCTTCACAGATGCACTGCGAACACACCAAGAAAACTTCGGGGCTGAGTCGTAGGACTTTCCAGTTTTGACTTCCCAGTTCCATTTTTTTTTATTATACGACTGTTCAACTTAAGGTTTAGTGAATTCGCATTTTACTTTTTTAGTCGCATTATTTGAACCTAATTCTTCCCCCATCCCTCACCCCACCGTAATATGTTGATATTCGCAGTCGAGAGGCAGGCCTCGCCGGTGCTATAGAATGTGGCACCGATGTGCGAAAATCGGAACCGCGTCCAGCCCCCCCCCCCCCCCACCCCTCTTGGATTGCGAGAATTCCAAGCATACTTTCTGGAAGCCTGCGCAGCTGATTCAGCGTTGCTCCCGTTCTAATCGAGTGGATGCAGCTGTCGTGTTGAGTCTTGTTGAGACACTTCTGTGGTCCGCAATATTTTGCCTTCAAAGAGGTAATGCAAAGGAAATTTATGTACACCTCGGCTGCTGGAATGGCAGTTTCTAGTAACGAAGTGGATACTTGCATTGAGAGCGCAGTTTTGAGAGGCTAAAACAGGGCAAAAAAAATGAAACATGAGTATCGCCCCCGGAAGCTCTTTCCGAATCTAAAATGCAGTGTAGTAGGGATAGTCTTTGTTGCATGGAAACACAAAACGGAGATTTTCATGTCTGAATATTAAAGTCGCCTTTCTCTTGAAACCACCAGTTCACTTTTATATCGCACAAAGTAGAAGAAATAAAACCAGGTCGATCCGCTACTCTTGATGTCTTCGCCATCGTCGCTAGTTTCGATAAGAGTGGGAAGAAACAAACTTTACAACTGTGTTTCTCTTGCAATGAAAACCTCTTGTGTTGCTGAAGAAACATATACAAAGTCATGAAAGGCTCAGCTATCACATTTTAGTAAGAACAAGGGTTTGGTGAAGTTGATGCAGTTTAAATGTGATTTCTCTTTAAGCTGACAACCGACGAGTTTTGGAACCGCCAAGAGCTTTATGAGCCCATGGCTGTAGTGTAGCGGGCTGAGAGGGCTAGCTGATGTGATTAGTCAAAAGGAAACCAGGCTACGGATTTCAGGCTGAAATGAAGATTGTACTCGCAGGACACCGGATTTCCGAAACACCTGTATTTTTTTATTTCACTGCGTGACTGATAAAAACTGCTAGGCAGCGCTTCATCTATGTCTTTCAAGTCCAAAGAATCTGCTTACAGTGGATAATTTAACAAAACTTCTGTTTGGGCTAGATGGTGCATAGCTTATTTTGAAACGAATTCAAGCGCACAACAACACGCACACAAGAGAGGAAAGACACAGGACAGGCGCTATATCGCCTGTCCTGTGTCTTTCCTCTCTTGTGTGCGTGTTGTTGTGCGTTTGAATTCGTTTCAAAATAAAATAATGCTTACAGTGGGCAGCTTGTTAGGGATGGGAAGAAACTGTCAGCATGACCTTCAAGTTGATGCGACTTTGCTGCATGTGTCACCCTCTGACGTTGTGTCTTTCGTCCATGAGTTCACCTGACTGAACCACGCTTTCGTTTTTGGAGCATAGCGAAAAGGCCAGGCCCCATGTCCTTTTATATTGTTCTTCAGCATGGCGGGTGCATTGCTAGTAGCTTCCTGGAAGTCGGTGTCAGCATCAAATGCTCCCGTGCAAAGATCTAGGGTTGTTGTCGGTCATCGTGCGACTCATGCGTAAAGTGTGCCACAGGTGCTTAAAAATTATATTTTTCAATCTTATTATGGGTGATTTCAGTTGATTTAATTGCTTAGAAGTTGCATATTTTATGCTATTTCCACATTAAAAAATCTCTAAGTATCCCAAAACGCACATTGCTTTCCCCATATTGCCGCCATTTCCTTGCCGCGATATCAGAGTTTTATCTCTGGTTCAGTTAAACAATCCTTTCCAAAAACTTTACTGATCTTCTAAAACTTCTTGAAGACGAATGTTCAGGCTATAAGAATTCTATATAAAAGTGCGGGCAAGCCGCAGCTCCTGTCTTAATGCGACGCAGCTTGTGCACGCAACATGATACTCAACGGCGCTTTTCTGCCAGTACAGATTGCCAAAACAAAGATTAGTAACCAACATGAGTCTATTCGGGTTGCCTAACAGATAACCAAATGAGGTGTAAAACGAGCAGAGGTTTCGAAAGTACTAAATCTTGGCCGAGATGGAGTTCCTAAGCGGTTAAAGGGTAGAAAGAGAGGGACACATGATTAAGAGAACACACTCTAGTTAATATTTTTCTAGCAGTAATCAAGTCGGTAAAGTGGGCTTGAGCAGGGTATTTAATGCGAAATACAGATAATCGGGGCTTATTACGGTAAGAGAGTGGTCTGCAAAGGAAGGGAATGTATCTGGGGCAGGCACAGTGTCACGTCGGCAAATTGGATCAGTGCATTTCCATCAGGACTACTGACAAGCTAATTGAAGGGAGGAAGGAGGTAGTAAGCTTGATTTTGGGGAGGGGTGGAGGGGTTTGGGCAAACTCTTGAAAACGTGCCTGCAGAATATACCGGAGGTAAATGTGGGGAGCCTTTGTCACCCAGAGAGCATGAATGGGCCGATCATTATTTTGGTTATGAAAATGAGATTAAGCTGGATACCTTCTGGAGTCGGCCCATGGATTCTTGTGCTGGGTCGTAAACTTCTCCAGCACGGGGTAGACAGAAAAAAAGCCGCCATAATTGCCATCGCTTGCTTCGAGAGAGTGGTACGAATGCCAGACAATCCAGGAGAGCGCTGAAGGGAGTAAAGAGCGCGATAGGGCAGACGGAAAGAAAGCGTTCGTTATGCTTTGGAAGCTGTGCAGTTGAACCCGTTTAAGCAGACTTTCAAAGAGAAAGAATGACTCGCACGACAGATGGAGGAGGAGGAAACGCACGTTAATTATTAAAGGAGATGTTTGCCAGCTTGCCTACCCGGCAGGCTAATACATATGAGGGTTAAAAATGGCCCAAAACCGACGCCCAAATAATACTAGCGCTCACAAACGCGCACAAGCACAAAGATTGATGTGCCAATAAAGTGTATTCGCTAACTCTTTCATCCAGTCACTCAGTCTCACCAACTCTCACTCACTCACACTGTCTTGGGAACTCCATAGCTTCAAGACTTATTCTTCAAATAGTATATTTTAATACGTGTTATCTTTTGCATTTCAGCAGCCCACAAATTGCCCAATGCTTTCATTCAAATAGGGCGGCTGCTACTCCGTGCAGGTTACGACCCCGGTCCTTCGAGCACAGCCCACCTCTGCACGTCATTCAGAGGCGTTTCCAAGTTTGAAATTGATTTTTGCGGTAGGGCCATAGCACTCTCCGGTTTTTCACAATTAGAGGGCCGGCTGAAATGAACAAACCTGCCATTTGTAAGCCGTTGCAGATAGTATAACCACCTTGGAGTTTCATAAACGTCGTCTCCTTTGTGCTTGAATTCGCCCTATCAGTGCTCACCTCGGCCTAGGTCGTCGCTCCTGTTTTGAAGAGATGCACTGCTCGCACTGAAGGTTACATGGGTGTGGCGGGCTGGCGAGGCGTGTTTGTCGAGTGTTACAGTAGAAGTGGTTACTGACATGGGAGATGCCAGTATAGATAACCGACAGATAAAACGATCGTGGTTTTGACTGTCAGAGGCAGCGGTTGCATTCATGATTACGGCGAAGCGATTAAAGTGCGGTATTAGAAGGGTTCTGATGGCGGTATGAAGAGTCCCAATGCGGGCGGAACGAATATGGAGTTGTCTTCACGACATGAAAAAGTGAAAAAAGGCCAGGTGCTCGTTCGTGGCGAAAACAACTTCGTTTCACGCACCGCAGACGAGTCATTTTCGGCACGTAATGAGTCCCAACACCTGCGTCTTTGACTCGGTGTGCTCGCTGTTAACGACAGAGCTCTACTCGATGATGCCACGTTTTCTAGGCGCTGTGGGCAGAGAAATGCTGGATGGACGTATGCCAGTAGCAAGCTGATAGGTTAAGAAATTACGCCGTCGAATTACAGTCACACGCTTACCACTTCGGGAAAAATGCCGCTGCACTAACGTTAGCAAGCCTTTACAAAGACACTAAAAAAATCTTAATTACGAACGTTTTGTCCGTTGGCCAGGGTGAATGACAGGTGCTAGTAGTGCGCGCCAGGTGATATTTGCTGATGACCTGCGGTCTGCAGCTCTGCACCTTTGGCGCACGAAACGAAGTAATGACTTCTGGTTTGATGATGGAAAGAGCACTAAATATGAACAAATTAAAGTCTCTAGGGTGATAAGTTACATTAAAAAAGTGGATTGTTAGTGAATCGCCACGATGTAGATGGGTCCGAAGCTTGATAAGACAAAATAAGACAATTGCAAGATATCTAGTGCGAACGAACTGATTGCGTTCAACGCGCTCTGAGCTATGTCTTGTTTAGTTTCATGTTTGACGTGAGCCAAAAGTCTTTTTCTCATTTATTTAGTTATTTATTTGAATATTCTGCGATCCCAATGAGACCAAGCAGGTAGGCGTCTTCTGTTTCAGCTTGAGTAACGTAAAACAGACATAAACAAGTTGGCTTTTTCAGCACTCAGAAATGATGGCAGTCACAAAATCAGCAAAACACAACCAGAAAAGCACAACCACTTGTGCCACCGGAATGGCCTCTCGGCTGCTGACCCGAAAGACGCGGGTTCGATCCCAGTCGTGGCGGTCGAATTTCGATGGAGGCGAAATTATAGAGGCACGTGTACTGTGCGATGTCAGTGCACGTTAAAGAACCCCAAGTGGTCGAAATTTTCGGGGCACCTCACTACGGCATCCCTCATAGCCTGAGTAGCTTTGGGACTTTAAACCCCCATAAACCATAAAACAACTACTTACATAGGCAGCCTTGTATGGTAAAAGATAACCAGAGGACTGGGATAACGGGGTTCATGTGGGCGGTAGTAATATTCGACGAGGTTCTACGAAAAATACACCGAGATCTGCACACGCAACTGCGGAAAATATAAGGCGCCAAAAAATTCTGGAAGCTTAGAATTGCAGACTAGTCCCTTATAAAAATTTCTATAGACAGTCCATAGACTGTCTATAGACTTTAGTCTATGAAGTCTATAGACTGTCTATAGACAAATCCTTTAGACTGGTCTATAGACAGTCTATAGATTTATGGCCATACACTTTTAGTAGACTTTTGTCTATAGACAGTCTATAGACTAATGTCTACTGAAAGTCTATAGGTCTATAGGAAGTCTATAGACACAGGTCTATAGACAGTCTATAGACGATCTATAGACCTATGGTTATACATTTCCTATAGAGCTGTCTATAGACCGTCTATAGACGCTTGTCTATAGACGGACTATAGACGACCTATAGACTTATAGCCATAGACTTCCTGTAGATTACTGTCTATAGACAGTCTACAGACAAAAGTCTACTGGTCCAGTAGACATATGTCTATAGACTGTCTATAGACATTTCATAGGTGTGTGTGGCCTGGCAGTGCTATAGACCTTTGTCTATAGACAGTCTATAGACCTCTGTCTACTAAACTATTAGTAGACCATTATCTATAGACTGTCCACAATCATTGAAAAAGGTCACCAGACAGAGTTCACACATGAAACAATCAATATACTTACAAATTTAGTTTATTTCCAAGCTATCCAGGCTGGGAATATGCAATACATACACCATAAGAATGCACCACAGTAACATAAAAGTTGAAAGTAACAGTCCGGCTAGTCTCCTCAGAAAAGCATTCTTGTGGCCTGTTGTCTGCAGTAAATCATCCGGGCATGTTCACCTGTACAGCACAAAGGAAAAAAAATAATATAAGAGGAACTGAAAAAAAAAATCCCATTCCATCTCTACACATGTGCTTTACAATGCAAGGCATATCCTTGCTATGCCATTCTAGAAAGGCAATCTTGATCTTTTGGTTTGGTTTTATGGGGTTCAAAGACCCAAGGCGACACAGGCTACGAGACGCTGAAGTGAAAGGCTGGGGAATAATTTCGGTCACCTGTGCAGAGTACACAGGCCTTTAGCATTTTGCCTCTATTAAAATGCGACCGCCTAGGCCGGAATCGAACCTGCATCTTTCAGGTCGCCATACGAACATGATAGCCATTGAGCTATCCCGCCGGCTCAATCATTTCAGTAAATACACGACAGATTATAAGTGTCGTCGTAAAACATTGTAACAAAGACCCCTAATCCCTGGAGCACTCTACTCTGAATCCAGTACTGATATTGATTTCTGTATGGCAATACTGTTACAGCCAATACTGATCTCTTTATGGCAATCCTTTTACACTATTCGTAACAGAAGACTTCGAACAATTGTGCCACATATATGCATTGACTCGCAAGGAGCTGTTCAGAATGCCACCTCCATAAAATACAGATTCAGTGCACCTTACAGAGGGATCCAAAAAGAAGAATATTGCAGCATTTATTCTTATAACCGCTATAGAAGAAGCGCCTCAGTATACCCTGCGTGAATTAAGCCTGGTACACCCGGCCAAATTTTTAACTGGCTCGGGTGTTGCAGCGCTAAATGCACCTTGTAAAAAAGGTGCCTTTCGGCTACACTGCTGGCATATTCATGCTGTAATTTGACGAGTGAAATGTCATTTCGTGGTTCCTTTTTGTTTATATAATGTTTGAGTGGAGTACTTGCGTGTTTAGATCAACGTTATCAGAAATATTCGTCTGCCACTACGAACAGCTGAAGCAAGCGGCATACGCAGCAATGGATCTGGTCCATATGGCCTCATTCTCTGGGTAAAGTACCACTCCTTTCATGGCGGACAAGTCGTTTACCCAGATTAGTGCAAATGCGCCACCAGAACCATTGCTGCGTATTCCGCTTGTTTCAGCTCTTCGTAGCGGCAGACGATGAATACTTCTGATAACTTTGATCTAAACATGCAAGTACTCCACTCAAACATTATATTAACAAAAAGAAACTTTGAAATGCCATCTCACGCGTCAAATTACAACATGAATATGCCAGCAGTGTAGCCAAAAGGCACCTTTTTACAAGGTGCATTTAGCGATGGAACACGTAAGCCAGTTAAAGATTTGGCCGAGTGTACGTAAGCCGATACTCAAACGGGCACAAGCTATACAAAATCAGCAGGCAGAAGCAACCAGTTCACCACAGATTTGCGCCTATAACTTGAAGCACAAAGACGGAACAGCATACTCGATCGTACATCTGCGCGCGCTCTTAGAAACAAGCGGGTTGCAGCGCTTCCATGCAGCGCTCATTATTCAGGAAACTAATACAGCACACAGAGGCTGCAGCAGCGCCGTTTCAAAAGCAGTCGCGAGGTTGAGACAGCAAATTACTATCACGATAAAATACCGTCTGAAATTCACTTAGTTTTTCCTTCAAGTGCAGCTCCAACAGCGTAGTAAAGAGGTGTGTTTCTTGCATGGAGGCAGCCTAACCCAACGCTGCTAGAAAAATCAGCGAAAGCATTGAACGTGCTCAAAGTAGGAAGTATTTCAATGAAACAATTAACGCCTTCAACAGGCGCAGCTATAATAACACGAGAGCTTAATTTAATTTTAGGCGCAAATAAGCGGCGAGTCACATCGGCGCTTTCGTAACGCAGCAGTCTGAAATCAGAAACACATACTTTGCCTCTCGCGCAAATGGTATTATAGAAATCTGTGCACGCGTGAGCGTGATTCATGAACGAACCACTCGGAACGAAATGTAAGCCACCTCTTATCGAGCCGACCTTTACCCAGCTTTCAAAATGAAGCGCCCGCAAGCCAGCGGCGGCGGCCAACGGCTCTGATGACAGACACGGACGAATCCATACGTGTGCAACGAAGGGGAGATGGGATGGAGCTCGTGGGTTCTCCGCGGTGTTTGAGCACGCCGGCCATTCGCGCCGGCAACGAATTTTATTCATCCATCACACTACAAGCATTCCTCCAGCGCCGCTTGAATACAACTTTGACAAACGTCTCGCGCTCCAGTCTATAGCGTTACAAGACACCTTTGCTGAATCGTCGGCGTCCACGACGCGCACCGAGCGAGCGTCCATACGTAGCAAGCAATGCACACCTCAAAAAGAACAGCACTCCATGGTCCAGACAGGCGATAACACAAAGATAAGAAAATAAATGTAATCCACCACTGAACGAGACTGTATGTAAGTACGTTTCGGAGGTGCAAATTAAATTGAGCTCACACGGCGCTAACTAACACACAGCTCCATTTCGGCCGTCATTCACAGGCGGCTAACTACATTTCTGGCCGCGCATCTACCTTGAAACACGAAAAACCTAGTAGACAGCTCGCGAGGAGCGGCTAATCATCAAGGGCATCGCACAGACTGCCTTTCCGCGCGTTAGTAAAGACAGCGGGACAGAGATAAGCGGCATTAGTCTAGAACCCGATGGCTTCCGCCTTAGAAACGAAGATAGGACGTTTGTAACTGCGCACATAATCTGTTCTGCACACACAGCTCCTGCTTAGAGTGGTTTAGGAGACCAAATGAATAAAATATAAACGTGTAGACTTACCGTAAGCGGACGATGAAGCTGGATTTTGAAGAAAACGTAATCCGCGAAAAACATGCCAACGCCATTGATGCAGCCACGCACAGGGTCGTTTGCAGCCCGAATGATTTTCCGCCGTCTCGCGGTAAAATGGGTAAAACGTGAAACAGAAACCCATTTCACGGTCGTATCTTTATCGCTCGCACTCTTTCCGTGTGCAGCTTGATCTGATATCCAAGACCACTGAAGGCAATTGGTTTATAAGCATAAATTCTTCGCTTACCCTCTAAAAATCTTATTGTTTTCGTGAAAACAGAACCGAAATCTCACTTCTTGTCGGTATACGCGCCGCATCTCCCACCGAATAGTATGTGGTACAGTTATCAAATAATAATTATAAGGTTGCGTAGCATGAAGTCTTTTTTGCGTGTCTTCGTGTTTACAAAACTGATATGCGCCACATCAGCGTGTCATCGGCTCCGAAGCAACAGGTGCAAGGGTAGGAACGAAAAAATACTGGCTTTGTGATTGTTGCGTCGCAGCACTTATTCACGTGAATACAAACTGCAAAGGTAGAAATGGCAGAGGTTAATCGCACAGAGGACCAGGGTCTTTGAGATTAATCTAAGATGTTTCTAAGGGATGGGCGCTTCCTTGAATTCTCGCGCACCCGTATTTCCCCCTTTATTTTCAGGACGTTTTAAAGAGAAATGTAGAACCGTTGATGAAATGTTTCTGATTTCAGCGCGTTGGACAGCAACGATCGAAAGACGGAATGGAATTGTGTAGAGCGATTCCTTTAAGGGATAGCGTATTCGTTCGATGTAGTACAGTTTGCGGGCGCACTTACTTCAAGAATGGCTGCCTTTCCTCGGCTTACTTGTTATCATTAAATATCTAATTGTATTGACAATATACGTCACGGTATAACGAAAAGGAACTTGTCAATGCTCCTGAAAACAATATACTGGAGAGTGTTGTAATGGCCTTACGCAATACTTTTTAGCCGCCGCGGTGGCTCAGTGGCTGTGGTGCTCGGCTGCTGGCCCGAAAGACGCGGGTTCGATCCCGGTCGCGGCGGCTGAATTTCTTTGGAGGAGAAATTCGAGGCCCGTGTACTGTGCGATGTCAGTGCACGTTAAAGAACCCCAGGTGGTCGAAATTTCCGGAGCCCTCCACTACGGCGTCTCTCATAGCCTTAGTCGCTTTGGGACGTTAAACCCCATAAACCAACCAACCAACCAACCAACCAACCAATACTTTTTAATTTCCGTAATAGCGAAGGAGGTGGGGGACTCCCGACATTGTTGCGGTCACTAGATGCAGGTCCCTTCAACATGCAGTGCAAAAAGAAATTGACATTGTTCTGGACTTAGTCGAAAGTCAGTGTATCGAACATTGTTAGATAAAATTACGATTGTTATAGACTGGTCTCTAGGCAGTAGGCTATCTATAGTGTACAGTCTATAGACGAAAGGAAATTGAGGTAGTTGTAGACTGTAGTCTATAGAGAGTCTATAGACCGTCTATAGAAAAAGGAAATTGAAGCAGCTATAGACCGTAGTCTATAGAGAGTCTATAGACCGTCTATAGACGAACGGAAATTGAAGTAGCTACAGACCGTAGTCTATAGAGAGTCTATAGACCGTCTATAGACGAAAAGAAATTGAGGCAGCTATAGACCTTGGTCTATAGACCGTCTATAGACGAAAGGAAATTGAAGCAGTTATAGACTTTAGTCTATAGAGAGTCTATAAACAAAAGAAAATTGAGGCAGCTATAGACCTTAGTCTATAGCGAGTCTATAGACCGTCTATAGACGAAAGGAAACTGAAGCAGTTATAGACTTTAGTCTATAGACAGTCTATAGACAAAAGGAAATTGAGGCAGCTATAGACCTTAGTCCATAGCGAGTCTATAGACCGTCTATAGACGAAAGGAAATTGAAGCAATTATAGACTTTAGTCTATAGACAGTCTAAAACAAAAGGAAATTGAGGCGGCTATAGACCTTAGTCTATAGCGAGTCTATAGACCGTCTATAGACGAAAGGAAATTGAGGCGGCTATAGACCTTAGGCTATAGCGAGTCTATAGTCCGTCTATAGACGAAAGGAAATGGAGGTAGTTATAGACTTCAGTCTATAGAGAGTTTATAGACTGTCTATAGACAAAAGGAAATTGAGTCAGCTATAGACTTTAGTCTATAAAGTGTCTATAGAAAGTCTATAGACAAAAGGAAATTGAGGCAGCTATAGACCTTAGTCTATAGAGAGTCTATAGACAGTCTATAGACGAAAGAAAATTGAGGCACCTATAGACCTTAGTCTATAGAGGGTCTATAGACAGTCTATAGACAAAAGGAAATTGAGGCGGCTATAGACCTTAGTCTATAGAGAGTCTATAGACCGTCTATAGACAAAAGGAAATTGAAGCAGCTATAGACTTTAGTCCATAGATTTTCTATAGACTGTCTATAGACGAAAAGAAAAGTCTATAGGATGGCTATAGAGTCTATAAAAAGTCTATAGAAAGTCTATAGACCATTTTTATAAGGGGTAGAGCAGGATGCATTTTTAAATGTTCAGAACAAGTTATCGCCTTGAAATAAATACACCTGGAAGAATGCTTCACAAGAGAGCAGAAAAGACGAAATGTAACGCACTGATACAAAACTCAACTGCACATAATTGTATGCGCATATATAGGATATTTCACAAGCGAATATAAGCAGGCGTTGTCCCAGTGCTGCCAAAGAACACAACAGGCCCAAGCACAGCTCAGTGGTTATCGGTAGCAGAAAGGTCATCTGCCATAGTCAGGTGTGTCATCAAACCGGATATACGTGAAGATTCCTTGACTGCTAGGCGCAGCAGGCGCCTTGTCTTAAGAGATGCTGGCGCCCATATTTATTGCCCATGGCTGACCCACAGGCAAAGCAGCAGGAGCGTGCTGTACTTCTGTGGAGGACCGACCTCAGCCTCGTCTTGCCCGCGATTGCTTGTCCTCGCGTCCTGGCTGACGACGCCAGGTAAACAGAGGCATCGCGTATACGCACTCTCTCTCTGCCCCAGCACACTTTCCCCTTTTCCTGTCCCGAATGATGTCTCGCTCCTACACGATAATACGGACGCTGCAGAAATAGACGCGCATACCGTTTTCTTTTTGCCTTGAAAAAACCCAAGCCAGCTGTCGTGATAGTTTTTCCTCTTGGCTTAACATTGCTGTGGTAACAAGGAAAAAAATCAGCATTTTTGCAGCCAGATGTACGTTAACCAAACTGCAGACCTATTCTGAGGACTCGCTTCGTGTCTTCGTGTCTTCGGACATGAGCGAGAGAGCATTTTTTCTTCGAATAAAAAAAAGCGTATTGTTAAAACTGTTCGGGGCCCTGCATGAGCGCTAAAAAACTAGTCAGAAGTCACATGCATAACCGTTTGTTATATGATTTTTCTCCAAGATTCCCGCTGTAGGTCTCAATGCCTTGGAAAATTAGCAAGAACACTCGCAGCGGATGCATATGAACACATCATCATCGGCAAAGTGAGGAGCCAAGACATTTTTTTTTTTTGCATTTAGCTTAGGCCTCATCTAATCTTAGACAATGGGTGGACAAAAAATAAAATCAAATAAAATAATAGCGTGGCAAAGCAAAATAAACTTGGAAATCCCTTCAGGATCTACGCAATAAATTACTTCAAAGCCGCGGCGGAAAAAAGTTTGTTTGAGCAAAGTGAACATCTTAGAACACAGCTCAGAGCGCGTCTTTTGGTACACAATTCTGAAACATGCAATTGTAAATACCCTAAATTTATAGATGCGCGGACAGTAAGTATCGAGTGGTTTCCGACCGAATTTAGGCTTTATGTGATGTGCGTTTGTAAAAAAATGACGGAGAAACCAACGGCAAATTATACTGAAAACCTGTGTAAAAAGTATTCGAGCCACACCCTTTGTTTCGAGCCCGTCAGTGCCGGACTTACTTGAAAGCTGGATTGCAAAAAGCTTTAAATGGCGACGATGAAGGCTGTTCTTACCCTTGCGGCATTCAACGCTTCGGAGGCCCGTAAATGCCTCGCTGAAGGACTGAAATTTGAAAAGCAAATATTGAGACTCGTAGTATTTTGACAAGTGTTCCATACGTAGAGTCTGACCAGGATACAGTCGGCAAGCATGAAACAAGCTGAAGCGCCAGATGTTTTCAAGTGTCGGAAACAGAACACATAAAGGCAGTATTTTTTAATAGTGCGGAGCCTGAATTTTTGTGCGCCGCTAGTTTTATTGAAATTGCCACAAAGCCTACTTCTTCTCTTGTAATAACTGTCGTTTTTTTCTGAATCTGAATGCATGTTTTTGTTTGCTTACCTTCTAATCTCATTCTTCGTTGAACGCTGACGATCCTTCTATGACGATTCTGGCATAAGTCCCTCGCTTATCAGCGATATCAAAGATATTTGTAACACGAACCAAGCACAGTGGGCCTGCAGAATAAACAGCTGCTTGCAAGGTACAGCTTGCACTCAATGAAGATCCCGTTGGGCAATTAAGCAGCGTGATAACACGTAGAGATCTTTGAAAGTTTCGCTGTTTATGAAGCGGCTCCAGCTGTAGCTTCAAATTCATGCAGCTCCAACAAGTTATAGGACAGAGCACAAGGTTATTTGTTACCTTTTCTCAGGTCTTATATCCTCTCCCCCAAACTGTTCCATTGCCCTAAGTTCAACCACCTTTCTAGGGTTCACGATATCTCAAGAATGCCAATGATTGGTTTGCGTACCGTGCTGTTCTACAGGAGACACAGAAAGACGCAGCGAACCCTTGCATCATAATGTGCTACTAAAATGCCCGTGCGCTCGGTCAAAGGACTCTCCCCCGCAGTGATCATAGCTAGGTGTGTCCTTGGCCAGGCTGGGATGGGGGGCAATGAGCTGCCCCACAAGTTCACCCACGAAACTCTCACCCGGGCACCTGCGATCGCTTGGTCAAGCCCTCCGACCTGTGACGCGGCTCATCGAAACTCCCCAAGACCCACCTTGCGCTCAGCGTCTTCCAGACTCATGTTCTCCGCAAGATTCACACCGACATAACATCTCATCCCAGGCAGCCTGCAAATGACTGCCTCTCAGCATACGCCTATCTGGAGCACCAATCTGGAGTCAACACATACACGATAAGAGAGTGCATGCATGCATCGCTGATATGTAATAGGACTGAATAGCCACAAAATACGTATGACAGTGGAAGGGTCCAACAGGTTCTGCTAGTTCAGTTTTAGCTGCTAGTTCCACTTTGTGTTGTCTCCTTTCACTGTCCTGCGTATTTTCCATTTCTTCTACTCTATTATTAAGCGTTACAGACTGCCCAGAACCATAGCCTTATAAATTACTTGTAGGAATTCAAACTTCACCCAACGCTGTATGCTTCCATTCGCCAAGGGTACTGATAAGCGCAGTAGAAATTGTCAACTCACCCTGCGCATGGGTTATCAAACAGCATTGGCATGATCTGATGTCTTGTACCGACCAAAATAAGTGTCTCGATACGTGGTTAGCATGCCGCTTTAGTAGAGAAAAATATGAGCATTTAATTGGTGCGTATCACTGAGGTCGTTCCGCGAGGTTCAAGGGTCACACCTCGGTAGCAGCGGCAGCACCTAGTTAAAAACGCCCTTGTACTAAGACTTAAGCGACACCTAAAGAAAACAAGCTGGTCGAAATTAATCAGAGAGAGAGAGTAAACTTTATTAATATAGAGTAATTACGCGGGTGGTTCACCCATGTCCGGGAAACCAATGGCGAATACGGCAGCAGCCCTCCGCTGCTATGCGCCTCAAAAGTCCACATTGACCATTTTGTCGTTGCAGATCAGCTAACCATTAACCATTCCTTTTTTTTTCTTCTCTGAGCTACCCGGAAAATGTGACACCGTTATTCATCCTTGTCAGCCTTGTGTGACCGTGGAGCCACATTTGGCAGGCGGAAGAGCGCTTGGACTTACTAGGCTGTTCCGCAAGTCTCTTGCCATCGCTGCAGCCAAGCAGCTGAAATAACTGCAGCAACGAGGCACGAGAAATGCGCTTCACTTCGCGAACGCAATGCGCGCGCAATAGAACCGGAGAGGGAGGAAGGGAGGGGGATGGTTCAGGCCGACACAACGCAAATCTCACTGGCGACGCATGCTCACAAAGGCAAACAGGAAAAATACCACTGACTTCGTGGTGAAATGTCTGATCTGAGTGAAATTTCACTTGCGAATTGCTTTGTAGCTGCCACTCTCGGATTCCTCCTTTAAACATTGCGTTAGACATGTTTCTTGCCACCGTAGGCGACATAGGTAGTTTATCCGCACGAACCGGAAAATGGATATATGGTCAGGTGGCTATGCTCGCAGAGCATGTACTCTTTAAAGCTGTCCATAAAAAGTTGGCGAGCTGCAAACTCGCTGTTTGTGGCTCAACACCCCCCCCCCCCCCCCCTCACTCCCCCAACCACTCCGCCTCTCTTACCACTATGGGCAGGTGGGGTTGGGGGGGGGGGGGGGGGGGAGGGGGGGTGAGGTCGGCAGAAGAAGCCGAAGAAATGCACTGAGCGAATTAGACGTCCCCCTTGAACAACCTCCTCCAAGAGCTCATAAATCATAAATCCGTCTCTGCCTCCTTTATTATCGATAACTGAGCAGAAGCTATTAGTGTCTTGTATAACCACGATCGAAGAGCCAGCTGCGTTTCACCAAATTTATCGGTTCTCTCGATAAGTTTTGTCACTCTGTGCTTCCATCTCCTTCGAGTATTTATTTTTCTTCACTCTACTTCAGGTATCTGCAAGCTCTCCTAATTGGAGCCTAGTTCCGGTGGCTACTAGCTTAATGCTTACTTTGTTATGTCCTTCTTTAAATGGGTATTATGTGAAGCGGCCTCTTTTCCCTGTTCAGTTTGCACATGTGTTATATTTTCGGGTCTGGGCCACTCTATTTCCGATTCTCTTCCCCCTCTCCATTCTCGTGCAATACCTTACTTTTGACCCTCCCAGTAAAAGACAAATGTTTGTTTGCAGTCGAGGGATTACGGCGTCCGTCGTTAGTACTTAGAGCAAGCCTTTTGAAGTTATCTGCACTATGAGTGATAACACGCTATGAGCATTCAGCCAATGATTAATCATAAGTACGAATGACAAGCACACATTTTTACTTTTCTAAACACTCTTCCTGTGAATGAATAACACTCGCGGTATGATTTAAACTTCAATGCATAATTAACACTAGATATCGCTCTTTGATTCATAGTCAATGTTTCCTTCCATATTTCTTCTACCTGTACAAGGAGCAGATAATACTACACCCCACTGAAGAGGCCATGGGGAGCATAAGTGCCCTCCGTAGTCGAATAAATATGCATTTTTAACCCACTAATATCCGTTCTTTTTCTTCTTCCTTATTTATTTTCTTTTGAGGGGAAGATTTGCAGTGTGCAACAGAAGAAAAATTACAGTTACCGGTAGGCCGAATATAGCCGTTGAAAAAAGAACTTAAACGATCTCTTAAATCTTTTCAATTGTTCTTTTCCTTTTCGTTTGTTTCCTCTTTAACCATGAAACGAACTTAGCATTGCAACTAGGTTTATAAAAATAGCTCCACGCACTAACGTTACCATGGAAACAAGCAGGTGCGCGAAAAAAGCTTCAGTGATACACGACTCGAAGCGGAGTGGGAGCAGTGACAGTCTCCAAGCTGGCGTTGAGAAAACTCAGTGTGGTATTCGCGGCCGTGTGGACATTCAAGCGTAATCTGTGGGAGCCTTGGGGAAACACTCGCTGGAAAGTTCCCCGTCGATTAGCGCTGCGCCCACGCGTGCATGAATATATCTGCCTCTCTACAGCGCCGTGCATGAGTGCACTGGCAGCTGACCAGCAGTAATCGGCCGCCGAGAGCTCCTTAAGTGGCTCCATTCCACTCGCAGCTCACGTTACGCGCGCTGATGCGCGTTCGCCTTTTCGGAAATGCGCTTCTCGCCAAGTGTCGAGTTACGGACGAACAGCTGATTTCTGGAATGCAGCACGCACGTGACGACATCGTGCCCAGCGGGTGGTGACGACGGCTTCTCGAATTAGGGACGCGGTGCGCTGTAGGGCGGAATGTAATGCGTCTATATTCTACTCTTTATGCTTTGTACTCGTCGCAGTGACATCAGTGAGAGCAGTGGCAGTACGCAGAACGCAGTACGCTATTGCAGTGTAGATAGCTTCACTCTTCATTTAGGTAAGAAGCCGCCAGCCTCTGAAGTCAACGAAAGCACAGAAGAATTTTACAGCTTTTCATCACTGTTCTGTACATTGCAGAGGAAAATTAAGGAATTAGTTTAGGTATGGTACGGTATATGGGTTTTAAAAGTGCACATAAGAGGATCCTGAGCTCGTCTTTTTAACACAGGAACTCGACCTACACGCTCCAAGCATTCTTAGAAACTTCGAATTATTGCCCTGTGCGGCCGATTTTTCTATAAAATCGAATTGAACGTCCCGGATCCCGCCTCTTTTTTTTTTTAACTCACCAACGAGGGTAGCAGGAGTCAACCAACGCGTGGAGTGGCTTTCAGCGACGTTATTATCGCGCATAAACAGACACGTTTACTATAGAAGCAGCGTACAAGAAAACGAAGGGCGGATGACATCACAAGCTCTCTTAGTCCATTGTCCTCTGGTATTGGTCTTCGTGAGCGTTGTTTCTAAAGGATGAATTAAAAAAAAAACTAGCCAATATTGCCACCTGAACTGCCTACGGATAACTGCGTTGATTATCTTGGAGTAACATGAGACATTGAAAGCGAAAAAACAAATATCTCCTAGAGGTCTCTTTTGATGGGAGCAGTCTCACGGGGATAGCAGCTCGTTGAGACTTGGAGCAGATTCGAACTAACTGTGTTTTTATGCCCAAGAATGCTGCTGCAGTCGACAAATGATCCCAAAGCATCATTTAAACCATCGCCCTCTACCTCCCTCTTCTGGCTTCACTTTTCTGTTTGCCTTAAAAAGGTTTGGCGGGCTAGTTGGTTAAGCATCTTGAATAAACAGCGCGAACGAGCACACCATCACCTTTCTGTAGACTCGCGCATTTCCAGCGCGAGCGACAGATGGCTCCACTAATGTTCAGCCGTATCGGAGCTTATGGCCGCACTGTCATTATCAGCAGCATCATGACATTTTCCGAATTTTTTTTAGATTCATCATCAAGGCAGGCGATTGGTTCTTTTGTTATTTCTGAACGTATCACAGAAGTACTGCAACCAAACAGTATAAAATTAAACTTTTCAAGTGTGTGTAAAATTTTAGCGCAAAAAATAGCAATTTAGCCTTAGGAACTAATGCTCAAGCCGCTCTGAGGGACGCACCAGTCGTCATCCATAATTAGCGAATATAAAGCCAGCCATGAAATCGTATCTCAATTTTCAGGCACCACTAAGGACCAAAGTAAAAAAGCTTTCACTCTGGTGTGGAAGTCAACAAACATTTATTATCGTCCGAAACATGGGGTAATAACTTCTCGCAAGGCTCGTTTGTGTGCGGGGGTGGAAATCCAGGTGTTATTCGTATCTCTTTATCGTTGGCCGGGATGTGCAGTTTCCAAGAATGCAAAACTATGGAAGACCAATAAGTAAAATTGTGATTGGTAAATACGCAAAAAAGCAAGAAGTGGTGCAAGAAGAAAATAAAAGAAACATAACAGTGAGCAAAGAAGCCATAAAAAATGATTATCGCTGTCATTTCTTCATCCCGACTATGGAAGAGCAGTCTGGTAGTCATTATCAGTGCCCTTGATCCGAAAGGATGGAATCTTAATAAGTGTTGATGGCAAATTAGTTGCCGAAATCTTTCTTTCCCTGACGTCTTTCGAGGTCAAAGCTAAGAATACTTATCTTGCATAATACAAAACAAGTATTTTTCGCCACTTTACAGCCCTTTCTTGCTGGACAACTAGCCAAAGCTTTTGATGTGACCATTCAAGCACCACTCTATTCTTAAAAGAAGCTTACTGACGCGATTCCGGAATCGATATCACTGTCTGCAGTGAAGCTGGCCAGCTTGAATGCGCCTCAGCAATCCGCTGCTGCATCTTCAGTAGGCAGTATTCAGCTGAACCTCAACAGAGCGTTATGGGATGTTTTTACAATAGCCTCGAAAACGGACTGATTAGCCGAGTACCAGAGAGTGAGTTTTTTTCGAAATCTTTTTATCCTAGATCCCTAGCACCTAACTCACGTATCCCGTCAAGCATACATGAAATTAACGAGCTACAATCTTTCGCAGCTATGCTCTGCAATACCGCTCAGTGTATTTTTTCCCTCGTGTTTACCACACTGCTTTATCCTTTTCGCTTTTGTGCTGGTCGGTGTTCAGGTGCACGTCGGGAATTTTTTGGTTTCTGTACCAACGGCGCTTCATTTTTTCCTCAAATTATTTAGTAGAACCCTACTACCTAATTCGTCAGCTGATACACCCGGTAGCTCTTGGTTACGAAATTGTACGCCGCAGACCCTAGAGACCGTTTCATATACCGCCATTCTTCGACCGGAGAGAAATTTGCATATTCAGCTACCAATGCAGACTCCGCTACGGGCTGACTTCTAGCCTTGCTTTGTGCACCAGTACAGGCTGTACTCACCTCCTTGCCATTATTTCCACACGGTGTTCCGTCCGGGACGTATGCGTATTTGTAGTCATAAGAATTCGGTTTGTAGTAGCACTTAAACAAACAGTTGTGGCTGCCCCATGTCTGGAAGATTGACAGGAAGTGGTCCGCTTTACGTCACGCTTTATTCTTTCGCAGGCAGATCAAATAAACTTTTTGATTACTGTAATTACAATCCAGTATCCCACTTCATTAGTGCCTAAATTCTTCAGGGCAAAGATAGAACAGAATCAGTGCTTACCGGTGGACTTGACGACTAGTCTGAGCTCACCAAGCAAGTGCGTCACTGTTCTGATATGCACTACAGTCAACCCTGCTTGAAGTGCAAGCTATCCTGAGGACCACGCCTCGACTGCAAGGACACTGAACTCGTATAACATGACCGTCTTGGAATCAACACTATTTTATGACCATTCCGAGCCCGGAGTTATTCTGCAGACTCTTCTGGGGGCAGTGTCGCTTTCTGCGTTGTTCCTTAGGATTGCCAGGAAAAAAAACTTTTCTGATATGTTAGCGTTTAAATACGTTGTTCTCTTGTATACACCCCACCTGCATTGACAGATTTAACGGTTTCTGCGAAGAAAATGCTCAGTGCCGGTGATGTAGATGGTTGTGACGTTAAGGTGAAGGCATGGTTGGCCTATTACCGATCATGTCAGCAGCTTCTCTCTGTGGCTCGTAGCCAAAAACGTTTCTTTAAGAAGCAAAAAAAAACGTGTTTCTGTAAAAAAAATACTTAAGAAGAAAAAGAATCATAATACTCACCTTGTCTGCTCTGCCATAGCGAAATTCATAGTATACCTTCTTGCAGAACAGGTCCTTGTCCAGTTTTTCGCCTGGAAATCGATTAAAATAGTACGGCTTCCTCTTGCCGTTAACCTCATGCAGGCATGTGTAGTTTGGACGGCTGAAAATCAATTAGAACAGGAACTTGTCAGACCTTTTATCTATCGTCATCATCATAGTCAATACAGCCTGATGGATTATCATGCGGATCATCACGAAGGGATCTTTCGGTGATCTCTAATCTACTCTATATTCTCATATATCCACCTTCATCCATGCTGACGATGGAGGAGAGTAACAGCTTTGGCTACGGCCCACAAGAATGGAAGTGAACTAATGTTTTCAGGGTAGTTTCCTGATTTCAAAGCGCGCCTATGAGGCCGTCCCTTCGTTACCAAAAAGCCGAGACATCTTAGAATGCGAGAGTATGGAACGCCGATTTAATCACGATATATTTTTAAAAGGCCACATTATGTGCATGCCATAGTTACCTCCGAGTGGAGATGATACAAGGAGGCAGGGCACCTGCCCATAGCAACAGATGTGAGCAAAATTTTGCGAAATAGTTTTCTCTTTTCGCAAAGTACCTTTCAACGCTGCCGTACGTTTATAATCGGCGGGTATGTTTAGGCAGATCATGAAAAAGTATGCAGTGTAATTTAGAAGCTGATATCTATTTAAAACGCCACGAAAATTTGTGTTACGATGCCGGATATACTTCCAACTGCAGCTAGGCGCCTAATAAGAAAAGTGTTTGTCCAAAGCAGACATGTTTCTCGTGCAGTCCGACATGCCACCGCGTGCGAATCATTTGCTCATAAATATAATCCTTCAGACAATACAGCTGTACATAAGGCGCACAGCTCTGTATAGACCGTTTACAGCGCGCAGTTCTTCCGTTTGAGACCAGATGGCGCCACACGTGCGCTCCGAACACGGCACCATTACTTTCCTCGTAAGTCGCCGGCGTGTACGCCTCGACGCAGCAGTGGAAATTTCGCGGGTGGTTGCCGAATATGTTCTTTCTACGATGTGAAAAGGCAGAGGAAACACATGCTCTGTTGTGGATTGCAAGAATTGCGACAGAGAGTTAAAGGTTCAGGATGTGATCGTTTGCGAGCTTCACGAAACCGAACTGCACAAGGAGGTAATGCCAATGTTCGCGCCCGTTCGCCACGCACCCTTTCCGAACTGGCGAATGCAACAAACACGTTCGCCAGCGCTAGATAGCTAATAAAGAAAGGTTTCGATCTTGGAAAATCGTCGAGGGTAAGTGCACAACACAGCCGCATGAAGAAGCTGTTCCGCCACCGAAACCATGACGGCGTGCTTTCAGTTATTGTGCACTGTGCTCAGACCGCATTGATCGTAAGTTGTGGTCTGTGACCATTAGTAAAACGAGCGCCCGAGGCCGAATTAGAAACGAAAAAAAAAAAAAAAGACTACTTACGCTCCTTCATACGCCTGCTGTTTGTTATGCACTGCACAGCCGTGCGAGCCGACAACGCTTACCGTCAGTCCGTGTATTACACGCAGTCTTGGTGCTACTGTTCAATTTCGCTCCAAGTAGCGCGGTTTTCGTGGACCGTGTTCGGATTACAGCATTTGGTTTACGGCTGCTGTGCCGGACGGTTGTCACTTGCTCGCGGTCCATGCGAGACAGTCACTAAAGGTGACTCCGTACGCTCAGAGTGAAGCTGATTAATTACAACCAACGAGACCACGAGCATTTCCATGTCCGCATATCGAGCGTCGAGCGTACCAAAATTTTTTATATGAGGCTGACGTTACTGTAAAATTCGTCCAGCATGAACGCGTGGCCATGCGCGCGTTATAACAATTATATCGCGGAATCCTTCGAAACGATTGCACGCCAGCTTGTGAAGGCTGCTTGATGCATGGTACTGCTACCATGATAGTCAACCTTTGTGTGTCTATTTATTTTTGTCGCTTTTCTATGTTTAATCAACCAGTAAGAAATATTTCAGGTTTCCTAAGCACCGTTAACAGGGTGTAAACAAAAGCATACGATGTGCATGTGAGCGTTTCAGACCAGTGTCTGCATGCATGTACAGAATAGGACAACAACCTGTAAGGCCGCAAGAACATTAAACATTGCCGTTTTATATATTAACAATAAAAAAACATTAAGCAGAGTCTTCAGCGCATGCAAAGACAAGCATTCAGGCGATCCGTCCGTTGCCTCGAACAGGCGGAGAGCTCAGCGGCTCTCCGCGACATGAAGTCCGATCGTGTTTTCACGCGTGAAGTGATCAAATTAGGGTTCTCACATGTCCTTCAAAGCTTTGGCCAAACCATAGTTTCATATTCCCACTCCTTTACAAACGTATCAGCCGGAACACTGCCTGCCGGAACCGAACCGTCAGACGCAGCAGCCTTCGCGACGAGGCGCGCGCCGAGCGGTCAGGAGGCGAGTAATGGCGGCGTGATCACGTGATCAAAGATGGCAGCCCCCATGATACGCCGCTGTAAAGCGTCTATAGACTACCTATAAAGCTCTGGAGCTCTACAGACAGGCTAAGCAGGAACATCGGGGCCCTCTGCTAGCGGCCCCTTTCTTTGCAAACACGTTGTTGGTCTATACCTACGCTTCAGTACGTCACTGCCGCCTTGTATTGCGCTTCCATTTTGTCGATGTCCAATCTATCATTCAAAGAGCACTATGTTTCTGACGTGTCTTTGAGGTAGCTGAGGTAGCGATTTCTTTTTGTAAACCCGGCCCACGCTGAATTATAGTGCCCTTTAATTGGTTGGAAAGTGGCACGTCAAGTAAAATTATGATTTCACTTAGCCGTACACCGCCAATGACGCCACAAATGTCACAGGCTGAAGGCCCGCGATTTGTGAAGAGTCACGCTTTCGGGTAGCATCGTGTAGCATGAAGATTTCATGTGGCATTGAAGTTTGTGTGGCATCGCGCTTTAGGTGAGCTTTTCAGGCCCATCGAAAGCGCTTCCCTGACCGGTGCAAAGGATGGATCGTTCACTTCCATAAACGTCCAGTACTAAGCCGCCGACTATTTGTTCAAACGATAGTCCTTGCTTCTAAGCGGAGTCAATTGTCTGCAGACGGCCCGTACAATAGATGCCCCCGGTTAAAAAACTGGGGGCGCCAACTTTGAATAGGCGCACGTCGCGCGTGGAATGAACTTGAAAAAGGCTGGCGCGTAAGATGTCGCACAAGAGAAGCAATTTCTCTCTTCCTTATTGTCTGGCATGAGGTGTGTTGACGCTGACTGATGGCACCGTTGGACAATTCCACCTCCTTGACACCGCTCCCGCACCTCAGCTAGAGAGCCCTCAAAACCTTAGAGCCAAAGCGACGACATGCGTGAATGATAGACTCACGGTGTTAATCGAGCGGCAACTGAGGTGGTCCCGCTTTGGAAGAAGAGAGCCCTAATCTTAGACCACGGCGTTTTCGTCGAGTTTTGAGAGTGGTTGCTGGAGGTATAAGCGGGCATAAGCTGAGTTTCTAGTGTCTCATCCAAAGGGTGATCAATTTTAAATGCGCTTGCAGACAACGGCATCTTCCGAATGTAGCTACGTATGATATCGGCAGCCCTGCACTACGGTTCGACTAATTTACGCCTATATCATCTGGCAGATAAGAATCAAAAACACCCGCACTATGTGAAGCTCGACTGAAATCTTCGTAGAGCAAGTGGGATGGTTGAACTTACTTGTAGAAGTTCATTATTTCTCGTGAGCAGCACGAGGAAAATCTGTACACGTTGGGGATGATGAACTTGTAGCTCATCATGTAGCCGTCATCCCAGTCACAGTCCTCTGAGCCGATCATACCCGGAGGCCACAGTTTAGGGGCACTTCCATCATGCATGCAACCCAAGCTGTAAAAAAAAAAGACGAAATAAATCTTTCATCTGTGCTTCTTGGTAGATGTCACCTTTGACGTATTAATGAGGCGCAACGCCCCCTCATCACTGTTATTTGACCCAAGAACAACTTCACGAATGTGGTCAAAGGAGTTCTAAATATTGCCTTGTAAGGTATCTCGTTAATAACTTATCCTGCCGAGGCTGTGAACAATGTAACTTGTGTTGCACTTATTCACGATTAGCACCAATCGGCGATTGAGATGAGAGTGGATGACGTGACCAAACCCTTATAAAGTGACCTATAGACTCTGTATGGACTTCTCAAATACTCTAATGCCTTCTTATAGATATTTCCTTTACTCTATTCGTAGTCTGTAAACTCTCTATAGAGAAAAGTCAACTAAAAGTATATGGCAACAAATGTATAGATTTGTATGGTATTTGTATTGTCGATAGACTGTTTATAGGACTTATATATAGAAAGTCCATAGACTTTACTGACAAGATTTTATAGAGATTCAATGGACTTTCTTAGTGCTAGAAGCGCTGCAGGGAGTGCGTAGAATACTCCAATGTGAAACGGAGGTGAACGATGGTGGGGTGACCAACGTACCATGCTGTACCAGCATGTACCATGCGGTATTCGAATCGCATGCCAGATATTGCCACTTGGTGTGGGTAACACTACATACACTAATATCCAGAAACTTTTGACTTTACAAAAACAGGCCCTCAGAGCTGTAGCTAATGTAGAATACTCATCTCCTACACAAACGTTATATTCCAGGCACAGGATTATGCCAATAAGTGTTCTACGCGGGTTTATGGTTTTACATATTTATAAATCGCAGCTTCACAATCAAGGCCAATCATTCAATATATATGACTCCCCTACACATCAACCCATTGCCCCGGATAACAAGACACGATCGATACTGGCAAGTACCGCGTCTGAGAACTAATTACGGCCTGCAGTTTCTGTGAAATCTCCTACCTTCTTTGCCGAATAAGTCTGGGTTTACAAACGATTCCATTTGCTCTGTAACAGTCAAATATATATATTTGTTTCTTTAGTGGGTTGTTTTTTGCGTGTCTACGCAGTGTACGGTGTGAAATGTCTTGTTTGTCCATTATCAGATAATGATTTCTTACAAATCGTTTTATCTGGTTGTTCGTTTGTGAATGGCCCTCGAGAGTGCGCATTGTAAGGAACCAATAGTGCTGACCATTGTATTTGTTACGCAATCTATAATTTTTTTTTTTGGTGGGGGAGGGAAGGGTTACCAATTTTTTCTTTTCACCCAACTGATACCGAAACAACATAAGTGTTGGGAGCTTCGTCGAGCCGCAAATGCGGCTTTTTCTCTCTTCTCCTCAGCCATATCTTGGACTGAAAAATAAACTTTGAACCTTGAACCTTCTCTGAATGCAGCTGTACACAGCTGCACTCAGCGAAAACCTGCGACTAAGCGTTCAACTACGATATGCGCACACTTGTGCGAAGATCATTATTCTCTGACTCATGGCGGAACGATAAACCTGATAAGAGACTCGCTTACACGTGCGCCACTTCGTGTGTAAAGACGTAGACGCCGTAGTAGCTGTGTGGCCGCTCCTCTGACATCCCCACTTTCCAGTCTGTGCAGGCGGTGCCGGGGTAGGCGTAGCCTGTGCCAGAAAGAAATGTAAAAAAAAAAACTCACCAGGTAGCTGTTTGTAACGTCTTCTCTTTAAGCAAACGTGCCCTCACACGTACAGTCTTTGTCAAAAGTAACCAGGCTATATGGTTCGATTCTAGCTTGTATAGTAGAGCCCTTGTGACTTTCCTAAACATCAAAAGTTGTTGGAAGGTAAGAAGACCCCCAGTCCTTACCTTTAACAACCATTTCAGCTTCAGGGCAGCTGTAAGGGCTCCACTGTACGAGCTAGAAGCAAACCATGCAGCCTGATTACTTTTGACAAAGACTGTACATTCGCTCAACCTAAACCATACCAGTGGTTTCGCCAATGAACTGCAGACGCAGGGCGGCTGTATACAAGCATGGGACTACAGGTTGGCTCACGACTATAAAAAGAACAGGAGGAGAACGCGGCTTACAGCCCTAGCTCCTAGGGTAAAGTCAATAATGAATTAGTCACTAAACTCTCTGCAGTCAATGCCTACACTAACGAGGCTGTATGCAATAAGTCACAGATTGCCAGATCAAATGCGAGCCGTAGCGGCTCCCTCGAAGCAACTAAGCGCGAGCAGACACATTAGTTTGACTACTGGCTCCTTACTGCCTGCTCTGAATGTGTGTCTGTTAAATTAGCATTTTGCTTCTGGACACAAGAAAGTACTTTGTACTCAGGAAGGAAACAGCCACGACCGCAAAGCTTCAGCCATGCACAAGCTAAGAAGGCTTTTTACATTCAAAATGGGGCGGCTGTAACACATGAACTATGACAATCGGTATCTACCTCCAAAATGCGCGTGAAACTGCTAAGAGAACAAAGAGACCAAAAGTAAAAAGCGACTTCCGTCAGAGTGAAGATTACTGTCACTTTAGCTTTCTTAGGAATGGGCACCTTTTTTTTTAGCGGTGTTTTTGCATCAGAACATATGAGGAGTATAGATATATGAGTGAAAAAAAAAATTATGGATATCTAGACAGTGCCCAGCCTGGGATGACCTGCCTTGTACCCCTGAAAAGCAGCAGGCAAATAACTTATTACCCATTGGTTAGGCTTCATAGCCGCAAAAACTCCAAGTGTATGCATACATCTAACCCCATTTCGAAGCGGCGGGCTATATTTTTGTAATATTTATGTTCAAACAAACACACAAGTTCCATGTTAGTATATTATGTTGCTGATGTATTACTTTATTGATTAATTTCCCGCTATGTTGTTTTTCGCAAATAGTGTATATTTTGTTGCTGTGATTTCACATTGTGTTTATGTGCCCTTCCTGCCTGGATCTTACAATGGTCTGTAGTATGTACCTAAATAAAAAAAGGTCAAAGTTTAGGTAATTCATACGGGTGTCTCTTACCTCCAACCCAAGTAACAAGCTTGTTGCCTTGCCATTCTGAGAAGTTTCGCCTGAAACAAAAGGAGAAAAATTCATTTCTATCTCTCCAACATTTCTCACTGCGAGCACTTCGATGCTTTCATGAGTAGAAACCTTTAAATACGATAGGCGCATTTTTGTGAATAAGTAGGCACTGGCGAAAATGTTTCTTCGTGCAGTACGCACTGCAGTGTTTTATCTTCTAAATTTTGATATTTATAACTGCGAAATAAATGATGCACATCTCAGGCTTACAGCGTACGTGTGAACGAATACGTACGCACACTCAAAGCGAGAGCTAGCACAGCTCCATCCTACTCAATCAATTTTCGGAAGGAGGACCAACAGAAGATACTTCTTCCGGAAGCAAAGCAAATACAGACATCCTCCCCCCCCCCCCCTCCCCTTCATCTAAGCACTCAAGGGCGAAAAAAAATTGGTTTGCCTAGGCTGCTGCTTCTGGCTTCTTGTTTCGTAGCCACTGCGACAACAACAACAACAACAAAACCTTGGAGCAAAACTGAGGCTAAATCAATAATTGATGAAAATAGCTGCCGAATATTTCTTAAGACCCTAGCCGCCGCGGTGGCTCAGTGGTTATGGTGCTCGGCTGCTGACCCGAAAGACGCGGGTTCGATCCAGGCCGCGGCGGTTCAATTTCTTTGGAGGAGAAATTCTAGAGGCCCATGTACTGTGCGATGTCAGTGCACGTTAAAAAACCCCAGGTGGCCGAAATTTCCGGAGCCCTTCACTACGGCATCTCACATAGCCTGTGTCGCTTTGGGACGTTAAACCTTATAAACCAAACCGCACGCCCGCCCCCATGCCTACGCATTTATTATGGTCCAGGCGCCACACGTGATATTTTTATTGGCCAGCGGACAAATGTGACCGGTTTGGGTCTTGAAATGTGATGACGAGAGTGAAGCCGATGCCATCTATCGCGCAGGAACTGCAATACAGATGTACCGTTGTAAAGTTGATATGAAGTTGTCGGAAAGAGTAATTTCGGGAAAAAAACGAAATGCAAGCGCCAGCAGCCGCCGCTGTACAATAGACCATGCTGGGAATACTCACCCTGAGACCAGAAACACGATGTCGGCGTACTGAAAGTAAGGTTGCTTTCTAACGTACACAGTGAAGTTCCACAGCGTGTGATCATAGAGTATGTTGCGTTCGGTTCCGGGAACGTAAACCATGTATGGCTCATCTCGTTCCTAGGAAAAAAAAAACAACGAGAAAGAATTATCACGAAAAATACTATTGTACTCCTCGATGCCGTCCATTCAAAGAGAAACCTCACCGTCTGCGTCAGGGAGACTCCTACGATCTTGATTTGAACCTTTGGCATTCTCAGGCTGGCGTACCTCAAGTTTGCCTTTAATAAAAGAGAAAAGACAGAATACTATTTCAAACTTATTTTTGCGAACTCGAATCCGAAACAAGGCAAAGAATCAGACTCGACAGGACCCTTTAGAGGCTACCTAAAGCCTGACGCATGTCGACACAATGTGAAATTTTCATATCCCAGCAAAAGGGGTCGGAAGGGACCGGCCGTGGCGTCTGTTTCATTTTACGTGCTTTCTACGAAAACGGTAATATGTATAAGAGACTCCACTCTCGAGGCTTGAACTTCATTTGCGTCAAAGCTGATAATAGTACAAAAGTATTAATCGCCGATCTCATAGATTTTAAATCCATTCAAAAGCGCGTCCTGCATCTAGAGCTGCACTTTCACACCGGATGCTTTGAAACGCCGGACAGCAATTTCTTCATTAGCACTTGCTTGATCTTTTACACTCAGTCGCTAGACGAGACTGTTTGACTAAACGAGGCTGTCACTATCTACGAACAAGCGCGAGTTTATCATGAAATTAAAAAAAGCGCATTTATACCTAGGCTGACCGTACAAATCAGTCCACCGTAGAGCCGCCATTTTGGGTCAATTGATAGATAATCTCTACGACACGAAAATTGGCAATATTAATCATAACAAATAGATAAATTTATAGTTCACACAGTCAGCGCAGCTTTAAAATACTCTGCTTTTTACGCCAGGACTCCCTGTGAGAAATGGGCACTGCTACTTTTCACATGATGAACAGTGTTGCACTTACCGCATTGGCCATAATTGCGAAACTGTTGACAATTTTTTTGCGATCGAAGTCGAAGGCCTTACAGTAGAGATAATCGGCTACGATGTGCACTTCTGGGTATATCGTCCTTGGCAAACGATAACCTGTTAAAAAAAAAGGATAGGCGGAGACAAACAGTTTTGTAGACTACCATATGGAGCAATTTCAGTGGCATCGATTTCCAGATCACCACATGCATGCGTCTATAGTGGATTGGAAGCAAGGGCTACCCCGTACTAAGCGATGGGAGCTAACATTTAGGAAGCCGATATTTTCATGAAACCACCAAGCACAAGCACCTCCTGCGAGAGGTTCGCGTAAAGGACGTTTTTGTTTTGTTATGTGAGGTAACATGTGATGCTCTTGACGTAAAACAAATTGTTTTGATCCTCAATACAAGTCTAATGGAGGACTTAAAGCCGAACGAATGGTGAGCTCAACGATTGGCATAGCAAGAACAACATTCTCGCAGAAATAAATTTCCTTGTGACAAGCGCTGAGACTTGGGCTCATGCTTGCGAGAGATATTGTCAGGACAAATAGCTAAAAGCGAGTTTCAGAAGACTGCGTGAAAGTTGAACATTATCTCTGAAATGCCACAACAAACAAAACGGCAGAAAATTCTCAAAAACCTTTCGCAGGCAAAAAGTGCCGCTGCAAGGAAATAAACATATCTGTCGCATTCTTCTCTGCGAGAAAAGAAAACACAAATCAGAGTTTTCCGGTGCTGGCGTTTTTCACAGAACCATCAAGCAGTGGTGTGCATGCTTTGATCGTGCTGTTATTTTTTTTCGTGCCCAGTACCACTTGATGTACTTTTGTTCACCTTGGTAGTACTCAGCCATCACCGCTATTTTGCATGTTAACAATGATGGGATCGCGTGCAGGACACAGCAAAGTGCAAGATGTCACTCTGGGTTCGGCGCGAAAAGTGGGCATTTCAAGAGGGCCTAGCATTGCGGCTGCCTACTATTTTCTAGCTGCTAGCATCACTGCAGGTTTTCTAGGTTGCCTATGCAAGTTCAGGTCTTAGAAACGCTTTTGGAAGGCCTACATTAAAGCTCTGTTGCTCGGGAGTAGGGCGTCTACTTCCCTTGTCGAAAATCACATTCTGCGACCGGCCGCAAGAATAGCTTTCCTCGCCCTAAGTCGATAAACAACATAGAGGGGAATAAAAGTCACCTGCATTATCGCGTGTATTGTAGTTTTTATTAGATAGTCATAGCACAGCGTGATGCGCTAACCGCTACCGTCATCCGCTTCCGCGGGGCACCACTACGTACGCGCTGATTGGTCCCGACGAGGCAGGCGCGCACGCAGCTGACGGGAGCGCGGTGCCATCTAGCGCCTCTATGGCGCTTCGCGGAAGTGGTTCACTGTAGCGCATCGCGGATCGCGCTGTGCTATAGATCTTTAATATCTCCCCAACCACGGTGGTACCCAAGGCGCCGTGAGTGCGAGGTAAAGAAATAAACAAACAGGAGGAGAAAAAAAAGCGACACAACATAGGTTGTGACTTACAACTGAATTTTTGCACAGAGACCAGTGGACTCAAGAACTTTTTTAAATGCCGTTGCACTATGCCGCTGCTGTTACTTGACTGTCGTGTGCTAGCTACGCACACATACGGCGTTTAAAAACACTTTACCTGAGTACCACACTACCGCTACCGTTAGTGAGCCGGCAGGAAAGTACACATGCGCGTGATGCGAGTTCGGCAGCAGTATACGGTAACGGTATGCTAAAACACTCCAGTGGGGCCAAATTTAGTTGAACGTTACCACCGATGCTGTGTCCGAAGAAGAAATGAATCGCTCTATTCCCCAGCGTAAATTAAATGCCGAGAGCCTTGTAGATTAGGGAAAATCGGTCCGAAGTCCTTAGCTCGCTCTCGCTTTAATTTCGGCACAAATATGTCTTGTCCTGGAGGAAATATTTAGCTGGAAGTGATCGCCAACGTTGTGTATTTTTGTTCTGTCGTATTGGCTCCACTTTTCGGTAAATACATCTAGTGTAGCAAAATAACACTTGGATAACAGTAAGTTCTTCTACAGCCTGTGTCCATTTTATTTTCCCCTGACTTCACTGGAATGACGAGACGTGAAGGAGGTGAGCATGGGTACTGAACTGTTGGAAGTGGCTTTTAGAGTAAGCGTATGATAGTAGTTGTGTCAACGTTTCTGTGAAGCGCTTTTTCTTTTCTTTCTCTTTTGTGTTTTTTTTTGCGTTTCTTTCTCCTTTGCGTTCTCCCTGACTCTTCAGTGCGTTCCGGTTGTTACCACGAGTAGCATGCAGATGAGATACGTGCACATGCTCGTTAACTGGTGGCTCGCAACGCCGTAACCACAACATCGGCCCGTTAATTTTCATGGTGCACTTACGTTCGGCTCTTTCCTCAAAGATATCAGCACCGTTCGCTGTGTCTGGGCCAGCTTTAAAACAAATGCAAGCATAAGATTACTTGTGGTCCTCCTTGCTCCAGCATCAAACACTACTAGATGAAAGTAAATCAGTATTTAATACAAATGTGGATCATAGAACAAAGGTACAAATGTGCAAAATCCTTGAATTTTTTTTGATAATCTATAGGACGCACGTATTCTATCATTCTAACAGCATTTATCAAATTGCATGTCTAGGTGGCTGCTCACTGCCTCCTGGTATGCGTGAAATGTGATATAAGATGTGACACGGCATTTCTGAAGCTTAAGTTCCGGCAAATTATCTGCATTCACATTCACACTCATGCTATCATGAGTTAGTGACCTTTTAGTTAGACGTCTCTCTTCTAATGTAACAAAACGTCATGCAGCTTCGTTTCTCACTAGGTCAGCGTTGTACTAAAATAAACACAAAGAAGTAGCTCTGTAATGCACAAAATATGACTTTCGAGCTCGTTAGAGGGCGTGCTAATATTTAAAGCACTCCTTTAGAAGGAAGAGCAAACACGCACCAGTAGAGTGTCGTTTAAGCGTCGTTTGCGAATAAGCGTCGTTTGCGAACTTGTAATTCTGTCCTTAACATCCGAATACATCAGTCCAACGATGCTTTCTAAACAGACCCATTACGCATACACAGCACGCCGTAACGAAATACTTGCTTTTCCCGAGCAGATATTTGGGCAGTGCGTCGCAAACTCTTTCTGTAGGTAAAACTATGTATGATTGTGCTACGTTAAGGGAGGTGAGGAAGCAAGGCAGCGCATCGCATTAAAAGCTCGCTTCATGAGCAACTCTAATATAATAAATAAATAAACTGTAGGAAGTGCCTTGTTTCGAGAAATAAGAGGAGAACACCACCCTATCCACAGTCAAACGCTTGCCTCTAAGCAAAGCTAGAAATTTGGGAAAGGGATGAATTGCCACATCGTCGACTTTATATCCCCCTCCCGGTCGTTCTATCTTGTCGACGCCGCACGAAAGGCACTTTTCTGTTCTTGTTTCCCCTGGTTCCAGGAGTAAGAACCCCCTCAATACATCCGCAATCTGTCCCACACGCAAAACGCCGCATACCCCACAGGTGGCGTACGTTACTATATTGCGTCTTATTCATTTACGATTGCGCATCCTCTGCTAGAAATACACAGATCACTGGCAGGCTCCAAGCTGCGTACACAGTGTCTGGTGTACACTACCGAGAGCTCAAAGATAAGAAAGCTAGGTCCGAAAAAGTTATCCTGGCACTGCAAAGCTTTCAAGCTCCGCTCATGAATAACAGCGCCACTCTACTACACTGCCTAAATGATCCAGTCATATGCGCAGCGAACCAGTTGCTATTGAGGAAAGGCGTAGCAGTGCCTAGAATAAATTACATTGAAGGCTACTCACTTGGAGACACTTTCCCGGCTGCGATTAGAGCCTGAACGTCCTTTGGAATACCTGGATGACGAAGATACTCGTTAAGTTATACTCTCCCACTGAACAGGAAATATCTTATTGGGTTTCGTATAGATAGCTTTCATCAATTCTTTGTAGGCAACAGGGTTTCCTCTAGAGCCACGCAGTGGGAGACTTGTGGCACCCCTAAACCTCGAAAGCTCCGAAGGGATAAGGACAATTATCTTCCTCCTCCGGAGATTCGGAACTCCGGGTGGGCCGTAAGTGTCCAGTGAGGCTAGTCAAAAGCAAATTCTGTGGCGCTAAAACTGTAGACCACATGTAGTGGTACACGAAAGTGGGTGGGTATTACGCAATCAACAACCATAACGTAGACGCAACTCAAGCGTCAGATTGTGTATCTCACTTAAAAGATGTTTCAGAGCTGTTCAGAAACAACTGCATTGATGCCTTGTATTGACGCGAGCTGCGCGGTACAAAGGTAAGAACGAGAAACGGATCAAACACCCGTGTTCTCTTGCGCAAATGTACTCTTAATTAAGCAGTAATTACTAATTAGCAGCCGCTTGTATCAGTGCTAATGAATAATTACTCCCTTGTTACTAACCTAATCCTACTTGGGCAATTACCCTAAACACTGGACCGACAACGTGCTCTTAAACCATCTTTATGCAAAAAAAAATCTACCGTTAACTATATCCTAGCCACTTGTTTTAGATTATCCAGGTGCGTTCCGCATGTGGTAGTTTAAAAATTTGACATTACATTTACACCTGAACCATGCTTCTTTCATCAGCTGAGCGATTTCTCGCGTGAGTAGGCCTTTCCTTTCCCTAAACTTAAGCTAAAACAAAGAACTTGGACGTATAATATAGTATGTGAAGGGCATACAGGGACATCTGGCATATTTCGTGCTGTGCAAGAACACTAAATAAAAAAAGACAACACATCTTCCGCGTGTGATACATTTTCATCGTTTACCTGCGCTTTTACGGTATTAATAAAATAGAACCAATTAATGAAATTTTATATTTTGTGGTGTGGAACTAGCTTAACCAGATGTTTCTCAGGATAGGACGAGTGATTACATGGGCAGTGTCGCTGCATTTCTGTGCTGTAAATTACTGGCGCAGTCACTGGTATTTCCTGCTATTATTGTGCTAGCCGAAACTAATTTATGACGACCTCTTTTTGAGTGGCTTTTTGGTTATTGCAGTTATTTTTATTTACCGTAATCTTTGTCCTCCTCCCTCTCCTTAAAGAACTCCGGCTTGTCGGCGTGGAAGAGCATGTGGGCCTTCTGGCCGTCCATCGAGCGCTCCATCTCAGGCATTGGCTTTATGCGAAGCGTGTGTCCTATGATGCCGAGCTGAAAATACGAGACAATCTCACACTTCAGATCTTAGGGTGCTGAGACGACAACACAAGAAAGAAGAAGACACACATCAGCGATATTACCAACGTCTCATGCATGGGCGTCCAGAAGGGGAGGCGGTTGCTCCCCCCCCCCCCTCCTTGGAATTACGGATATTATTTATGCCCTAGTAGAAAATAACTACAAACATACCGCCTCCCCTATCCCCGGACACCCCGGGTGCCCCCCCCCCCCCCCCCCCCGCTTTCCCCCTGGAAATAGTTTTGCGGACGCCCTTGGTCTCATGGCTCATCGCCACAAAGCCAATAACTCAATCAGCCAGCATGAAAGCACATAGGTAAACAAACCAAGACAAGAGACGATGTACAAAAAAGCTAGCTAGCTTTAAACCCAAGCATGAAAGCACTGCATAGCTTGGAAATGGAGAAAATAAGGAAAAAGAAAGCTTCATATAAAAAGCAGTGTGAGAATGTGAAAAGCAAAAATGGTCGACAAAATAAAAGGTTTCTGAGAACGCCACAAACTTAACAACTTGTGAACAAATGCTCTTTAAAAACAAACTGCGTCAGGAAAAGGTGTCATGAAAAAGAAATTTCATTCGTACGGAGAACTATGGAAACTATGGAAGCATCACTCACACACGGATGGCCTTTCATTCTCATATGAAACACATCGCTTATCTAGAGCGCAACTACATCCCGACTCCCCATCCATCTCACACACTTTTATGCTTTAACTGACGGATCATTTTGGTGTTGATGGAACGAGCAGTGTTATAGATAAATGGCCGGAAAATTATCAGAGGGACATGCTCATCCGCGGCATTCAATCTGTCAAACATTCCCAAAGAAGGCAACCGTATGGATGTTGCAGGGCATGCTTTATATCCCCCCATGACTGAGTGCACTGAAGGCCGCCGTCGGGGTGCTTCTCAGCGGCTTTTATGAACGGAAACTTCCTATATATATATATATATATATATATATATATATATATATATATATATATATATATATATATATATATATATATATATATATATATCAGGGGCTGATTTAATCTGGCAAAGAAAAATGCAGGACGATGAGGTTCGGAAGTTTGCTGGAATACGCTAACAGGAACAGGGGCTAGAAATCTTCAAAAATACCATTGTCCAAGCAATGGAGCCAACTCGACAACAATTGCGACGACTGCTGCGATGTTCTGATAGCAAAGAAATAAACTCGAATCTAAAATTGATCGGTGGAAAAAGATTGGGCTCATACTCTTGCAATTATTTGCGTTTCGAAGCCAGACAAGAATTGAACGAGATGACAAGGCGACTCAGTGAATCACAAGGCATGCAGTTCCCATGGTTCTGGATCAAAATGCCCACCCAATTTTCTATACATAATCTGCGCCTAGACCTCATTACAAGGGAGCTCTTTCTCACTACCTTGGCCGCGACCGAGATCGTACCAATAATTTCACCCAGTAAGACTGGGATCACCTTCAAGCAGGTCTCCATAGCCCCTGAGTCGTGGCGAGCGTTCACGAAAATTGAGTAGAGCGAAATCTTAAAAATCGCGTCAATCCTTCACAATGCAGCTCATCGGGTCCTTTTTACATTGAAGAAAAAAAACTGTTTTCCGGGAACGAGCATCTACCAGGGTGGGGTTTGTGATTTTCCTGAATTAAAAAAGTTCTGGCAAAATCGGTTTGGAACAAGTACACTGCGTCTGAGGGCTATCTTAACAGGCAAGTTGCGCAAATGAGCGAAGCGAAGCCTTTTGAAAACATACACACCGCTTATAACGCCTTAAAAGGCATTTGAAAAGACAAAATGCTTAAAATAGTAAGAATGACATGTTTCGTCTTACCAATTCAAGGCCATCTTCTTCAGACACGTCCAGCGAAGCCATGTTATCGATGTCGTGGTAAAGGTTTGCCTCAGCATCTTCTCCGTTCATCTAGAAGAAGCAACAACCAAATTTCAAACCGCAAGTCGTCGCCTTGGCCAGCGGCTTGCCCTCGTTAATAAACAGCGTTGTCTCATCGTGACACTGGCTTTCTTTCTTCGAAATCCCTGTATACATCTCCACTTTTTACTATCTGTCGAACAGAAGTCAATCCGGTAGTGATTATGCTTTTGTAATTCCTTGTCTGTCTTGGACTATAAACACGTTTCATAATGGGTGACGTACTGAGCTTTTGGCCAAGTTATCTCTAGGATACATCAAACGTCACTGCCTGATTTATCTCATATACGCTTCAAAGGGAAACTTAACCCTTTGAGGGTCGAATTATTTTGAAGAAAACTTCCCAGGTGGTCAAATTACTTTATTGCGGATCTTGAATCTACAAAATGTATATAATCGAGAATAAATAGTAAAAAAAAATTAGGAACAGTACTTTGGTGACAGCATCACTCACAACTGGAAAATGTTCAATAGAATAGAATAGCAACGGTGATAAGCAAGCTAAGAGCAGCACCAATAAAGATAGAAATCAGCTTTCGCCGCCTCTGCAAAACAGTACCCACAAAGAGAAAACACGTTTCGCGCGACTCCGTTGCGATCCCTCGGCGGAATCGAAACCGCGTAAGCGCGTTGCCACAGAGGGCGAGAATACCTCGCGAGCAACGGTGATAATCAAGCTAAGAGCAGCGCCAATAAAGATAGAAATCAACTTCGGCAGCCCCTGCAAGATAGTGCTGACAAAAAGAAAACTCAAATTTCGCGCGACTCCGTTGCGATCACGCGGCGAAACCAAAACTACAAAAGGGGTGTTGCCGCAGTCTGTGCCGCCGCGCTAAAGCTAGACATAAGTTCTGCTTATCTCCGTAAGAAGGCAGCACAAAATTCAAACACTTCTTGTAAGTCCTAAGAGGCGGCAGCATCCCCCAGTGAGCAAGCATTGTTCTTTTGGCGCAAACTTTCAAACGGAAGATCGAAACCGTACCCGTACGGCAAAGACCTTGAGGGACAGAAAACCGTCGCCGTACATATACGGCAAAAACCTTCAAAGGGTTAACCATAGCAAAGCCACTCAGTGCGAAAATGTACTGGAACTACTCAGTTAACTCTCACCTCACAGAGATATCCTAATAAAAGAGCACGGAGAATTAGCAAGTTCAAGAAAAAAAGCATAAACGCAATTTTTTTTTCCTTTTATTGAACAATCGACAGAGCTCTGGGTTTCAAGAAGCTTAAGCACATAACTGTGCTAAAAAGCGTTGTTTTCTGTCAGAGGGCACACACAAGGGGAAAGGGCATGTTGTTAAAGCGTCCCAGTTAATTTAGCCTCCTTCATAACATAAAGCGGATCTGTACGGCCAGTCACTTCTGGGTTGCAGAAAGTTGTTGCCAGTTTTTTTATATACATTAGCCTGCCAACTTGATTCATATTGCTGGGTGGGATGATCACGCTGCCCCTCGCCCACACACACACGTGCACACATATGTACAGACTTTGTAAAAAATAACCAGGCTGCATGGTTTGCTTCTAGCTTGTATAGTGGAGCCCTTGTGGCTTTCATAAAGATCAAAAGGTGTTGGAAGGTAAGAAGACCCCTAGTCCTTATCTTTAACGACCATTTCATCTTCAGGGATACTGTAAGGGCTCCACCGTACGAGCTAGAAGCAAACCATGCAGCCTGGTTACTTCTGACAAAGACTGTACCTGAGCCGTACTTACGCTTTGCGCCTCTGAAGGTAAGGTATGGTGGGGACGATTTACTCATCGTACCCAGAACGGTATAAATGACAGCAATGCTGTCGCAGAAGCACCGCTCCCTAGCTGGCCTAAAGCTTTACAGCTCTGTCTTGAGCTCAAAATTTCTTCATTACACTCTTCTTACATCAGCCTTCGTTTTTCTGGAGCACGTGTTAGTAACGAACGTTTTAAGCTTATCCGTGGCGCGTTATTTAAGGCCCTGGTCGAAGACATCACGTACCAGGTAGCGAGCAGGCCTGCCGTCGACAGTGCTGTGTACGAGAAACTCTTTTGGAAAAACGGTACTCTTCTCCAAGTTTAGAGTGATGTCATCCGTGAGTTTAATAACCTTCTGGCCCGTGTCTGCCCTGGAACTCAGCATTCTTGGGTAGATTATGCCCACCTCTGGAATGGACGAAAAATTAAAAACAACAATTATGCCCCACTAAGCCCGCACAGGGTATATTTCATGCCAGTCATTCCTTCACGTTCATAACGATGTATTCGGTATAAAAACGATGTCTGAATTGACGTAACTTAGATTATTTATGTGAACAGATCAGTAAGACTCCGACTTCTGAATGTTTTGGTCGGCATCAGTATGTCTTATTTCCAGGTGAGCTGGGGAACGTAACCAGATTTAACTGGAGAACGAAACTATTGTTATTGTGGTTATTCTGGGAGCAACGTAGCACCAAGGCCTCTCAATTTTTTCTCCGCCAATGCCAAGCTCGTGTTAAAGACTTTTGCCTTAAATCCGGAGAGAATTGTTTTGAGATTATCTACTCTTCCTCGGTGCAAGGAAGTAATCGAGATTCTTATCTTTAGCCAATTAGCCAGCGTGGTATTTATGGAAAGCGTGTGCATGATGAAAGCAAATTTAAGAGTCGCACGTGTCGCCTTATTACCGGTTTTACTCATATACAGGTTGAACAAGAATACAACAGGCCAGGAAAAGCGGCTCTGAGGCGGCGCGAAAACCGCTAGCGCCGAAGGAAACAGTATTTAAGAGTTACTAAGATGATTAGACTTCCAACGCGTAATTCCTAATGTCCGTGTTATTGCAGAGTTGTGTTTTCACGATGCACTTTATAAATCTCATATTATATGTGCCTTATATATTGTCACGCCTATACTGTCATATACATAGTCATGTATATATTGTCATATGCCTCATATATTTTCTTTCTTCTGAAAATCGTCTTGAAGATGCCTTTCTGAAGAAAGCAGCCTTCTGGACTCCACAGTCCTCGCAATTCCCTCTCCTGTTCTGCGGTTAATGACAGAACGAACTAGTGGCTATTTTTAAACACTGATATTAAGATACTAAGTCACTAAGAGCTATTCGTAATCAGTTTTTCGAGATCTGGATAGAAAAATTATCTATCTGTATTTATTTATTTCATCCTCAAATGTTCCAATTTATGTCATTGCAACAGGGGTGCATAAAAAAGGGTATGAGAAAAGAGACCGAAAACAGAGATGATGAAAAACAGTTAAAACTATTGCAGTTAGCATAATTAAAACAAGGAAGTTCCGATCATTGCCTGCTTTTTGAAACAGGGCGTATTGCATTTTTGTAAAAATTTATTTCATCTGGATTAAAAAGCTGCAGAAATTTCTCTGTGCCATTGAGAATGTATTCAGCCAACAAACTTAGTCCACAAATCGAATGCTCCAAGTTCCTTCTTTCCAAATCGTTCTCATGTGATTTCAGCAGTTTCGTGGAAAAGCGCTGTGACTTTTAGTGCATAGAATGCGTGGTTTAGTGCATAGAACATGGTCATGGGCGCATAATAACTACTTGCGTGTTACATTCATATAAGGTGCGCTGCACAGGCTGGAACCGCTTGTCTTAATGGCTGTTTTCGGTGCAACAACACAGTGAGAGATTCTTGTACTCTTAGGTCGCTTGATTCCCAATGCCAATACCATTTGATTCGATTCGCAGTCTTATGCCGCGTCCATTGCTTAGACTGAAATGCATAAATTCTGCACTAGGTGGAATGCCACCGATCGTTCATAAAATTCACCTTACTAGCGTAGTAATAATTGCTGTTATGATAGTAGAAAGCACACAATCTAAAGAACGACAACTTGAGTGCTACTACTGTATAACAGCAGGCAACATCAAGCAGAGGAGAGTCACACTGCTACAGCAGTTCCTGTGATTATTTGAAAGTCTAATTGCAAACTTTAACGTTCTAACACACTTCACCTTGGAGCGTTTCTCTGAACAGAACTGCAAAACAACCTCACCTTGTGTCGCGAAGCAGGACGCTATGGGAAGCAGGAGCCATACTGCGATGGAGCCCATTGTGGTCGAACAACGAAATGCTCGAGGAGATGGTGCTCGAAAGCCAATTTATACACTCCAAAATTTGACGTTTTTGGTGCCGTCTGTGGGCTGCGCCAATAAAGTTCGCTCTGTAGCATTAAATGACCGTACGTCAGAAGACTCATCAAACGTCAGAAGACTCGTTTAGAAATCTTGCCCTACGTCGACAAAGATTTTAAAGGTTGATTTGCGTTGATCGCTGCGAAATATCATTTTTTTTATAATTCGATGTGCCTTGAATACTGGTACAGCCTCCGACTTTAATAGGTAAGTGTCCGCTTAACCTTCTTCGGGACTGACATCCTTATTTGCTGAAACGACTTTTCTAAGCCCAGATAGGTCAAGAGCTTCGGCTAAATAAATAAAGTATTCATGTCTCATTTCTCCTTATCATTTTTTTTTTGCCTGAGTGAAATCAGAGCTCGTGCTAAACACAAAACAACAAAATTTATTTGCCCCATCAGCCTTCTCCACGGCTGTGCCATGCGAAAACCAGGGCGACCTTATTCATGTCGACCATCACAGCGCGCACCTGGGTTTTCTAAGAGCGAAAACGCGAGAAACAGCGTCTGTATCTGAATATACAACAAGTTATGGCAGGTCAGTTCAGTGCTTCTGATTCGTGTTTGTTTTTAGCAGTGTGATAAATAGAGCATATGCGGAAAGGCTGATGTCGTGATCTTTGCCTGCTTTTTAAATGGTAGCGCAGCGGCCATGCTCTCCGCGAAATTAGGTGTGGGCAGTTTCAAGAGCGTTATTTTCGAAATCAGCGAAGAAAAAGGCCGAAAACTTTTTATTATGCACCTGCTTGCTTTTTTTTCCTTCTTGTGAGGTTTGATCTGTAAGTTAGCACCGTAATTTCCGAAAACACATACAGTTGCGTGTGTCATCTTTTTTGATCAACTTGTTTCGCTTCGTCTTTCTAACCCTCATCAGGAGCAGCCTGCCGGGTAGATCATCTGGCTGACCGCTCCTGTGTTCGTTCTTCCAGTGCTCCTTCTTGAGCCGCGGTGGCTCAGTGGTTATGGTGCTCGGCTGCTGACCCGAAAGACGCGGGTTCGATCCCGGCCGCGGCGGTTGAATTTCTTTGGAGGAGAAATTCTAGAGGCCCGTGTACTGTGCGATGTCAGTGCACGTTAAAGAACCCCAGGTGGTCGAAATATCCGGAGCCCTCCACTACGGCGTCTCTCATAGCCTGAGTCGCTTTGGGGCGTTAAACCAAACAAACAAACAAACAAACAAAAACAAGCAAACAAGCAAGCAAACAAGCAAACAAGCAAACAAACAAACAAGCAAACAAACAAGCAAACAAGCAAACAAACAAGCAAACAAGCAAACAAGCAAACAAGCAAACAAGCAAACAAGCAAGCAAACAAGCAAACAAGCAAACAAACAAGCAAACAAGCAAACAAGCAAACAAACAAGCAAACAAACAAACAAACAAACAAACAAAAGCTCCTTCTTGCTCAGCTATACTGCCACGCTTCTTTTGCTCTGACGTATTCAAAGTCTAGTTTTGTAGTCGACATTCAGCCGTGTAATGTGTCTTGCTGTCACTTGACAAAGGCGTACTCAACAATTCTGGACAAAAGCATTGTTCAGCGGAAAACCTTTTATGAACGTAATTGTTTCGTATAACGGAAGATTGATCTATAACTATCAATACATCCACCGATCACCCGATGACAGTGTTGAATTTTTTTTACCTATTAACGTTTTTGCTATTGTTAAAAGCTTCTGCTTTTGGTTTTTTATGGGAGTCTTAACAGCTCGATGTGATCGATGGAAACATTTAAAAGAATATTTTGCTATATATCAAAAGAATTGACCATTACCTGCGATATTTCCGTCAAAGTGTCTTACAATTTTCCAGCGATCAAAATTTTTGTTCGAAATTGTTGGGCATGGGTCATGATAATGGCGATACCCTACGGAAATTAAATGGCACGTCTGTGAGGAGGGATCTTTCGTTGTTATCTGGGGTGAGGAAAGGAAGGGAGGCGAAGAAGAAAGCAAACACAGTACCTATTCATCGTGCGCAATGCGCTTGACTTTCCTATTCACTCCTTTTTCGCTGGCTGTCCTTATATCCCTCCTCCAGTGTATGGCAGCCAGTCGGCGGCTTGGGCTAGTCAGCGCACACCTATATCGCTAAATAAAATAGAGAAATACCACAGTTGTCGAGAGATGCAAGCGCGTACAGATACCCAGAAAAGAAGAGATAAACCCCGTTTACCACTAGACGAAACAGATGGACTAGAATTACATACTGTACCTATTAATTCGCGAAAATAAGCTCCAGATGAAATCTTAAAGCAAAGTTAATTGACTGCATCACCAGCGTGCAACCATTTCATTGTACGAGTCCTTCATAAATTAGCTGACCCACGTCTCCGCATCGGGCAGAAGTTGGCTAGTTATAATAGCCGGCGAAGCAGTAACTCAATTCAGATAGGCTACGACAAATGTCTTAGCCAATCTCGAATCGCGCTGGTGTAAACGATACCTTTGCGAATCTCGACGCGACACAGAGACTTAACGCAAGGAGCACTCCCAGCAGTTGTTTACATTGACCACTTTCGCTTAGGGAAAGAGGGTGGTCAACACAGTGCACACCAAATCAGACACTAATGCCGCGCGGTTTCTGTCAGCTGCTAGGGGTCCCGGAGAATTCCAATCACGCCCGCGTGTTACGCCAAAGAGCATACAATCACTTATATCATGTTTAATAAGCTCTTTATTAGCCCTTCTCTTAACTTGAAATAATGACTAACTCTAAGTAACAATTCTATAGCTCGTACAGAGTAAATCATCAATCTTAGGGTCGAGTCGCTTTTTCGTTTTGTCCACTACGATATAGCTGCACGAGAACAGCACGGAGTCCTGATTATAGTGCACATGAGCGCTTAATTAGCTGTATAATGTGAAGTATTTCAGAAAACCCGAATTAATTTCTGATTTCAATCGCTGTGTTTGCAACCTGTTGCAAAAGACACCCGAGGAAAAACTCACCGCCGCACAGTTAGCAAACAAATACGCCCAAATGGGTATAAATATCCTTAAAGTGCACACTCAAATTGTAGTTCCTTATTTTCTGTTGAAAGGAAGATAAACATTTTAGTCTGTAACATCGACTTGCGACTAGCAAAAAATGCTAAGGTTTTAGTGTAGTTAAACCGAGTAGTACGTGTGAAAGCACTTGAAGCAACAACGCCTGAAAGACAACCCCTGCCCTTCCAACCCGGCCATTCCTCTCATCCCCAACCCAACGCCGGAGGACTGGAAGGCCGTTCTGCTCGGCTGCCACGACTTATACCCGTGCCACACGCGCACAAGAAATGGCAGTAAATGCTTAAGGCCTTAAGTTTGTTAATGCCATTATTTCCGGAGTTGGTGCACGTCCACATTTAATGCCATTATCGGAAGTGACGATGGCGATAACGCTTGCAAAGTAGTTAAAAGTTTCATCTGAATATAAACATTCTTAATGAGCACAATATATCGGGAATGTTGTTCAAATGTAATGCAAAAACGATTTTCCAGAAAATACGGCTGTTCCTGCTTTACAAGTCGAAAAAGTAGCCATAAACTCGCATGTCAGCACATAAGTCGAGAGTACCTGTCAATAAGGCTGTTTAAAATAGCGCTCTTCGCATCGAAAATGCGGTATAGATGCCTCATCTGACTGAAAGTTAAGAATTAACCATTTACTACTGGTTAGAAAGTTGTTACTAACAAAGCTGCATGCTTTTCTGCGTGTGGAATGGGAACGAGAGTATGCGTTGCACGGGCGAATGAGTTGTGGCGAACTCAGTAGGTCGCGAATGGCAGTAAGGCAAATGCCATTAAATTTATGCGTGTGGCACCGCATGAATGTCATTAAAACTTAAGGCAGTAAGCACTTAATGGCATTAAGTCTGTCCGTGTGGCACGGGTATTACAGACCGAGCAAGCCTTAGTCGGGCTCGCCCGGGCGGCGGCCGCCGCCACTGGGGTCCCAAACTAGGGACCTCCACCTAGTGTTTGCAAGGATCGGTCCCATACGGGCTGATGCAAGCGAGGGTGTCGAACCGGAACCAAACCCGTATTTTTGCCTGTAACCGGAACCGAATCGAACCCATATTTTTTTCTCCATCATGGAACTGAACCCGAACCGGAACAATTCAAAGGAACCGCTCCGAACCGTTTCGGCACTCGGTTCAGCCCCATTTTTTTTTTTTTGCACTGCGACATACTTCTTTTTTTTTTTTTCAGGCAAAATGAGATGGGCCAGCGCTTCGATTTACCCACCGAAAGCTGTCTGTGCTAGCTGTCTGGGCGAAAATGGCAACCAGTCTATGCGACCGAAGGACGTCTGTGGTCTAGGAAGACAGTTAATTGGCACTTCTGTAATGTGATTTCGGTAATTCTAAAACATCCTACGCCATCGTCATCATCATCAGCCTGACTACGTCCACTGCAGTGCAAAGGCCTCTTCCATGTCTCTCCAATTAACCCTCTCCTTTGCCAATTGTATGCCATACTGATGTTAAATCATTACTTTATTAGAGACTTCCCTTTCACATGTCTGCGTACTGATTTAACGCAATAGCGTTAAGGAGCTCTTGTCGCAGAAAATCCGGCGTCGGCATCCTTGTCCATTAGCGAAAAATCCACGAAAAATCCCCAGAGAAGCAACTTAAGAGGCATATGGGCCACCTAGGTCACGTGACCCTATCGCATTACACCTATATACCCACGGAATTGAGCGCACCGTGGCAGCTGGAAGTTAAAATAATGTTTGGTTGCTAGAAGTTGCTCGGCAAGAGCAACTTGGGTCGCACACGCCCCACAGGTGGCAACACCTGCCATCGCAGGGCAGTCGTTGCACATCGCTTAACCGCTGCGCCACTGTGCCAAGTGTAGTATGAGGACTCCCAGTGATCTGTGAATGTTAATAGAGAATGACGAGTTCTGCACATACGGGCTTCGTTTGGTTTGGTTTATTGGGGTTTAACGTCCCGAAGCGACTCAGGCTATGAGGGACGCCGTAGTGAAGGGCTCCGGAAATTTCGACCACCTGGGGTTCTTTAACGTGCACTGACATCGCACAGCACACGGGCCTCTAGAATTTCGCCGCCATCGAAATTCGACCGCCGCGGCTAGGATCGAACCAACGTCTTTCGGGTCAGCAGGCGACCGCCGTAACCACTGAGCCACCGCGGCGGGTCTGCACATACGGGCATTAAAACGTTAAGCTATCGCGTCATACTATTAAGGAGAGGCTTAAGTGTCCCCTTCAACTTTTTTATTGAATTGCTGGAATTGCTCTAACTCATAAAGCACGGAGTGAGAATGGCTTCCCTTGCTTTGTACCATGTACCATAAATATGTGAAAATGGCGCAACGACCCAGCCATGCTGTGCGGGGTCGCCGGGGTGGCTCAGTGGTTATGGCGCTCGGCTACTGACCCGAAAGACGCGGGTTCGATCCCGGCCGCGGCAGTCGAATTTCGATGGAGGCGAAATTCCACAGGCTTGTGTGCTGTGCGTTGTCTGTGCACGGTAAAGAACCCCAGGTGGTCGAAATTTCCGGAGCCCTACACTACGGCGTCCCTTGTAGCCTGAGTCACTTTGGGACGTTAAACTACCCCTAAACCATAAACCAAACCAACCATGCTGTGCAACATTTACCTTCGGAGGCACTCGTTCTCTCAGGCAGCTCATACGAAATAAGACCCCTCACGATGGCCAAGTGGTTGTGAGGCTCGGCTGCTGCTTCCAAGGTCGCGCGTTCGATCCCGGGCGCGGGGCCTGGTTTTCGATGGCAACGAAGTGCGAAAATGCGCGTGCGCTGTGCGATGTGAGCGAACTTTGAGGAACTCCAGCTGGTGTACGTTAATCTGGAGTCCTCCATTATGCATCATCCCTGATAGCCGCCGTGTCGATTTGACACGTTAAACCCAAGGTATTACTACTATTATTACACAATAAAGAAAGTAGAATTGATACAGTTTATTTTTTCTTGCAGAATTCGAAGATCCTTTGCTGCCCGCGACGAAAATAAGCAAGGAAAGGCGGGCTTGCAGCAACTGTACAGTACTTAAGGCAAAAAAAAGTAAATAGCGGTTACACAAATGGGCAATGCGGAAATGCATGCGCTCGCTGGCATGCGATAATGGTTACGTCCAGAAAGATGCTACTCCATTTAAATGCAACGGTGGTGGAATAATTTTGTGTTATGCCAATGCTCTAAAATTGTTCTGCTTATAAAATGAAATAGATGCCAACCTATAGCGCGCGGCTTGTGATATTTTGTTCTCAGACTGCTGGATCTTGAATATTCTGTCGGGCGGCTTATATATCAGCCTTTCTTTATTCCTTTATTCTTTATTCCTACTTATTCCACATTATTTGGAGTCCACACCAGCAATATTTGATAAGCAAACTAGAACGCATTCAAAACTTAGCTGTACGCTTTGTATATTCAAACCTTTCCAGACATTCCAGCGTATCTAACGTACTTCACAAAGCAGATCTTCACATTTTGGCACAGCGTAGAACAACATCAAGGCTAACATTTATGTTCTTACTTTATCACGGTAATTTGAACATATCAAGACAAACATACCTCCAGGAACCATTTCGTCCCTCTTCGAAAACTAACCATGAGAAAGCACTTCATCAACCGATAAGCCATATTAATGCTCATAAATATTCTTTGTTTCCAGCGGCTATATCTACCTGGAACAAACTACCCTCGGCTGCTGTAAACTGCAACTCAGTTGAATCATTCATAGAGCATTTCAATAGCATTGATTCATTAGTAATGCCACCGTGATAAAACTATGATGCTGACTTTCATTTTGTATTTTTTGTAACTATATTTGTTTCCGTGCTGAACCCGCTATTTCGTTTCCCTGAATTGGCATCATCACCACCACGATGCCGCTATGATGATGGATTCTTGTTTTGTATTATATATCTACCTAACTTGTTCCCCTGCATTGTTTCCTTTGTAGCCACTCCTGCATGGGCCCGAGAAGGGCCTGCAGTATTTGTAAATAAATAAATAAATAAAAATAAATAAATAAATAAATTCCTATTTCTTTATTGTCGGGCTCTGACCAACCACATCCAAACAGCAAGCAATAAAGAACACAACAAAGATGTCGATGGTTTGTAGGGCATTGCCGCAGCCGATCACGCCTCGTTTGAAACAACTCTCGCGCTGTGCATTGCGCATCGTATTTTTCAACTAATGCTGCTGTAGGACTAATATACACATTCTCGTGCGCTGTGCGTTGTATATCGTCTTCTTCATCAACTAATACTGCTATCGAACTAATATTGTTGTCAGACATGCCAGCGATCCAGCAAAGCAGAACAATGATCCTACATAGCCTAAAAAACCGACCGAGGTTCGCTCATATTATTTTTATTTATTTCAGTATACTGCAAGCCAGAGTTGGCCCAAGCAGGAGGGGCATACAACTAAAAAAAATTTCTAAAAGAGCATCAGCTACAACACCGCGAGTCAGTGAACAGGACACAAATCCAGAGTCATCAAACAAGATACTAGGAGCCATACAATAAGTTCTTGAGCTCCTTCTCAAAATTTCTAGACTTACATAGACCCGAAGGAAGGCCATTCCACTCCGCGACAGTGTTCGGAAAAAAACTGTTCTTAAACCCACTAGTTCGTGCAAAAATTGGTGCTAATGACTGCTCATGTACATGACGTGTTCTCCTAGTGCTCGCCAGCTTCACACAATCAGGAAGATCTGCCTTCAAATTTCCAGACATGTAATTATGAAGCAGTACTAGACGGGTAACTTTTCTTCTTATTGCCAAGAACTGTAAATTACTCTTTCGAATTAATGCAGTTGGAGGCATTAAAAAGAATTGTAATCTTCTTAGTATTTTTTATTGTTGTCGCATGGAATATCAAGAATATCCCTGACCGTCCTCGTGCCTTACTTGACCGGTCGAATTCAGCGACCTTGAAATACGTGCTCACGCCGCCATCCCTCCCTTACTCTGCACGCACATCGAAATTCCGGGCAACTAGGGGCAAGAAAGGGCAACTAGTCACGAGGCTGAACTTGAGCAGCGTATAAGCCTTGCACTAAAATGCATGGTTCTCTGAACAGTGACCTCGTTGAACGTGGAGGTTGGCATGTTTATTCATCATGCGGCTTTTCCACACACTAAGCAGACCTATTAACACGAAAAGATCACACGGCATTCCGGAGTCTTTCATCACGAGCAGAATTCTTTACCGAAAGGCACGATCTCCATATTCTTTTTTTAAGAGTATGCTAAAGTATGTCGCAGACTAGCACAGCATCACAACACAACAAAAATAATTTCATTGTTCATTAGTTTCTCTTTCCTCGCAAGGGCAGCAATTTACTGACCACGGCACGAACGTCCCCTTGGCGCGAAGGCACGTCCTAACGCGTAGAGTCCACGTTTGACGTGTAAAAAGGTTTTTGTGGCCTATTACCAGTGTCAAGAAAGGTTAAGTAAGGCTGCACGTATGTGGATAAAGGAAGTAATGAGTGATCACAACCTTTGTCATCTGCGTTCTTTGTCATCTGCCGTGCAGGCGTTCTAAGCAAAGTGAAGAGTCATGAATCCGAATGTATCAGCACAACATTTTCTTACGGCTATGTCCTGAAAAGACAGATGGCGACCTAGCCGCCTAATAAGTAGAGCTGCCAGAAAGAATTGGTTTGTGGTTTGAAAAATAAAAACCTTGAAACAAGTTGCTCGAAAAAGGTGCGCGACCTATTCATCAGACTCTATCAAGGAAGCAAAAAATTATGACGACGCATAGGTTCCCTTGGACAGCGCCCCAGAAAAGTAGCAAAAATCATATGTTGAGCATTTGCGTCACGAAAGTGACGTAAATGCGTTGTGCAAAAGTGTCACTACGCAACGTCGCAGCGAAGATGTCGCGAATTTGTGTCCTTCCAGATACGAAGTGCTCCGAACCTCCCCAAGCCTGCTTTTTTTTAATCATACTCTCTTTAAGAGAACAAAGTAGACGACATCGTTATAGGCAAAAGTCTCAGTTTAACATTTTACCAGCGAGAAGCCACGATTAGCTGCGTTTTTGAAGATACTAAGCTACACGGGGGTCGAGATATATGTAACGCGAGTTATAAAGGCGATTCGAACAGGTGACTTAAATAAAAAGGGACAGACTGTTATCATTGTCGTTAATGCGAAATTTGTGTGCAACACTTTACATCCACCTGCCACCGCTGACAGGTGGCGTGTTGCGCAGCTAGCCACCCTCCGGGATCTTCCCGTGGCAGCCACCTTCCAGGTGGTGTTTCGCTCTTCTACTTCGACTTACCACGCAGAGTAGAGCTCCAGTGGGTGCCGGCTCACTCTGGGAATCTAGGAAACGAGGCTGCCGATAAATTGGCCCGAGGTTTGATTTGCCGGGCTCAGGAGAGCCTCGATACGGGCTTCTGGAGAGAACGGGCGCACACCTTTGCAGAGCTCACGCAAATGCCCCGCTTGGACCGTCGGACTTACCCTCCTCCACACCCCTCCCTTACCCACTCCCAACAGATCCTCTGGAGACGCCTCCAGACCCGCTCTCTCCCATCCCTTCAGCTGCTATCTCACTACTGTGGCACCTCCCTTGCATGCTCCCTGTGCGGCGACCCTCACGCCACACTCTCCCACATCCATTTCGGCTGCCCTGCTGATCCTCCCCCGCAAGGACAGCCCGCGTTATCAAGTTGGGAGGACTGGGAGGTCGTGCTCTCGTCTCTGGACCCGACATCGCAGCTTTCTGCGGTGATTCGGTGTGCCGACGTCATGAACAAACGCCAAATGAACGTTTCGACGTAGAGTGGCACCGTGCGGTGGTCCAGGGACCCAAGGGAGTCAACACACTTGCCTCAATAAAGTTTTTTCTCCCTCTCTCTCTCTACTTGGACAACAACAACCGGTCGCGCTGACTACGCCGAAGACAACAGTGCAGAACGCAGGGACGGGTGCCTAAGAGCTGGGCTGTACAATATGTTTCGTAAGCTCTTGGTTGTTAGGAAGATACAATGTTCCCACGAGGTTACCGTGTGGTAGATGGGGTAGGGTGAGGTGACTGGCAATTAATCCGCTTTTGGGGCGACATGAAGTGTCTCATCTGCATATACCTTTTGATACGTTACCACTTCCTCACTCAATAGTGTGCGTTAACGTAGAGGGCGCATGCAGCGGTATTGATGGCGCCCGCGTAAGGACTCTGCATGGTAGAAATTCCCGCCTGACACGAGCTTCAGGGGTGACCTATTTCTCGCGCGACGCAGTCTGCGAAACTGCTGAAGCTGGAGGGTTTCGCAGATAAAAAAATCCACCTGCTTTCATGCTTTACAGGGCCAGTCAAGAGTTCCCAGGCCGCAGGGTCTGCTTTAGAGCGCTATAGTCGGGCAATTACGACACCCCTGAAGCCAAAAATCTCTATAGAGTATAGGAGAAGTACCATTCTCACCTCTGAGAACCTTGATATTTTTGTTGCTATCATCAGTGGCAGGATATGTCTCTGAAAAGCAGAACCTGCGGCCTGGGAACTTTTGACCAACCCTGTACCTCATCAGATGGATTCTAACGTATACGCAGATCATTTACATTTGTTTTCAGTTTGATTGTGCGGCTCTTGCAGTAAAATGCTCTCTTTTTTTTCTGTGGACAGTAAATTAAAGTGGGTAAAGTGAAAACATTTCGCAATCACAAAATTTTTATTTTTTTGTGTTATCTACAGATGCTACAAAGAAAAACAAACAGCCTAATAAAATTTGTTGAAACTTGAAACGCATCTACGTTAAGATTTTTTTTCGTCTGAATCTTTTCGAGATGGAACGGAATGTCGCTTCGAAACCGAACCGGCAACTAAACCCAAAAGGCGTGAACCCTAACCCGAATCGAACCCTCCAAAAATTGGCTGTGGTTTAGCTCTGGTTAAACCTGGTAGGTAGCGAGAGCTACAGGCCATGGCAACGCTTAGGCTTCGGTGTGTTTAAGCGATGTAATGCTACTGATGGTTTACATCGTTCCAACGCTGAAGTCTGACTTCCTTCAGAGACGCCGAAATCGGCACGTCGTCTTCGACCGCCGCGGATTCACTGTCGGTGGCTAAGCGAGCTCGTCTAGCCGCGTCGTCATTACGACGCTTGTCGAGAAGTTTGACACGCTCTGCTTCGGCACGCTGTGTCCTCGTTGTTTCGTTCCGATGCCGAAGTCTGGCTTCTTTCAGACTAGCCGCCTCATCGCTTTCCATAACGGCTCGCTTCCCGCTACTCCGAACCGTATATATATACACACTGCGACACCCCCTCTCCCTCTACTACGCATGCGCACAACTGGCGAGGCGAGCGGCGTGGCGGCGTCTGCTTCTCGACGAGCGCAACGGCGGAGTGACGTCATGCCAGATGGCGCGCCTAACGGCGACGACCGCCAGCTGCGGCGGTTGCTAGGCAACGGCTCAAGGTCGGTGCGACCACGCCCGAGGTGCAAGCACGGCGAAAGTGCGACCGCGGCGAAAGTGCGACTATGCTTTGAGGCGAAGCGGCTGGCGTAGTGTAGCTCTCGCTACAAAAATTCCGGTTCGACATCCTGCTCCAAGCATACCTCCTGTCCCTACCTAATGTTTTCAACACCACCACCACCCTAGTGTCCAGGCATCCATACCAATTGTTTTGTTCTCTGGATAGAGCTATGTTGCGCGTTTGCTAAAATTTCGCTGGCCAACGGCGCTATTCTTCCCCATATATAATTTCGACAAGCGTTTTGACGATCAAATTATGTGCGTGGCGTCGTAGTGAGTGACTTTCTCGGCTAAAGCAATTTTAACCGATTTTAACCGACAGTCCATACACCTGCTTTCCCTCGTGGTGTACGACCGCCCCGGTGCAGATGGCCTTTGCGTAGGGCCCGTCACTTCTACATAATACGTGCCATTTTTGCTGCCGTAATACTTCTCTATAGCTCTAGCTCCGGCTTCTCTCCTACCTTGATTGTGTTCAGGATGCATGTAGTTTGCTATTGATTTAACTAGTAGTTTATTTTTCTAGTCAATGGGAGTGTCCTCTCTGTCTTCTGTTGTGGGTAGTAGCGCTATGCGGCGATCCTCAAGGACTCGACTACCAACTCTGGTGCGTTTCTGCCAACGCATGCAGCGAACACCTCTATGTAACTCAAAGCGCGAATGAGGTGTCCACTCACCCAGGGAGCCAGTTAAGCGCGTTTCCTTTCCTTCCGTGCCTGTCTCTGAGGCTTATCGTCCACCTACAGATTTTTCGGGGTAGGAAGCAAACAGTGTTTTTTTTTTCTCACGGATGAAAGCTGATAAAGACGATGACGTGCAATGCACAGCTCGAAGGTGTGCCAGCTTAACACGAGGCGTGATCGGTTGCGGCGGAAGACGAAGACGGCGTTCTGTTCCGTTCCGTAGCGTTTTTGATGTTCCGCAGTGGGTACGCGCCATTATCTAGAGGACAACAACAACAACAATCTTTTCCCAGTCCTTGGCCGATCACCCAGTGTGGGTATGTAAGGCCAACAACAACAACACCTCGGCCGAAAGGGATAAATCTGGCCTAGGTCGACGCAGTGTTGCGGCTTCTGCCGTCAGTAATAATTACCGTACTGTTTTGCCCCACCTGCTTGCTGGTAACCTGGTTTCCAACTCCCATTTTTCTGCATGCTTACCTTGCCGACCGCCCCTATCGCACCCAGGACTTTTGAGCTGCCTTACGTGGCGTCAGAGATCTAAGGGAAACCAGTTCCATCGGACAGTTCCATATTTCCCACGTGTATATGGTAACTTGCAAGACAGGTTTAGCCAAAGCTAAGCTCGTGAGCTCCAGCGAGCTGGGAGAAAAGCCGTCGCTGTCTGGTCATTGCCCCAGAACCGAAGATCATCAAGATGAAGCTTCTTTGGCTCCCAGAACGTCTGGAGGATTTTTACATTCGTGACGCCCTTTGATCTTGCGGAAATGTTACTTCCATCACAGTGGAGCTCTGGAGAGTTTCGGAAATAAAGGGGATGCGTACTTTGAATAGAGACGTAGCTTTGACTCTTGCTGATGGCGTCACTGTCAACTACATGCCTCATCTTTTATCAGTTTGTGGTCAGCAGTGCTGGTTTTAGTTCCAGGGAGGCCACCCTTATATCTCCTTTGCCACAAAATTGGGATATACGCCGTCACTGCCTTAATCCTCGCTGCAATGACTGTCGGCGTTTTGGCCAGACTACAAAGGAGTGCGTCGTGTCCTGTGCTAATAAACTGCGCAGTGGCATGCATGCCGTGGATGACGCTTTACAGGAGCATTTTAAGGATGCAACAGAGGTTTTGGATGCTGCTAGTGGCACGTCAGCCACTGCACCTATTGAATCAGCGACTACTGGCCCCGTGTCTAGTGCCATTCCTGAGGTGCAGTGTGAACCTAGCCATCCTTCACTGATGGGCAGCTGTCTGCAGGTCAGCTGTCTGCAACATTTATTGCCAATATTACAGAGCGTGGGGGCGAAGAACCCAACATGGTATTTTGGAGCCCTCCCAGTGTATAGGGAGGGCCCCCTTAGAAAGCAAAGGAGAGCCCTTGGGGGGCTATCCTAGAAAGACCGCTAGCAATGATCTTGCGCTGGTCCCGATCGGGAGTACTGGTGAGTAGGTGCTCCCAGTAATCTATAGGGCCACCTCGGGCGCATTCTCTCGTGCAGTGGCCAGTGAGGCTGATCTGTTCGAGCCGCCGTGGGTTCGAAACCCAGACGCGGCACAGTCGCGGCCATTTTTGTTATTTCCGCAGGCCTAACTGGCTTTTCTCAAAAAGGCGATGTTTTATTGCGAAAGCAATACTACTTGCACTTTCACGCCTTTGCCGTGCCGCGGCGGTGACCACCATTGACCTTCATTCGACCTTGATTGCATTAGATTGGATTAGATTAGATTGCATTGGATTGGACAGGATTGGACTGGACTGCATTGGATTGGATTGGATTACATTACATGAGATTAGATTACATTGGATTGGATTATATTAGATTAGATTGGATTGGATTCGATTGGATTGAATTGTATAACCGATGCATCACCACAAGCCTAACCACAAGCACCACCACCAGCTACACTACCAGCTGTACCATGGCGTAGCTACGGATTGCTTTCGCAATTACCGGGCTTGACCAAGCTAAGCCACAGCGAATTTTTATTTCCCCGTGATGGGAGGCCTCAGTGCTAGAACACACTCGCTTCACCCTGCGTCGGTAGGCATTACGCTTAGGGAAGCAGGAGCCATATTGCAAAGAGGCTCATTATGCGGGAATTCCCGAATGTTGATGTGTGTAGTAGCCTTTTAATAGACGGCGAAATTTGACGTTTCCGCGAATCCGAATGCGTATATGACAGTAAAATTCGCATCATAGCCTTAAAGGACGACAAGCTAGCATACAACTTTATAAAGCTTGCTTAACGCCTCGCGCTCTTGGAAAAAAAAAAGAATCGCAATAGGTTGAATCAAACATCCCGATGTTTGTTTGTTTGTTTGCTTGCTTGTTTATTTGTTTATTGTGCTTAAGACAGTACAGAAGTAGTGCCAAGGGGCAGAGGCAAAAGGCGATAGCAATGAACGCCTGACTGGGCCAATGTCCCTACAAAACTTGCAGCACACACAGCACACACATAGGAATGACTGCAAATAAAGCAAACTTGCACATCAACAGAGGCAATCTGTCGATTACAGAGGAAATTAAAGAGAGCAGGATTGAAGCCAGCACTAAGTAGTCAAATTATACAATTGGGTAACCTAAGCACAAAATAAATTGACAGTTGAATAATAAAATACAGAACCAATCAGTGGGCATAAACTCACGCAATGGAAAATAATAAAATCACAGCGACAATAACGTGACAATAAGTTCCCGTCGTAGCATTAAAGGACAACAAGCGGGCATAAAATTTTGTGAAGCTTGTTGAAGGGCCTCGCGCACTTGGACAAAAAATTAGCTGTGGTTTAACTACTGTTGAACCTGGTTATGGAGCGAAAGGTGGGGTGTGTCGGGCAGCAGACGCAGCTTGGCGTCTGTAATGTTGAGTGAGTTCCGGACAACTTAGCTACTCACTTAATTGGAACATCTATAATTTGCACGCTTATAATTAAATTATTCATGCAAGCCCGAGTACATATCTCGAAGATACGTTTCTTAGACATCTGTGCATTCTCTAGACGCGCCTTCATTCACTTCCAAGAGTCGAACAGTCGGACTTGAAGTCTGGCAAGGTGGGTGTACTTCCCCCCATCCCCAACCCAACCCGGGAGGAGTAGAGGCGACCCTGCTTGGCTGCCATGACTTACAGGCCCAACAAGCCTTAGTCGGGCGCGCCCGGGCGGCGGCCACCGCCACTGGGGTCCCATACTAGAGACCTCCACTTAGTGCTTGTAAGGATCGGTCCCTTACGGGATGATCCAAACATACCTCCTGTCCCTTCTTAATAAATGTTTTCATCACCACCATGCAATAAATAAAGAAAAAAGGACAGTCGTGGCGGAGTGGAAATGTCCCCGTATCGCATGCTGGAGGCCTGTCTTCGATCCCACCTACACCACAATTCTCTTCTTTTTATTAATTCAGGCTGCTTCAAGGTCATATCTGCACCGTAACATGACCTTCAAGGTTTGTTCGTGAGAAGTGGCAAAAAAAATCTTAATACGTTGAATCGAACATCTCGGATGTGTGTCATATCCAGATGAGACAATAAAGCCCCATCTTAGCACTAAAGATCAACAAGCGGGCATCAAATTTTATAAAGCTTGCTTGATGGCCTCGCGCTCATGAAAAAAAAAAAAACTCTCAATAGGTTGAACCAAACATCCGGATGTCCCACACATCCAGATGTGACAATGAAATTTCCATCGTAGTATTAAAGGACAACACGTGGGAATCAAGTTTTATGTTAAAGGCCTCGGGCTCTTAGAAAAAAAAATGTCAATATCGAATCAGACATCCTGATGTTATGATAAAGTTTACATCGTAGCATTAAAGGACAACAAGTGGGAATCTAATTTTTTAAAGCTTGTTTAAAGGCCTCGCACTGTTGGAAAAAAATCTCAATTCACTGAATCGTATTGTTCACGGCGGCATATAAATCTTGATGTCCCTACATATTTCAGTTAGTGGTTTTGTCCCAAATTTTAAATTTTAAGTCGTGAGATCACCTTCTCCGTGAGTGGCATTTTCCTTTCGTGAAACCGCGTAATTGAGACGAGAGAAACCAATAACAATACTGTATGAAAAGTACTTGCAATCCATTGTTCTTCCGTGTCTTCATTCTGTAGCATTTTGAAACGATGTTTTGAAGGTCATCTCATGCTGCTCATCCGTATGTTTAGCATTCTCTTAGCACATGCGTACCGATGGGCACATGCACATGCGACGTACCGAAATTTTTTTATGTTAAAAAATATCGCTCTCTATACTCTCGGCAGCGCACATTGTGTGGTAAATGACGGTGATCGTTTTAGAGGTGAGCACAAAAAGAGCCCGGAAATGTCATTGTCCGCCTGTTATTTTTTTGTTTGTTTGTTTACGGAGAAATTTCATTTGTACTACGCAAGTTAGTGCTAAGTTTTTCTTCGTAAATACTGAAAACTCCTTTAAGACAAACAACACGCATAGTTTCGCTTGTCATTTTCTTCACCAACATTTTCTTCCACGCTTTTCTGCCCGAACAGTCCAGCTTGGTGGCCAACCTTCAACCGGGTTGTTCACGACGATGATTTTATGGGCGCATGTACCTCTTGGTCTAAGAGCGCCATGGGGCTAATGTGCTTTTGGTCTGCACGAGGAGGTGTGAAAGGTCCATTTTAAGTAGGGGTGTGCGAATATTCGAAATTTTCGAATATAATTCGAATATTATATTTTTAGTATTCGTATTCGATTCGAAATCCAACTATTCGTGTTGCTGCGAATATTTGATCTGACGCGAATATTAGTATCTAGCCGAATATTCTATTGCGAGCACTGGCGTTCATTTCGGTCCGCAAGTCCTATCTACAGAGACATAACAACATGGCGGCGCCCAGAGCAATGCGTAACGTTGGGCCATGTAGTAGCTGACTGCGCTGGTGAGCTTCTTTGTGGCTATACCTGCGAAGCTGGTATAGTCAGAGCTGTGCACGAAATGCCTCGCAATACGTTCCAGTTCAGTGCCAAGTGAGAGGGCATTTTCTGTGGCTGGAGAAGCCGTTCCAGCTAGAAGGGAACTACTACTGCGTTACCGTGTGGAGCAGCCGGTTTTCCTTCACGACAACCTTTTATGTTCATCCCAGCAACGCGCTTTTGTGCTTATGGCAAGCTAGTCTTAACCAATGCTGTGTACTAGCCATCTCCTCTGATATTTCCACTGTTCTAAGAATAATGTTCGAGACTTTGATACTTTTTTGTGCAGCCACACCAACCTTTTGTGTTTATTTCATCACTGATAGTTGAACTGTAATGTTCTTGGGTGCTCAAATAATGTTTTGTAGTGGTTAAATGCGTCTGTCCTTGGTTATTCGATATTCGATTCGATATTCGGAACCAAGTATTCGTATTCGATTCGTATTCGAAAAATTTGATATTCGCACACCCCTAATTTTAAGGCGAAAGCCTTTAATGCTTCATCGTTGTCGACAGAAGGTTGTCAGCAGAGGCGTCACGCTTTTCGGTTGGTCGAAATGGTTATGACGTTAGAGTTCGCGGATTCGCAGTAATGAGGTCACCCACGGATGCCTGACACCCCCTTTTGGAACAGACGACAACTAACAAAATAGTTGTCGTCCGCTCCGACAGGGGACGTAAGGCGTCCAAGGGTGACCACATTACATACCTCATTACTGCGAACAGAGCCATGGACACAACCGAACTCATCAAAGCGGAGAGATAGTCGTGCTACAAAAGCAGCAGTCAAAGTCGGCAGTCAAAGTGTGTAGTTGTAATGAGTAGTCAAAGTGTGTAGTCAAATAAAGCACTAGTACAGCACAAACAGTCTCGCAGTCAATGCCAAACAGTGCGCCAGGAAAGGCTTTCGCCTTGCAGCGCTTTAGAGAGCCAAAGTGCCCCTGAATGTTTTCAAGCACTCGATGCTAGAAAAGGCTCCTAGAAAGAATTTCTACCCATTGGAAAACCAATGAGTACCCGGCGGCACTGGAGATCGAGCTCCGCAGCTCCGTCGTACAAAGCGGACGCTGAAACCGCTAGCCACCGCTGCGTTCAAAGCGTATCGTAGTTTAGTTGGTGGTATACTTTTCAAAAGGTAAGAATAATGCTGGCACCCAACAGGAAATAAACGACATTTGAGCCGAAACTGACCCTTTATGATAAGCATTGGAGAGAAAGGGAAATTTGTAGCCTATCTCGTCGTCAGAATGCACTGCAGGAAAGGACGTACTACTTTGTAGGGCAGCTCTCTGCCGAAGATGTTGGCCTCCGGTGTGGCTGGCGTTCCTCCGCTCAGTTGACGCGTTAAGGGCAGTGGTGTTGGCCAGGCAGTCGTGCGGTAGCGTTCGTTCGAACGAACACAGTGGATCCACGTCACGATATCTTTAGCGGAGCAGAGCACTCTTTTAAAGGCGCTCTGAGTCTGTTCGTTGTTTAGCCCCGAGCTGGGACGTACACATACACAGCCTTGACTGCTTTTGAGTCCTACCAACCTCCTGTCGGCATGAGTGTCATAGCGCCACCGGGGCTTCAGACGTGGAGAGGTAATCAATTAATGTTTATAAATGTGAGAGAATTATATGGCTCATTCGCGTCAACAGAAAGTTTCCGCAAATTTGTCCGCATGATCACGTCGTTCTATGAAGATAAATGTGTGAAAATGCGATTGTGATAGTGTGTGATAAAATGTTGCCGTGGAAAAAATTTGGTTGATGATGTATAATTAGTTAGTTAATTAAACGCGAAAATATACAATTCGATGTCAAAATAGCTATGGACGTCGATATAGTACATGGACGTCACAACAACCACGGACGTCGATATAGTATGTGGACGTTTTGCTTTCGTATTGCTCCAATGAGGATCGCCGCAGTGATCTCAAAGTTTTTACACATTTTGCACACAATCTAAAAATTGCTACAGGAAGTTGGTTTTGTAGGAGGTCCCATGGTTAAAACTGCCAGGGGAGCGCCAAATGCAATATGACATAGTTTCAACAATAAGAACAAAATAACGAATGTACGAAGCGCAGCAAGGGACGACAACAGCGGAGTGCGAAAATCGCTGAAAAATAATAGTTAAAACACAGAGCGTCATACTCAATAAATTCCAAGGTTAAATAGCTTTGAACATGAATAAGAAAAATTTAATTGTTGCGGAATGATTTAATCCCGCGTGGTAGGTAATTCTAAAGCGATGTGCCGCTGATTCGCTACAGGGGAATAATTTTCATAATTTGTTATTACTTTTTTTGGCAGGAGAGGATTAAGGAGCTCAGAAAACTTGATTTCATTGCTAAAATATTCGGTGTGAAAGATGTCAGGTTTTATGTTAGCGGGAACTTGCCTCAATGGTCAAGTTTGCTTGCAAAAAAAAAAGTAGTTTTTTTTTCAGCGCAGCTAATTTACGTCAGTACTTGTCATAATGCCATTTAAGTCATGCTGAAACCTCGTAATCACAATTTAACCGATGTTTTAATCGTTTTCAATCCACAGCTCAACGTGTGACGTCACTATCCTCTCGACCAATCAAGATTTTCGGCACACACCGGCGATAACGACTAAGTCGGGTTCACCGCTGAACGGAACCTTTAAGGCCCTCGCGTTAAAAACTGACTGAGGCTATGGGGGTCGCTGCAGTGTAGGGCACTGCTTAATTTCAATCACCTGAGGTTCTTTAACATGCACTGACATCGCACAGTGCACGCGCCTCTAGCATTTCGCCTCTATCTAAATGCAAGCAGCGTGACCCGGATCGAGCCCACGTCTTTTCGATTTCGATGGAGGCGAAATGCTAGAGACCCGTGTGCTGTGCGATGTCAGTGCACGTTAAAGAACCCCAGGGAGTCGAAATTATCCACTACGGCATCCCTGATAGCCGGACTCACTTTGGGTCGTTGATCCTATCAAAACCAAACCAAACTTTCCATAATCCAGTTTCCTGAACCCATTCAAGCCTAAACACATTTATCAACGGGAATATGAAGAGCAATCGAATTTCTCTTTGATTCTTTAAAACAGCGCAGGACACAGACACAGATAGAAACAGGACACAGATAGAAAAGACACACACAGCGCTGACTTACAACTAAATTTATTCATGGAAAATACATGTATATATACATAAGGCAAGATGTGCGAAGGCGGTAAACAGGTAAAATGCGCCAAAAAAAAATTGAAAAAAACCTAATGACGTGTCGCGCGCTTTGCCAAGTACACCCGTTCTTTTTCAGATATCGCAAGAGAAGGGGTGCTGGCGCAAAAGTCACCCGGAGCTGATATCCTTTGGGCCTCAATTATTTCCCTCGTGGTTTCGAATTTCGTCCCGCGTCGTTCGCCGGATGCTGGGCGTACAAACAAAATTCGATCTTCACCACCCATCTGGAGCTACAAAATCGCCAGCTATTTGCGATTTTCGCGAAATAGACGCTACGCTGCGGCGGCGCCGCGAACTAGTCTAAATAGGATCGGCGAGCGCGGAACACCGTCGCTTGCTCCATTGCGACCGCTGCGCCGGTACATTGGGACGCTGTTGTAGTAGTTTTCCTATAAAAATGTAGGTTAGGAATACCGTTACAGAGATATTTGCTCGTAAACGAGATATAAGAACCACTAAGTGTCCCTGCGTAATTTTTCTGGGGTCAGCAGTGCAGAGAGAGCACGGGAATCCGAGTTTACCCGCTGCAGTAGGTCTTATCGGGCACTGAGCCTATATTTCTTTCGTTTGCCTGTATGTACATGAAGGGCCTATGCAAATACGAGGCGCTATCTGTTGACAGGCATCGCCGAGCACACATGGCTTACGGGCACATTTCAAGCGTAAGGAGTTTAGATTTGTGCTTGCAAAATCAGTAATGACAAGATTTATTACGGCACAAGTGTATGGGGATAAGGTGCTTTGTAATCCCCGGAAAGGGGCACTCGGGTGATACTAAAATTTCATTCAATTCCACTTCATTCTAACTCTATTTAATTAGTACTTTTTTTGGTCAAGTTGATTCATTTCGTCAGGGAACACACATATGTAACACACAAGACATGTTGCTGTACCATCGTGGGCAAAAGTAAGAGCCCCCCCCCCTCAAAGCTCCGACCTGTGCCACTGTGCGGGGGTCAGGGGCCACCTGACAAAGCACTCTCGACACCTGAAATACGTCTTCAAGATGTGCCCCTACACTTAGCTGCACGGTTCGACACTTGGTTGAGGGAGGGGAGTCATACTTTTACACTCAGTAATACATGCCTTATGTGTTGCTTCGTTCGTCCACGTCTCCTTTCCGCAAAGCCATTTCGCAATCGCCATCGAAGGCTTATGAATTCAAGATTTCAAGCAGAAGCCTGAGATGCCATTCGTCTGTGCTATTTTAAGTGCAAGGCCACCGAGGCTGACCGTTTCACAATTTTATATAAGTAGATGCAGTGTCGCTGCGTGGCAAGACCGCCTCAGCGGTGTTCGATCGCCATTTATTCGTCATATATGTATGTTCGGGCATCGACGAAAACGTGGCGGCTGCAAAAGCTGCACCGCATTTTTGCCGTTCTTGTGTGGGCCTCTCCTTGGTAGAAGTGCATGCATACCAATTTGTTAAGGATGCGGGCCTTGGGATGGGGAATTTGTTCCCGAGACAATTTGTCAGTAGATTTTTGTTTTTCCGTGAAGTGCAAGATCCCTTTCCGTCACGGAAAAAACAAGAATCTACTGACAAATTGTCTAGTGACAAATTGAAGTGCAAGATTCCTTTCCGCTCCCGGCCGCCGCGGTGGCTCAGTGGTTATGGTGCTCGGCTGCTGACCCGAAAGACGCGGGTTCGATCCCGGCCGCGGCGGTTGAATTTCTTTGGAGGAGAAATTCTAGAGGCCCGTGTACTGTGCGATGTCAGTGCACGTTAAAGAACCCCAGGTGGTCGAAATTTCCGGAGCCCTCCACTACGGCGTCTCTCATAGCCTCAGTCGCTTTGGGACGTTAAACCCCATAAACAAAACAAAACCAAACCTTTCCGCTCCCAGTGTGCCAAGTAAGGCTTGGGCGGGCCTTGCCAAACTTTGTGATTGCCACTGAGCGCATGCCCGGTGGCATTTTTGGGTTTTGCAAGGAAATAGTCTCGAGCGTCAGGTTTTTAAGTGCTAGGTTTTCAAAAGAATATTTGAGTGCTGTGACTAGGAAAGCATTGTACAAGAACCTGTGTGACATCATTTTTCCTTTTTCCTGTACTGTGGAGGCCCGGGCAGCAACGTTTTAAAAAGTTTTGGTTTATGGGGATTTAACGTCCCAAAGCGACTCAGGCTATGAGAGACGCCGTAGTGGAGGGCTCCAAAAATATCCACCACCTGGGGTTCTTTAGCGTGCACTGACATCGCACAGTACACGGGCCTCTAGAATTTCGCCTCCATCGAAATTCGACCGCCGCGGCTGGGATCGAACCCGCGTCTTTCGGGTCAGCAACCGAGCACCATAACCACTGAGCCACCGCGGCGGCTTTTAAAAAGGGTAAAGAAAATGATGACGCCGCCGGGAGTCAAGAGTTTCTTGTTTAAACTACACACTTGGACTCTACCTGCGAAAATGTTTCTTGAGGCAAAGCAGATGTTCTTCCTTAAAGGTCAGAAAGCTATATTTCCAGACAACCCGACACCATACAGCAATTCTTTTTGCACTGTCGGGAACGGGTCTATTTTTTGAAGACGTGCTCTAGAGGACAGTAAAAAAAAAAAACAACTTCCACTAGACTCGTATGGAATTCGAATTCTGCCAACAGAAATTGAGGACGGGGTACTGTTTTACCTAATCTTGCTGGTTGGCCTCCACAGTATTTGGCGCTCGTAATGCTGGATATTACTGTGACTCCGACGCACGACCAGCACGCATGTATTTTCAAGAAAATATAAACAAGTTTGTGGAAGTGCAGAAGCTAAAGGTGGATGTTCCTGACTGGCTGCCAAGGCTGGAACTCTGGGTAACGCTAAGAGAATTTTAATCTATTTAACCTGGCCCTATCATGGGGTTCTTGGCAACCTCTCTACACTTTATGTACATATTTTGTTCTTGTTCTTGCAAGGTCGAAGCAGGGCAATAAATAAAAAAAAAGAAAACGTGGTGGCGTCGGCGGTTCCTTGCCCCCCATACTGGCACACAGCGAACAGTACACGTCGTATCGCCCCGGCTTTTTCTATCATTTCCTCGCGTGTAGCCCGGCCTTTAGCTGTAAAAAAAAAAAGCAGCAGTGTTATTTACGCAGTAATTCGCATATACTCCAAAATATCATGCACACAGCGTCAAAATCTTCGCCCGAGATGTCACTTCTCGATGCCAAGAAGCGTTATTTTGAAGAGAAGCATCTTTGGAGTCGGGCGCTGCGTGTCGAAATGAAAGGAAGAGAGGGGGGGGGGGGGGGTATTTTTACTACCATGCATGTAGGTCGTGTGTGGTGACCTTACGAAAGCATCGCAAAAACGAGGAAAGGAATAACATTTACCGATTTAAATGTGGTCACGTGGATATGCGCCAGAACACAGGGCTCAAGGAAAGTTCAGATGATTCGCCGCCATCTGGGCGAAGTTTCTATCCTCTTTACTGTTTTTGGAATGGGGTATGGTTAAGGTTGGGGGGGGGGGGGGGGGGAGGGGATGCGTGGTTCATGTCAAATTCAAATTTCTTTATTTCAGCCCCTTTTACATCGATACTGGGGGCCGTAGACTAAAAGCCACACTAACGGCTTGACGAGGCCCACGGCCCCATACCCTTGACATAGGCGGACACAGCAGGAAACCGTATGCAGTTCAGGAATTTACAGACACTGCCCGCATGAATGCAGGAAAGAAAATTGAAACCAAAAATAAACCAAAAAGAAGGCAAACGGACATTTGCAAAGAGAAATCAGCCTACACAATACTATTTAAATAATTGGGAATCAGGAAACGAAGCATTTGTTTTCCGTAGTTGGTGCGAGTGCGTGTAACTTCCCACTCTTGCGGCGTGCGAGTGTCCCGCACTTTTCTTCTTTTAGCGAGAGGGGAAACAGTATTGAAGAAAATTTTTTGTACTTTATGGCCATTTTATAGAGCTTAAGAAGAGCCATTTTATGAAGGTCAGGTATTGAGAGTAAACTGAGGTCTCTAAAAGGGGGTTCTGTATGACAGCCATGCGGAGATTTAGTTATAGCCCGGACTGCTTTCTCCTGAATCTTATGAAGTTTGGTAATGTTGGTCAAAGTGGTGGTTGCCCACACTAAATGAAAGTAGCTAATGTGGGACATAAATAAACTATTGTAAAATATGAGTTTGATGCCTATTGGTAAATAAAACTGTAATTTTTTTAGTATGACGCACACGCGCGAAATCCTGGCTGCGACCAAATCTACGTGCATGTTCCAGGTCATATGTTCTTCAAAGAGTACGCCAAGACATTTAATTTGAGAGACAATTTCAATTTGAGATGTTCGGCATTTTAATGCTAAATTATTGCTTATTGCTTATTCTGCGGTCTTTCGGCCGGAACAGCACGGCTTTTGTTTTAGTTGCGTTAATTGCAAGCGAGTTCGCAGTGCTCCGTAAGGAAAGTGCTCCATGAGGGTGTTTCTCGAGCAGCGTTTTAATCCTTATCACGCATACTTCAAAAATAATGCAGATGATTCTCAGTGGTATAAATTAACCCTAGTACAGATACAGGCTAGCTGTGTTTCCAAGGATTTCTACGGAGAAAAACCCATGGGACGGCTCAGTGCACAGAGACATCGCTAGCGCTGCTTTGTTTAAAGATCCCAAGTACAGGGGATGAAATCCAATAGGGTGTGGTTGCGGTGTCATGGGGGGTCTCTGTTCTCCGTGTCGTTATTTTTTTTTGCGATGATGATTAATTTTTATAGCGCAAGGGCAGCTTTGACCAAAGAGCGTCATGACACTAGGTGTTTTTCGTCTACATAAAGGGAGGGGGGGCAGGGACCCATTTCCCATGAATTTCAGCACCGATTACCAAGCCCCAGGCCAAAGGAAAGCTTGTACAGCTTGTACCCATTGTATCATCTTACCCGCCGCGGTGGCTCAGTGGTAAAGGCGCTCGTCTGCCGAGCCGGAGTACCCGGGTTCGAACCCGACCGCGGCGGCCGCGTTTCGATGGAGGCGAAACGCAAAAGGCGCCCGTGTGCTGTGAGATGTCAGTGCACGTTAAAGATCCCCAAGTGCTCGAAATTATTCCGGAGACCTCCACTACGGCACCTCTTCCTTCCTTGCTTCCTTCGCTCCTTCCTTTATCCCTTCCCTTAGGAGCGGTTCCGGTGTCCATCGAGATGTGAGGCAAGGACTACGCCATTTCCGTTCCTCAAAAACAAACTTTCCTTTTTTTTCCATAGTATCACCGATGTTACCCGGCTGCACTAGGAATCGAACCCTGCACCTACCGCATGCGAAGGAAATGCTGAAACCACTAGGTCACCTCTGCGGTTCCTTTTTTTGCGTACTAGATAGTCATGGGTATCACTGAAGTTACTGGAACTGCATACCACTTCACCAACCACAAGCTCAACCAACGAATCTATACCCCACCACTCATGAAGCCGGCGCGGGAAGAAGCCGTAGCTTGGAAGCTGCTACAAACGAACACATGTACAAACCTCAGCACCTCACACCCCACACCCCGTATTATACCCAAACACATGCTCGCCCTGGGGAGAAAATCCCACAGTCTGTATCGCACTGCATGGACTTGCCAAAACATGCAGGCCGCCCCGCAAATCCCAAACCCACAACCTACAGTGGGAGGCGGTGCGGTCCAGCTCAAGCATAGAAGACCAAAAACAGCTGGTTATTCTGAAATGCTCTCGTCATTTCGCTCATCATTTGCATATCTCCGTGTACTGTGCGAGGTCAGTGCACGTCAAAGAACCCCAGGTGGTCGAAATTTCCGGAGCCCTCCACTACGGCGTCTCTCATAGCCTTAGTCGCTTTGGAACGCTAAACACCCTTAAACCAAACCATACTATTCACATATCTGATGTTTGTCCATGCCTCATTTTCTATTGCTGCCTTTAGGCTTCTTTCCTTCTTAGAAGCATAATAGCGTTATTTCTTACTGATAACGCTTTCACTTACGCAGGTACTAAACAGACTGGTTTCATTACTTGGGTGGTTACATGTCATACCCAGAAATTCTGGACCAGCGCATTTTTCAATGCGAGGTTGTTTTTGAACGCAATTTTTTCATGTATCGCAAGATAACAGTCAATATCTCCGCAGGTCTTTCTTCGCCAGGCATGCATTTTCTTGCTATTAACGCACTTGCTATCGTGAAAAACGTTCCCCCTTGGTTTGCTATGGCAGTCTTAACTACTCGCTGAGAGTGATGGGCAAACTTTAAAAGAAAAATTTTGCTACGCATGTGAAGAATGGACCATTTACCTTCAGCATTTCCAGAGTAGTACCATACAATATTCCACAGTTGCCTTACAATTAAATTCGAAGTCAAACAATCCCGAATTTGTTTGGAGCTAAATATTATTAACAAGAGAGAAACCATAAGCTAGTGCAAATGACCTTTCTTTCGTAGGTTCACCAGCGGACGCATTTGTCGACGTCAGAATAGCCCAGCTGCAGGCCATGAAAAGCCTCTTGCCTTTTGAAGGCCAAGGCGTGGCATTCGCTTGATATGCAAAATACACGGCACATGGCGGACATTGCCGCAGGATCCGAGGTTCCATGAGATCAGCTCCTGGGAAGTCCCCATGAAATATGATATGATTGACGTATATGACTGACAGAGTGCCCAGATCAGAATTTTCGATGAGATCTCAGTGCTCAAATATCATTGATGCAAAGCACGTTGAATTACTTGTGTTACTGAAGCAAACAACTTTTTTCGCAAGAAAGCAAATCTACTTTACGCTAGCATATTGAACAGGAAAAAGTGTCAGAAGGATCGTGTCTTGAAGGATAGTAGTGATTTAAGAAAGGGCAGAGCAGGCTTCCCGTTGATGATGGCGTAGGGCTTGGAATCAGGAAGTGAATGAGTCATTATTCGTGGGTGGAATGGGATAGTGCAGCTTCTTATATAAAACGATGTCCTATCGTCAGCGACTGCATTAGAACCTTCTGCATAAATGTATATATAGTTTGCAAGGCATATTGAAGCTTATTCCACAATAAAACAATGAGTGCAAACAGAAGCAATATATCATTTCAGGGGAACACACAACTAAAACAGCAACCACTAAAGAGGAATACAGACAACATGAACTAATATGCGCGCAAGTAATGAGCAGAGTGCCATAATGAAGCGAGGAGTAGATGTTGGGAAGATCGGACTCATATATATATATTTATTTATTTACACAATACTGCCGATCTCATATATGGTCCAGGCAGGATAGGCAAAGACTAGGAGGAATCAATATCCGTAACGCCAGATAATATAATTAAATAAAATACAAATTCGTATGTACTACGTAATAAAATAATACAAAAAGAAAATAATGAAAATAACACTAAAAACATAAAGTGTACCTCTCTGCTGAAAACGAAATCTTTTAAAATCACTTTTAAGTTACGTAATGATATGTAATGTTTTTGTTAATTTGGTACAGTGCTCCGGACAGGAATTGTTGAGAAATATGTATTTGACTGCGTCCCGTAATTAGTTCGGAGTCTTGGCAGGACGACAACAATCGATATTTTTTAGTTCCTAGATGAGGTCGTAAGCTGGGCAAATGAAAACGTTTATAGTAGTGCTGGGTAGGAACAAACATTAACACGTTGCATGAATCAGCAGCCCGAAGTGAGCTCATAGCACTGCTGGAGTCAAATGCCTGAGATAACCTAATACAGAATGGGTCTGCTACATTGCTACATGCTTTTATTACTTGTATGTATTCTGACAATATCATCACTGCAGTTACTGGTGCCCAAATAAATGGTCACCTACAAATTCTTCTTTTCGCTTAAACAAATAGCATTACAAGCACATCTTTTAAAGACGGACAGTCTGTAGTGATACAAGATATTATTACGGCGGTTAGGTCAACAGCAAAAACCAGGTCACTCCAGCATATAGTGAACTAGAATCCTCTCACTATACCCCAGAACTAGCTCACTAGCTGCAACATCCTCGTCGTCGTCGATTGCAAAAGCGACAGAACCTCCTCTTCGCCACGCGACTGTGTACCGTAACAAATAAACCTAGTAACGCTAGAAGAATTTCAAAAGGAGTTGTTGAAAACTGATCAGGAAACAGTTTTAAATATTCTTACTTGATATTGACATAGTGCAATCCGCATGTTCGCCTAGCGCTGACCTGAAGCACGCGCCGCCTCCAAAAAGTGGAAGTGAAAGTGATCTGGAGCTGTACTCCTTGTACACTAAGGCAACAACAACAACAACATGAGTGCGTTTGTATCCTCTATGCATCCTGGCCAATCCCTCGCCTTGGGTATGTGCCATTAAGCCTGAGAACATCATCATCATCGTTCGTTGAAGCCCGCCGCTGTTTCTTATGACCTGTGATCACCCACATTCACGCGTGACATCTTGGTGGAGGTTTGCTGGGTAACGGTCTCATTGCCCCATGCACCACGGTAGCTGGCGGCTGCAAGGACTGCGTTCAGAGTTCGGGCCTCTGGAGTCTCGTCCGAGCGTGAGGACACGGACCCCTGATTCAGCGCGACCATCAGTGTACGAAAACCCCCATCAGCATGCCGGTTGCTATCCCTTAGCCATCCGTCGTGCTGCAGCAGCCCCGCGAGCCACCGACATTTCAACGTTTTCCATGCGAGGATCCGGATGACTGGCTCGAGAAGTTCGAGCGCGTAGCCCAATACAACAGGTGGACTGACTACTCGAAGCTGCTGCGCGTGTTTTTTTCTCTGGAGGGTGCAGCTCGTACTTGGTTTGAGAATCGAGAGGCCACAATAACAACGTGGAGTTCTTTCAATACTCAGTTTTTTCAGGCTGTTACTACCGTCCTCCGGAAAGAACGTCCCGAGCTGCTCTTCCAGGCGCGCGTCCAACTACCAAACGAGACCGTCCCCATTTACTCCGAGGACATGGCGAAGCTCTTCCGCCGAGCTGATCCCAACATGTCCGAAGAGAAGAAGCTGCGTTATCTTATGAGGGGCATCAAGGAGCAGATCTTCGCTGGGTTAGTTCGAAGCCCGCCCAGAATAGTCGTGGAATTTGTTTCCGAAGCCACTACGGTGGAGAGGATGCTCAGCATGCGATCCAGACAGTACGAGCGTCCGCCGTCGTTGAGGGCTATCAGCGGTATCGATGCTTCTAGCCACGACATCCTTCGGGAGACCATCCGAACCATCGTACGCGAAAAGCTTCAAAAGCTCTTTCCAGCACAGCAGTCGCCGCAGGTTTCCTCAATTTCGAACATTATTCGTGAAGAGGTCCAACCGGCGCTCATGCCGCCAGACCCTCTTCAACCGAACAAAACATCCCAGATGATGACATAGACCGCAGCCATTCGCCGTCCACCAAGCCTCCAACTCGCCTGCAGATACACCTGTCTACATTTGCGGCCAACCACTCCTTCCTCGCCCTTCTCAGGTGCCCGCTTGGAAGAGCGACGTCTGGCGTACTGCCAATCATCTCCCTCTGTTTTATAACTGCGGCGGGCCCGGTCACGTCTAGAGCAACTGTCGTTACCGACATATGGGACTGCAGGGATGCAGTGCCGATGCGCCCTGACCACGGTGTAAGCCCCGACCGCAGCGTGGTCAATGGCCTCGGGAAATAAGCGAGTACATGGCCGAAGCACACGAAGCACCCCACTACTATGCCCGGTCGCCGTCCCCACGTCGTTTCTCGTCTCTGCGACGTTCTTCCGCAGACATTTCGTGCGTAAGGTCTCCTAGTCCTCGTCAGAAAAACTAGAAGCGGCAACCTTTCAGGGAAGGTTGCTCACTGGCGTAACGTCCAAGATCCTACATCGCTGCACAGACATGACCGACCGCTTCTACGACGCACCGACGATCACCAGCCCGATAACACTCCTCGCCGCATCGATTCTCCGCCGCAACAAAACCGCCCGGCGCCGCATCACAGCCGTGAGCGGGCTCCGCGACGTTCCTGTACACCGACGGCTACAACAGCTGATCTGAACATTTCAATGGACGGTACCGTCGTCATCGCACTTGCGGACACCGGCGCCGACTAGTCGGTAATTATCGCACCTTTTGCCGCGATTCTGAAAAAGGTGACCACACCTTGGACGGGCCTACAGTTTCGTACTGCCGGGGGTCATTTGATTACCCCAGCTGGCAAGTGCACGTCACGAGTGACCAACGAAGAGGACACGTACCTGGCCACCTTCGTCTTACTCGACCAGTGTTCCCGGGACGTAATCCTCGGCATGGATTTTCTGACAGAAAATGTCGCGGTTATTGACTTTAAATCAAAGTCAGTGACGTTCTCCACTGAGAACGCAATCCACAGTGCTTCCGAAAGTTCCGCGGCTCTTTACATCCTTGATGACGTCACCAGTCCACCCCGTTAGAGCGTTGTGGTATCCGTCGGTGCGCAGACGCTGCGGAAGTTTGAAGGTGTCGTCGAAATCAAGCAAATTTGTATGCTTTCCGACCGCGGCCTTGCTGTCGCCAGAGGGGCCGTTTTCCTCAAAAGCGGAGAAACCGAAGTTCTGCTTACGAATTTTGGAGGTGAGCCCCAACATCTCAGCCTTGGGGCCTCTGTGGCTCACATTTATGGTATCGCCGACACTCGAAGAGCGCCCAGCCTTGACATAGTGTCGTCAACAGAAGTTCACGCCGGTGTTCCCGACTTCCAGTACGACATTAACCTCGCGCTTTCGCCACAGCAGCGAGAGCAAGTAGAAAATCTCCTCCAGCACTACGGCGATAGCTTCTCGACTTCTTTCTGCGTCGGAAGAACGCACTTGACCAAGCATCTGATTATTACGGATAACGCCGTGCACCGTCTCAGACAGTCACCTTACCGTGCGTCTTCCACTGAACGCGCCGCAATCAGCCGTCAAATTAAGGAGATGCTTCGAGACGACGTCTCAGCCCTCCCGTAGTACCTGGTCGGCACCTGCTGTCCTCGTGAAGAAAAAGATGGTACACTGCGGTTTTGTGTTCACTACCGTGTCCTAAACAAAGTAACTAAAAAACATGCTTATCCTATTCCTCGAATCCACGATGCTCTCGGCCGCCTTTGCTACGCAAAATATTTTTCATCCGTGGACCTCAAATCACGATGTTGGCAAATCGAGGTAGATGAACGAGACCGAGAAAAAACCACGTTTATTACTCCTGACGGGCTCTATGAGTTTAAGGCAATGCCATTTGGTTTGTGTTGTGCACCCGGAACGTTCCAACAGCTGATGGACACAGTTCTGGTAGACCTGAAGTGGCAGACATGCCTCGTTTACCTTGATGACGTTGTGGTGTTCGCCCCAACGTTCAAGGAGCACCTTCGGTGCCTCGAAGTTGTGGTACAGGCCATAAAGTCTACTGGATTCGCGTTAAAAAAATGAGAAATTCCACTTTGCTTAACTGAGCTAAAGTTCTTGGGTCCTGTTGTCAGTTACGAGGGAGTTCGGCCGGACACAGACAAAGCCAAAGCTATTGCCAATTGCCCTCCACCGCAGGACCAAAATGCAGTCCGCCGCTTTCTAGAATTATATGCCTCCTACCATCGCGTTTTGAAAGATTTCGCTCGAATCGCCGAGCGCCTGACGCGTTTGACGAGGACAGACACGCTTTTCACGTGGGACGCCCCTCATGCACAAGCATTTGAAACTATTCAACGCCACCTGCAAGCACCTCCAGTTCTGGCTCACTTCGACGAAAACGTAGATACGCAGCTTCATAGTGACGCAAGCAATGTTTGCTTGGGTGCCCTGCTGGGTCGAATCCACAGCAGTCGAGAACGAGTCATCGATTACGCCAGCCGCTCTTTGTCTCAAGCTGAAGCTAACTACTCGGCAACTGAGAAAGAGTGTCTCGCCATAGTGTGGGCGACGTCAAAATTTCGACCCTACCTTTATGGAAAACGTTTTACTGCAGTTATGGACCATCATATCTTGTGTTGGCTCGTGACCCTCAAAGATCTGTCAGCCCGCCTTGTCAGATGGAGCCTGCGCCTCCAATAATACGACATGACAGAGGCGTACAAATCCGGCTGGAAGCATCCGACTCTGATTGCCTCTCGCGCGTCCCGGTCGATTCCCCAACAGAGGACGGTAACTACGACGACGACATCACCTTAAATGCGATCAGTGCAACGAGCCTCGCTGAAAAACAATATGCCGCACCGGAAATTCAGCACCTCATGGAGTTTCTTAACGGTACCCACCCGACTGTCCTGAAGGCTTTCAAGCGCTCGGTAGCGTCACTTTGCATTCGCCATGGTGTCCTCGTGAAGAAAAATTTCGCCGCAAACAATAAGCAATACCTCATTGTCATATCGGCGAGCCTACGTGACGAAATCCTTCAAGCTTCATAAGATGAACCGACTTCTGGACATATTGGTGCAGCCCGCACGCTGGCAATGATCAAAGAGAGGTATTACTGGCACCGCCTTTAGTCGAACGTTGCACACTACGTCAGAACGTGCTGAGGCTGTCAGCGTCGCAAAGTGCCCTCATCAAAACCAGCTGGATTCTTGTAGCCTATCGCACCAATATCGCTGCCTTTCCAGCAGATCGGGATGGACATTCTGGGCCCATTCCCTCTTTCTCATTCGGGGAACAAGTGGATCATCGTGGCAACTGACTACCTTACACGATACGCGGAAACATCAGCTCTGCCAAGCGCCACAGCCCTCGACGTGGCAAAATTTTTCATCCATCAGATCGTTTTGCGTCACGGTGCAAAGGAGATCCCAATAATCGACAGAAGTACAGAATTCATGGCTGACCCCTGTTACGTCTGGCTTTCGTCGTGGGGAAGACAACGACATGGCAGCAGCGAAACGCCGACAAACCCCGAGACGCGCGTTGGGTGAACGCCTGGATTGCCACGGAAGCCGCGTCCGTCTGCCCGGTTGAGCGAGCGTTTCCCGTACACCGAGTGTGAACGCGCGTTCGAAACGCGCGCGAACGCCGCTCATGGACATTTCGGCGTCTGCGCTACGTGGTTGGCATCGTTCCCCTCTCCCAGCGCGTGACGACGGCGTGATCTCTCGGGAGTGAGTGAGTGCGTGCGTGTCGGTGATTGGTGCCAGTGAAACCCGGCCCCCATCTAGGGACCCTAGGGAAGAGAACTCTTAAAAAGCCGGCAGCGGCACGGCCGAAGAGCTGTTGTCATCATGGTCTTGTGTTGAGCTGTCGTGATGCAGCGTTCCTGTAGAGCTCACTTGTAAATATTCATGTATAAATTCCTCTTCTTTGTCTTTTCCCAGCAGCCTCGTCTCAGACGTCCCTCATTCACTCTCCGGCACACGGCCATGCTACCTCGTCCGTAACAAACTGGTGGCAGCGGTGGGGTGCTGCTACCTCGTCCCTAACACCCCCTATAGCAGATTTTACGCCACAGTCATACAAACCACCGAAAGACGACAACCTACCACCCTCAAACGAATGGTTTAACGGAACGATTAAACAAAACGCTAGGTGACATGCCCTGAATGTATGTCGACGTTACGCACAAAACTTGGGACGAAGTGCTCCCATATGTCACCTTGTGGGCGATGCCTCTGCGCGATGACGCACAGACAGTGACTCGAGGCGGGTACAGTAACAAAGTGATTTAACCTCACATGGTGTAGCGGCAGGGGGGTCGGGCCTCGTTGGGGCAGCAGGGTCAGGTGGTCCTCGCGGCAGGGCAGGTGTGAAGAGAGGGCGCTTGTTGTTGTTGTTGTTGTGACTGAGAGAAGGATGAAAAGGAAATTGCACGAGCCTGCTACTGGCTCGAGCCAAGCCACCACCGCTGCCACGTGCAGATAGAGGAGATTTAAAAGATCAGAGGAAGGAGAGAGAGGAAAGAAAAGACGCGCGTCGCAGCAACAACTGCGTCCGCCGGAGCGGACGCTGCTCAAAAAACAGATAAGCGGCCGAAGCCGCATTCGCCGAAGCGAGAACAGATACCGTATTTTCCGGTGTATAACACGCACCCTTGTATAGGACGCACCCCCCATATATGCAGGGCGTCATTGAAAAATTTGGTATATAAGACGCACCTATGTATAAGACGCACCCGTGTATAAGGCGCACCCCAGATAGGCTATTGAAGTATAAGACGCACCCCAGATAGGCTATTGAAGCTTAATTAAACACTCTTGCGTGACCATCGCGAAATGCACCGTACCTGTGAGAGTGATCGAAAAAGGCAACACTCGCGCCATACCCGCCCACGTTTTAGCAAAAAAAGAAAGAAAAACGAAAGAACTCTCCTTATGTCCATAACAACATTTTTTTTTACTTAAAACCTTCGAAGACTTCATCTTCGGATGCACTATCAGAAAGTTCGCCCATTTCTGGAGGCAACGCAGCTGAAACATTCTCTTCGCACTACGTACGTACTACGTACACGGAGCAAACAAAGTTGCAAAGGGTGACTAAAAAAGAACGCCGGCTTGCCTTGACAATGGCGAGAAGCGTGATTGTCGCCATCGTTTGGCATTTCACATTACTTTTGCTTGGGGCCTCCGAAACGGCCATGTGTTTCTGATCCCGAAAGTCGTTATCCCCGTTTCATGATAAAGTTCACCTAAAAATGTTGCGCACGGCGGTCCCAGTATTCAAGTATTAACCGTGTTACAACCGCGTTATTAGTAGTGATATTTTTTCGGTGAAAAAAACTTGAACATGAACCTGAGTAATTTATGAACACGCAAAAAAAAACGAAAAATTTGCGTATAAGACGCACCCTTGTATAGGACGCACCAGCAAGATTTTTGAAAAAAAGGCGCGTCTTATACACCGGAAAATACGGTACTCGAGATGACAAGCCGGGCGCTTCGGCGGTCGCGCCTTCCTTAAGTAGGCTCCCCCGCGTAGCCTTGTTCCCCCCACCCCACCACTCGGGAGGAAGGGTTGTCGAGGCTAACCGCGGTGAGCGGCGCGGGATTTGAGTGGGCCCGCGAGCGGACCCTACCACCTTCGCATACAATACAGCCGCACAGGAAACGACAAACATGCCACCGTTCCCTCTCGTTTACGGCCGCGACGTGACCACGATGCTGGACGCCATGTTAACCGCTTGTGGACGACATCTACCCGAATACGGATCTTCACACCTTCCTGCACCTCGCTGAAGAGGCTCGTCAACTGGCCAGAGTGCGGATTCTCGACCAACAATGCCGAGATACCCAAAGCCATAACCTCCGACGCCGTGATGCTCGCTCGGTACACATCTGGAGACCGTGTGTGGGTCTGGTTTCCCATTCGCCGAGACGGACTCAGCGAAAAGCTCCTCTGCCAGTATTTTGGACCCTACAAAGTGATCAGGCCAATTGGAGACCTCAATTATGAGGTCGTTCCTGACGGCTTTCATAAGTCTCGGCGATTCCTGCACCCTGAGGTGGTACACGTTGTCTGTCTCAAGCCTTACTACGAGCGGTAGCGGCAGAGCTGGACTTTCGCGCGCACCTCATGCTTCACTTAGTGAACTCTTTTAAACACAGAGGCTACGCATCGGGACGATGCTCTTTCTTCCCCGGGATTTAGTGACAGTGTACTCCGCATGTTCGCCTAGCGCTGACCTGAAACACGCGCCGCTTCTCAAAAGAGGAAGTGAAAGTGAAAGCGATCTGGAGCTGCGGTCCAGCCGTTCGTCGAAGCCCGCCGCTGTTTCTTGTGATCTGTGATGTACCTCATTCACGTGTGACAATATGATACCTATATCGATTTTTGAAGCTGTTCAGACCTGCTTAAAACAAATGCCTAAAGAACAAAAAGTATAATTTTAAGACATCGAGAGAGCCCTGGATTGCCAAAAGCGTGTTAAAAGTTAAAAAGTGGAAAAATGCACTTTTCAGGCATTCCTTGCAAACGCAAAAGAGGACGACCTACGGACCTTAAAGCGTTTAGAAACGAAGTAACTAAAGCTCTTACACAAACTACCTTGTGCTTGGCGCACGATGGCCTCAGCTGCCTATGTGCCCTTAAACCCAACACAACACAACACAACACAACACAACAACACAAACTAAAAAAATACCTGCACAATATTTTAAGTGCAGAAGTGGTTAAAAGTAGTGACATTGTTTGAGAAAACCTTAACACTGTCATCTGCAGAAATAGCACAAATAGAAAAGGAGTTCCTGACATAATTAACTGTCGATGGCGTAATAACAACAGATGAATGTTTCAAAGTGTTTCAAATCCTTTTTGACAACTTCAGTGGACACTTCTCACGATTCACTTAGCCTAAATCATTTCACAGTTAAAATCCCCGATAGCGCTTTCTTGTAACCAACTTGTGCCTACGAAAACCAAAACACATTTCTAATGTTTCGAAATAGCACAGCTCGTGATTAAGACGGTATATAAATTGGCCTTGCCAAATCCGCCATACGTATTATAGCTCGCGTCCCTGAATATATTTTTAACATCTGCTTTTCGCGTCATATTTTTCAAGGCAGTACAGCTAGTCCTCATAAAAAAATAAGATTCTCAAAAGAATGAGAAAAGTTTATGATGTAATGACTTACTCTGCTGATAAACATAACATACTAATTCTCAGTTCGGATTCCGCAAAGGTCGTTCGACGCAGCAGACACTTCTAATAAAATTGGCTGTAGTTTAGCTCTGGTTAAACCTGGAGTGACGCGAGAGCTTTCACTATCGGCGGATAGAGCGCCTTCCGAACCGTGTCATTCTTACGCCGCTTATCGAGGCGCATATGCAACCATACTAAATCCAGCTTCTAACGATTGCGCATCCTAAGAGGGAATACTGAGGAGTAGTAGGGATTGAAATCATGAAGTCTCTTTTGTATTTATTTTCATAATTTAAAACAATATAATGCAATACATTTTTGGTGTGCTACAATTCTGAGACATTGAGGATTGTTCAGAAAAGTTTTAATGCAAATCGATAATGACGTTTTTTTTTTTAAATTCAAGTCAAAGTTGTCACTTTTTTGACGTTTTTGAACATCGGCCAACTTTGAGGCAATATTGAAAATTATCTGTCAAGCCTATAGCTACAGAACTTGCCTGAAGTGAGCAAAAGCAGCCGCAAAATATGGAGAAAAATATTTAGTGACGAGATCTTTAGGCATCTTGCCCTAAGGCTGCCCTGAAAAGTGCCTTTTTCGCATCGCGTAGCTTCAGAAGCCAAGTTTGAAATCTTATTTGACAGAGCAAGACAACTTTTTGTTATTGTTTCGGATAGGAAAAATTGCAGAGAGTTTTTCAAAAAACGCTGTTGTGCGGAAAAAATTTATTGTGCATGCAATGAGGCTCCAAACTTGCAACTTTCCGAAGTGGCAAAAACGACATTTTCCAGCTCTTGTGACATACGATTTTTTTCCAAAAAAAAACTACGAAGTTTCTTGCAAAACTAAGGCTCATTCCTTTGTGTGGACATATTTGCCCATCACATATAAAAAGTTCATTCAAAACAAAAAATGGTCATGGGACCTCGATTACCGTTCTTATCTTAATATAAAAATATACTCACAGCGGTGGCTAAGTGGCGCAGTTAAATAAGTAATGATGCTTGATGAGATTCACTGGTGTAGTCGAGGGTTCGACGGCATACCGTAATGATGCATTTTTTTATTCCTGAAGTGTGCCATGAGGCATAAGCTGTGAAAGGGGGAGAGGAATGTCGGAGATAGTTAAAAGAAGAGGTGGAGACCAGTTTCTGCGAAGTAGTTGCATAGGCTGCTGGTGAACTGATTGTTCATAGTCCACTTCATGTAGTCACCTTCGCGGTTCCACCGCAGGCCCACCTCCTTGAGGAGCCGTTTTCTAATAGGGGCCGTCGCTGGGCAACTCCACAATAAGTGCCGCACATCACAAATGTCCGGTGCAGCGCCGCAGTGAGGGCACCTGTCAGCCGCGGGAGGGACTATACACAGCAAGCAAACGCTGGACAGCACGACCGTTTTCGCGTCTCGCCTTCATCCAAAATTCGTCCGGAGCCATACTGCTCCTTTCCTTAAAAACCATGCTCAAAATAAATTTTAAGTTTTCTTTTTTTCCTGCATTGAGATTTGTACGCGTGAAAGAATACTAAGTGACCTAAATTAATCCGAGCTTTCACTACGGCGTGTCTCACAACCCAAGTGTAATTTCAAATTCGGCGCCAAAAAGAAAAACACGATAACGAAACCGAAATCAGACATGAAGAAATAAAGTAAAAAAGTGTGACACTTTTTAATAATTTCTCTTTTCCTTCATAACTTTTATTTCACAGATATTTTATTTAGTAAATTAATTGTCCTGTTTTGCTTTTTGAAAATTTCAAAAGACTGCAGACAGCGGTTAATACGAAGCTGGCGAAGCTGCGCAAACATCTGTGCGCAGTCGCGCAGTTTTTAGAAAACAAAATGGCGGTCCCAGCTAATGGCCGAACGTGGGCTGCGAACAGTGAGCGTAGTGGAAAACCGGACGAGGATCTTTTAGTGTTTGGTTACTCGTGCAAACTGTTCAGGGACGACGAGAAGGCAATGCTTGTTGACCGTGGCAAACATTTGATCCCGTGGATGGGCGACGACAGCCTTATGATTGACAGGTCCGTCTCCAAGCAAACAATGCCTCCTTCACTTTGAGGATTTTACGATCGCAAGAGCGCAGGTTTTTACTGATGTTTTGACCTATCTGCATGCTTTCTTGTTTCTTCCGCCGCTAACGAGTCTGCCCTAGTTGTTCTAGCGTCCCGGCGGCTGCAGGATGCGGAACCCAGCAACGGAGAGACGAGCCCTCCGGCCCTTCCGATCAGTTTGTTCTAACGGGGCCTGAGCCCGATGGGTGTGCGTTTTGCTGGGAATGTGTGGCTCGAATGTGTTTGGGGCGTCCCGGCTTTGGGGACGAGAGAAAAAGGTATATGCAACGTGCTGTTTGCGCGCTGCGAATGTCCGTGTTCGTTCCTTCCACCTCGGCTACCGTTGCGAACCGACTGAGCGATGCAAAAACGCCCAAGGATTTTCCGGTCTTCCTGTTAGTCAACACCTGCCACACCGACGAGTCTCGCCCGATGCATGAAAAGCATTAAGCGATGGCGAATGAAATACGTTGGTCGCTTTGATGCGAGCATGTTGTGTCTAGGTTATTTCCACTCTCACGGGTAGCACTCGCGACTTGTGGTGCGACTCGTAGACGCAGCGATGTGCTGCTGTTTCTTCAGTCAGATCAAAAGCGTCAGTCTGAAGTGTCGGCGTAACTTGAGTACGGAAACCACCGTATCTGCACGGTGTGAGTGTGATTGGAGCGCGACGCAAAAGGAAGACGGAAAAACCGCGTGAACCCTGTTGCATTAGAGGGCGCCAGCTGTTCGAATGGCGTGATTTCAAAGGGCATACTACGGCGTTTAATATCTGGCAGGTGCGCACAGTCGGCTGTGAGACTCTGTGATCCTCCCTGCCGCTTACCACAGTAGGCACATGACCCATAAGCGTGAACTAACGCGATTTCACTAGCTTACGTAAGGACGGCGCTGTTTTCTTGTCTTCAAACGTTACCTGGTGGACATGACATCAGTACCGTGTTAGATTGAAGTTTGAACAGCAGTGGCTTGGGGACAAGAAGAAAGAATGAGAGAACTGTTGCCTAACCCAAACCAGCAGTTAACAGTGCAGCAGACACGACATCCCAAAACGCTCAACTGAGTCGGCACGGTGTAGCATCAGAGTAAAAGAATTCATTTCGGGGGCCTATGTTTGGTGAGTCCTCACAGACGTAAGTCACCTCTTAAGCTTTAGGCTGTGCTTGTTTTGTTCGAAACCTCCAGAGAGGCTAGACAATGTGCTCATGAAGTCCACTGCCTAATGAAAGGCTTTTGTGTACTGGTTAGGTACGATGCAAGAGGCTACCTGCACAGCATTGAAGAATACGAGCCGAAGCCTGGAGCCGCACTCGAGTATGCTGCGTCACTTTCGGAAGAAGAGAAAGCCCTGGAAGAGCTGTGTGAAGAGGAACGGTTCCTAGCACTCTTCAGAGACCTCCATGAGGAATCCATGTACCAAGGTGGGCATCCATCACTTCTCATTCATCACTTTTGAGGGTAACTTGACCATCTTTTAATGTGGGGGCACAAAATTTTGGTGTGCGTGTTTTATTCTTTGCAATCATACATAAGTTATTGGTATAAATGGAATTTTTTGCCTTTGAAATCACCTTGACCAAATACTATACATTGTGGACAAAAAGCAACCGTCGAAAGTATTGGAAAGACCACTAGGACTAACTGTAACTGTAAACGAATTTGCCTTGGTATGCTTTCAACCTTCCGGTTTTCTTGGAATTTTCGATGGTGGCTTCTACCTTCTTTGGCTGAGGTAGCGTTCATTTCTTCCCATATCCATTTCAGACATGCATTATGTTCTACTCTCAAAAAAATTCTCAAAATTTATGTGTGTATATTTCGAATGTGTGTATATTCTTGTTTCTCAACCTGCCGCGGTGGCTCACTGGTTGCGGCGCTCGGCTGTTGACCTGAAAGACGTGGGTTCGATCCCGGCTGTGGCGGCCGAATTTCAATGGAGGTGAAATTCTGGAGGCCCGTGTACTGTGCAATGTCAGTGCAAGTTAAAGAACCCCAGGTGGCCGAAATTTCCAGAGCCCTTCATTACGGCATCCCTCATAGCCCGAGTCGCTTTGGGACGTTAAACCCTAATAAACGAAACCAAACCTTGTTGCTCAAAAATAATGTGAATGGCTCACAAACTTTAGAAATTCACTCGGGCCGTGTTCTTCTACGCTTACAGATTTTAAGCTGTATTCTTCAAAAAAAAGACATCAATGACAAATTATTTATGTTATTATTCGAAGCTGTGTCCGCAACGAAAAATCAGCTACAGTATTCCTTAGTAAACACTGCACTGGAATCTTTCACATTGCACTGGAAATTTAGCTGGGATCACCGACTTCATGATAACAGTTCTAGACGCTGCGAAACAGAGTTCGAAAAGTAGCGTTCACAATCGGGAATCCCATGCCACAAGGCGATAATAATTATGATTTAAAAGATTCCTTTTTTCCAGTTGCATTTCTCAGTACATATTTTGTTAGTTTGTCATTAAGCATTCATTATGCTCATTAAGCATTCAGTAGTCCTTCAGCAACCATTGATTAAGGAATGCCATTGCCTTAGTAAACTTGAGGCTAGCAATAGTCACAAAAAATTTCTGTAAGGATAAAGACAAGAGCATTTCAGACAATTGCACATAGACAAATCTGTTTATTAGCGGAAGTACTGTGAGTCCAGATTGTGAACTGCGGCGACTGCAGGTGCGCTACAGAACCATGTAGCGCTACAGAACCACATACCATACCATGCCACACTCTGCAGTGCGCTGTGTCATCTTTCGCTGTTCCATTGCATTGTCATTGGTAGCTATGTTGTAGACAGTGGGTCTCACTGTGTGGGCATTGACCTGCCCTTTGCAGAGGAGGAGCTGAAGCGGCTCAATGTTGCCTTGAACGCCGATGGCACCTACAAGGAGACTGCATTCTCCTACGACTCTGAAAACTCTACCCAGGATTCACAAGATGCACGTGAGTGGAAGTTACTGCCTTGCGGTTTCAAGCCGCCCTTTTTATTTTTTTTGCGGAGCGTTTGCTCAAACCAGGCGCAAAGTGCCTGGTTATAAAAGCAATAGCGTTAAGGGTCCTGTTCAGCGGTGAAACCGCTGTAGTTGTTGGCGTTGACGTCTCAAGAAAAATGGGATTGGTCTAGAGGGTTGCGATGTTGCAACCGCAGGCCTTGTGCGGCTAATTCAAACACCCCGCAGTGAACATAGTAGAACAGTGGTGACGCCACTACAGAATTCCTCATTGATCGGCATTGACATGACATCATTCCACTGGTGCCTCTGAAGAAAAAAAAGCAATTGCCCTGAAAAGAAAGATGGTAGAGCCGGGACTTGCACCGCTACCACTTGCGTTGTGAGCCGGGTACACTACCCCTCGACCACTGAGGAACGTTCATTCGACTTGGTTATAGGGAGGCCTTGTGTTTCATGTGGTAAATTAAAAAATACTTACATTTAAAAGATATAAAAATTAAATGAAATTTTAAAAATGATGAAGCAAAGAACAATGTTCATTTCTGCGATGTGGTATGCAGAGGACCGCAGGCCGCTGTAGGGACCCATTAACGCTATCACGTCATACCCTTAAGGTGGAGCTTAATAAATGTTGCCAAATTTTTTTCCTTCCAGCAGAAGGAGCAAGGAGAGAATAGCACAACACTCACCTGAGGGTAGCCATGTAGTGCCAGAGGATAGTCGGACACTTTTCTAGAATTCTTGCATTTCAAGAAAATTAGTCTTTGTGTGTGGATGAAACTTGTGACTGCTGCTCCACATGCTCCTTGATAGCTACTCAGGCAGATGGAGAGCTACCACATAGCATTTTGGACTTTTTGCACATCCAGCAACGATCGCGAAAGCCTCGAAGCCTTGCAAATTTCAGGAAAGCATATCGCACTTACAACAAATAGTAACAAGAAGGTGGCAGGCAACAGTGTAGAACTTAAATTTCCTGGCTGGTGCGTTTTTCTTAACGCATTCCCGTGAAAAACGTTGCGAGATTTTGCTGCAATTATATTGTGGTAAATATTAGTAACGATAGTTATTAAATGGCTACTACTTAGAGGTTTTTCATGAATACATTAGACTTGGAAGCAGTGATCTGTGTTTGGAGCTCACCTGGGACTTGAAGGAAATTTGCGTCATCCTGAAGTTCGGAATAAAGTATGGTCAGATATCCATGATTGTACGAATTGTCAACAGTCACAGTGAAAATGCTACAAATGATACCAAGGGAGGCTAAAAAGTGTTGCACTAGCCCCTTCCTCCTTTCCCAGGTGTCAGGTGTCCACCGAGATATGTGAGACAGATACTGCACCACTTCCTTTCCTCAAAAACCAATTCACCAGCCCTACATGCTTTTGACCTTCACATCAGCCACATGCCCAAATGAGTGTGGGTGCAGATGGTACTTGACTACATGACTCATGTTGTTCTCATCTCCAGAGGACGAGGCGGAGATACCCTTCAAGGCACCCAAGGGCCTTCACATTCCAGCATCAGTTCCAACTGTGAGCATTAGTTTATTTTGTCTTTCTCTCTTTCTTACTTCATCTCTTATTCTGCTGCACTCCTGTATGAGCGACTCTGTGTGCCGTATTTACTCGCATAATGATCGCACCCCCGAATTTTGTTGGCAAAATTCAGTTTTTTTTTATTCCACGCGTAATGATCGCACCCCCAACTTGCCGCGGCAATTTGTAGACAATGTCGAGGCTAGCCAACGATGATCGTACTTGCTATCTTTCTGACAGATGGCACGTGCAGATTACTATCTTGCTCTGTCAGCATTGCCATTGCAGCGGCAGCCGCCTGTTGGTTGACCTGCGGTCACACGGGCAGTCTAAATGCGGTTATGCTTAACCGCGGATACCAAACTTAACTGCGGTTATCTCGAATCACGGTTCGCCGTTGTCGCAAGTCTCGCCACTGTTCTGGGTTGCGGTGCAACGAACGAAGTGGCGCGGTGATCCGGCTAAACTTTATTGTTCTCGTAAATAATAAGCCCTGGGATACGGGAAGGTCAAAAATGAATCCTCCTTGAGGATTGCGGGCCTGTACCGAGTTGCTGGTAGGAGTAATAACTGCGATACAAGCTAGTTTCACGTTCGCAGCCGCGTAGCAGCTGGCCGTTGCAGCGCGAGTGACCCGATCTGCTTGGCCGGCTCCGCTGCAAAGGCGTTACTGAAATCGATCGTATATATTTCTTTTAATATGAAACAATGAGGTTATCAGTAAGGCAGCACCATAAGTAGAACATTCATTATAGCGTTGGTCAGTTCAAAAGCGCCGTCCGCTGTGGCTTCGATACGAAACAAGTTACGCCTAGCGATGACTAGGGAGTACAGAGCGCCGTCGTCCGCCGCGCTCACGGGCGGCACCATTGCGGTAAGCGCGCGCAATCCAGTGCTCCGTGCGTTGCGAACGCGTCACCTAAGTAAGTACATCAACGATGCGGCAGGGACTGGACATTTTTCGGCGTAACGGTGGTAAAATGCGTAGTTGAGTGCCGCGGGACGTTGCTGTTGTACGCTGTTGCCGCGCTATCGGACGAGATCGAAGGCCGCATAGAAGCGCCGTCGCGCACTATACACGCTGCCTATTTTGATGCGTTGCTCTTTGAACGTGATTTAGTGCCAAGAAAGTACGTTCTTGAAGTGGGCCAGCTCTTCCGCTTTTCACACTCTACCTTCTCGGAGCCGAGATCGGTTCGCGATAACCGCGTTTAGCGGCGTAACCGCGGGTAGCGCGCCCGTGTGACAAGGGTTGTCTGCTTGCGACTTGTTTGCGTTTTCAGTGCTCAAAAATTTTTTGTAAAAAATTTACCCCGCATAATGATTGCACCCCTAAATTTGCGTCAATTTTTGGAAAAAAAAAGTGTGATCATTATGCGAGTGAATACGGCAGTTCTCTGAAGATCAGAATGTGTCGCGCTTTGTGTGGAAAGGAGATGTTGAGGACTCAAATGCCTTTAAGGTCATGTGACGGAGCATAGATAGAAAGATAGATATTACTGGCATCGCCTTTGAATCAGGGCACATGCGAGCGTGACCCTTTAGAAAATTGTGTGCCAACTGATGTGTGCCGCAAGAACCATGTTGCTTCTGCCATTAATGATCAGGCTCTTACCTACCAGTACGTGCGATGGACTGTAGCATGATGACCGGTGATGCCACCTCGAATTATATTTGTGTTCTTGTGTCCTGCCCTGCTTCCCTGCCACTGGTATTTTGTAGCAAAGTGCAGTTGTGGTGTCCAGATGCAGATTTGCATGTTCCTGTGTCCGGTGGAGCTTGGGCGCGAAAGTGGGGTGCTTATTAGAAGCAGCAACATATGGAGCATGTAAAATCGTAGCTTGTGATTCGCTGATGACATTGCCTTTCTATAACATGGGGGACGAATTGCAAAGTTTAATCAAGGACCTAGAAAGGCAAAGCCGAATGGTGCTTCTAAAAATTGCAATGCAGTGAACTAGAGTAATGCTCAGCACTATCTGAATGGAACAGCAGTATACGATAGGAAGCAAAACGTTGAAGGTGGTAAGGTAATACTAGTACATCTACTTAGGGCAGGTATTGATCTCAAATCTGGACCACAAGACCGGACTAATGAAGAGAATAAGAATGGGGCAGAGTGCATTTTGCAGGTACTCTCAGATCATGAATGGCAGCTTACCAGTATCCCATGTGGGGAAAGTATACAACTGTATTCTACTGGCACTCGCCTATGGGGCAAAATTTTGGAGGCTAACGAAAAGGGTTGAGCTTAAATTGAGGACAGTGCAGTGAGCCTTGGAAGAGACAGGAAGAGAGTTGGGTGGGTCAGGGAACAAACGCAAGTTGAAAGAGACAAGTGCATCTTAATTGAAATCGAGATGAAGAAATGCACATGGGCAGGGTATGTAATAGTATGAATGCAAAATTCCGTTGGTTGTTGGTGTTAACAGAGTAGATTCCAAGAAAGGGAAAGCGTGGCAGGGGTTGTCAGAGTATTTAGATGAGTGGATGAGACTAGGAAGTATCTGCACCTCATTGGTGGCAGCTGGCGCAAAGCACACGCATATCCTTCACTGTACACGACTGAGATGTGCGCACCCTGAGTCACATGTTGCGCAGTTTTTACAGCAACATGCATCATTCTGCATGCATTTATTTGCTTTTAACTTAGTGGTCTATAGCGGTGAGAAGAAGCAGTGATGTTATGTAATTAGGGTACAGTATCTGCAGGATAATGCGGCAGCACTGACGGCCAATGGATTGCAGGAAGATTCACAAAGAAGCTGCATTTAGAAGTGCGTCCCGGTGGGCCTTGCACACCTTATACCCCTGTCACATGGGCACTTTCGATCCTCATTGAGTCAATGCTCATCGAACTCAATGCAGATCGACGGTTGTCACACGGCCACTTTCAAGCGCAATCGAGCTCGATCCTGCTTGACTCGATGCCGGCCCCTCAAGAGTGCTTGAGGTTCCAAGCACAATCGAAAGCACTCTCGCTCTCACGAAGCTATAAATATAAACGCTAGTTAAAAAAACAAAACTACAACTGTTGTTGTTGTAATTGATTAAAATGCAAGACAGAACAGTTTCAGGCACTATGCCTGCTTATATGCAAACATATTTATAAATAATCTCGACACCACGCTCCAAGCTTCGCCGTCAGTGTAAACAACAAAGATGGCGTCGTCCTGCTCGTCGACGCACAAACTGTAGAGCGAGCGCGAGACAGCCGCTCTCATCGACTGCTGGCTAGACCACCTAGATAATTTGCGCGGCCAGAAGAGAAACGCCGTAGTCTACGCAGAAATCGCGGAGGCGTTTCGAACCCTCAGGTTCCATCGCACAACAGCAGATACAGAGGTGCGTCGCACGTCTGGCTACGGATTTGGCTGCCGCTGCCCCCGACTGCACAGTGTTGCCAGACATCACCTTGTTACGGCTGTTGGAGGAACATTTGGCGCCACCTAACACACGAGGGAAACTTTTCAAGGAGCATTGAAAATCCCCGTGTAGCACCGGATGTTTCAAGCGTGCTCGAAAATCTCGATGCAGATCGAGTTCAATGAGCATCGAAAGTGCCCGTGTGACAGGGTTATTAGGCATAGTAGTCAGCTTCCAGCTGCCTCTGTGAAAAGCCTTTGGGGACTATAGTCAGCGCCCTCAGTCACCGTAAATGCTTGTTTGGCATTTCTTCCTTGCATGCGCAGGAGCTAGTGCAGACATTGCCAGTGCTGCTTAGACGAATGCCCAACAGTGGTGAACAGCACTCATCAGAGCTGCTGATGATGATTTCTGCAAAGTTGCCGGCCTTAATTTTTAAAGGGTCCATTGCAAGCTGTGTAAGAACACATATGTCACTCCATGTTGAACTCCATTCTTCCAGCTGTCAATAGTGAAATCAGAAATCAGTGGCAGCAAATTATGGAAAATATTATTGCTTAATATTTTGGACATTTTAATGCTACTCAGGCTGAGCACCTTGACTATTGGGCGTATGGGCTTGCTGTCGAAAAGCAGTGAAGATGTCTTCCAGGACTCTTGGCGAACGTTCTCGCATTTTTTCATTACATGCGTCAGAAGTCCCGTGTGGTGTCATCACGGGACTTTCTAGCTGTATGGCTGAGCTTGGGCAGATACCGGTCAATAATTACCCCTTTATTTTCAGCCTACTGTGCTTTGTGGAATTCGCCTAAACATTGGACTAATGTTGATTTCCAATGGCAGATCCGGATCAGGTTTTTCTGCTTTGTTTGGAGCAATCTTATTCCAATGTCGAAATGGGAGCGCTAGTTGTCTTTTCCAGTGGCAGATGGGGATCAGGTGTCGATCCCTGATTGCTGCGTGGAGCAGCGGTATTTGCTTCGTGTGAAATTGGCAGATTTGGCCGGAACCCCGCGTGGCGTCTTTCTTTTCTTCACGTCTGTTTCCTGTCGCTACTGGCTGTGGCTGCTTCCTTCCTGTCGTCGATATGCCGCTATGCAGTGATCCGTGCAACATACAAGAAACGTTTTTGACCTTTTTTCTTTATTGTTAGCCATGTGCAGCACTATTTCAGTCGAAACGCATAATGGTAACCCTCCCAAATGTAATTATTTTTTTATTTTGTTCATGTCCACATAAATAAAAATTACTGCATTAAAAAAAAACCTGTGTTAGCAGAATCTTAATTTTTTTGCGACCACTTTTTAGACCAAAATCGTTAACCCTTTTAAACCGTCTGCGCTTTCTGATGTCAGACGACTCGTATTCACCAAGCCTAGAAGCTGTGAATACGGAAGCAATCTTAAAATTTGGTGCGTTTTGTCGCAAAAATTTTGTAGTGTAGGCATCTTTAGACAAAGCAAAAGCTTCGTGCGTCTTTCGTTTGCCGTGAACATGAGAGACAGTGGTGGCAAGGACGAATTGGTGGTTCAGTGAGAGGCCCCGCTTTTACAGGTACCTCCATGTTCCTGAACATAGAGCTTTTCATGCACTATGTGTCGCCGCCATGTCAGTGCGGCGCATCCATTCACAGAACGGGAAGGAGCGATCTGCGTCGGAGCTACGCGCTCTGTTCGTGATCCGGCGGGGCGCTCGCGATCTGCCATTGGAATTCAACGTACATACTTCATAGTATTTTTGGAGCATCAGTAAAGGGCCTTCCTTCCTGCATGTCTGCGCAGCCCCCCACCATGAAGCTGCATGCCATCATCGAGAAGACTGCCCTGTTCGTGTCCCAGCACGGAGCCCAGATGGAGATCCTGGTGAAGACCAAGCAGGGGGGCAACCCGCAGTTCGCCTTCCTCACGTTTGACCACCCACTCAACGTCTACTACCGCTTCCTGGTCGAGCAGCTCAAGTGCGGCACCTACGTGCCAGCCAGCGAGACAGCCACTGGTGAGTGTGTGCTCTGGTAGTTCTAGTACTACCTTGCTACTTATACAGCTGCCGTCACACAGAGGGGAGGGGGAGCGATTCGATTAGTGCAGTAGAAAGGGTATTGCACTGCACAGATCATGGGTAGGAGAGTTAAAAGCGGTTTGATTAGTGCGCCTGTTAGAAAGTTGCAGGCACCATTGTTTTCTTTGACAAAAAAGGTAAATGCAACTTTGTTTCTGAACTGAATAAGTACCATATTTACTCGCATAATAGGCGCACTCGCATAATAGGCGCACCCCTAGTATGGTCGTGAAAAATCAGATTTTTTTATTTCCGCGCATAATAGGCGCACCCCGAACTTGGCACTGTGACCAATACTGTATTTACACGATTGCAAGCCGACGCCTCGCCGCCCCCCGCCCCCCAATCTTTATTTTAACAGTTTTTGCTGAACTGACTACTAGTCCCTACTAGTGCTGCTGCCGTCGCAGCTGCTGCGGACCCACAGCACGTACAACGACATCGCGTCGAACAGCCGCACACAGTTTTCAGGGATGCTCTCTTTAAACGTCTGTTCGGAAAGCTTCGTCTCCAGCCGGAAACGTTCCCGACTTAGGCCCGCGAAAACCTCGGCGCTTGGAGTCGCGTACGAAAATTTAGGCACGCCGCAGTCGCAACAAAACGTTGGTCGCAACTGCCGCACTTCTTGGCCACGTCGAATTTCCAACCTGCCGCTCGCTTGCCGTGTTCGAGAGCAAACACCCAGCCGTGTAGCTATTAAGGTGCTTGCCCGTCGAGCTAAAACAGCAACGCTCCGCGGCAAAGACATAAACCACGATGAACTATCGCGCTACCGCAGATCCCAGCACTTGACAGCAACAAAAAAACAAAACAAAAAAAACGAGCTGGAGATGCTGATGGCGATATGGATAGCGAAAGCTCGCGGCGGAGGAAAACGATGATGACCTTGGCCTCGGGCGCCCTCCGTGGGCGGCGTCTGTGGCCTCTGCGATCAAGCGCCCGTTGCGCACAGCCGGAGCCGATCGCGGAGGCCTCGGCGCGTGCATTTCGAAGGCGATTCCCGCGTGGGTCGTGGAAAGTTTCGGGGCGGCCCTTAAACGGATCTTTTTTTTTAAATATTTTCTTCGGGAAAACAGGGTGCGGCCCGTACACGAGTGCGTCGAAAAATTTCCGGAAATTTTACCCCGCGTAATAGGCGCACCCCGAACTTTGAGCCGGATTTTCTGGAAAAAAAGTGCGCCTATTATGCGAGTAAATACGGTATTTGTGCTGAGAAAAGGGTTGACCTTTTTTTTTCTTTATGGGAGAGAAGTACATCTTATAAGAGGCTTTGAAGAATATACTCTGATTGCAGTGATGGCATTCTGGTTTAGAAAAATATAGTATTAGCAGTCGAGCAAAGTTTGATTAAGTAAAAAAGGCACTTGAGGTCAAGTCAGGGGAACGTGATAAGGAATCAATTCGCTCTCATAATCTCCGCTTTTTTGCCATTATGACAGAGCTAACAGCATGGAACCTTTCTTCCTTCCTGACTTTCTTTCCTTCATTCACACTAGTTCTCTTTCATACTACAGTCGAACCCGGATATATCGAATTCGAAGGGGATCGGAAAATAGTTCGATATAGCGAAAATTCGATATACAGATATAGGCTAAAACTGCACTCCCGATCATAACAAATTGTGGCTTACCGTTTGGAACAGCCGCGAATCACATAGTATGGGCGCGCAATGTGAAAGCGCTTTATTTCGCGGAAAAAAAGATCACTAATTTCGGGCTGCTTTTTCCCCTGGGAAACGAAGTTCAAAACACTGGCCTCGATCTTCTCGAGACTGTCCAGGTGCGAGAGCACAGTGCCTTCCATTTCGCCGCAACAGCGCCGAATCAGGCTAATGCTGACGCCAGTTCAGTGGCTGCGCACGGACGCGTTTCTTCGACAACACAGTTGCCCTCGTCGTCGCTGGAGTCGGCGTCTTGAACGCCAGCTACCGCTTGAACTTCGCTGTCAGCGTTAAAGTCCTCAACAGTCACTTCGGACGGAACGGCGCCGAGAAAATTGGACAAGTCGCGAAACGCGTCGTCCAAGCACTCATCGTCATCTAAATGTTCCGGACATTAATCTCCGGCCACTTCAAGGCCTGCCTTGCCAAAACAGTTGGCTACTGGGGCCTGCTTCACGTCGCGCGTTGAAACACAGGCACACACACAAAAAAAAAACACGCGAGGCGCAGATGGAGCGATAAGAGCGAAGCCTATGCGAGCGGCAGTCAACGCGGCTGCGAAGGAACGACAGAGGGAAAAGAAAGAGCAGGGAGAAAGATCGGCGCTCTGGGCTTCGTTTTTTTTTTGTTTTTTTTTTTGAGCTCTCTCTTTTCCCCAGACCCACGATGTGCCCACGAGCGACCGTTTTCTCTCTCTCTCTTTCCCCAAGAAGCGTGGTCGCCGCGCGTCTCCATGCGGCGCTCTCTCTTCGCTGATCTCCAATGACCTTGACGGAGCACACGCCGGCGGTACAGGAGGAGAGGAGGAGCGGGAAAGCTCGCGCCGGTGGGGCGCAAAAACGGGGAACAAAAAAAAAAAAGGGCCCTGCGCCTGCTGACTGCGGAAATGTTCTCCGCTGAGGCGGCTGAGGACCGGACAGGAATGTCTTTGGGGAAAGCGCACCTTCCAGGGGCGCGGCGCGGCGCGGCGCGGCGCGGCGCGGCGCGGCGTTCGATATATCCAATGTCCGGCGAAAATGGAATTCGATATACAACGCAACTGTCCTATACTTTTACATAGTATTTTCAAGGGGGCAATCTGTGTGTTCGATATAGCCAATAATTCGAAATATGCGGGTTCGATATATCCGGGTTCGACTGTATGTTAGCACATTGGCTTGCTCACAGGTTCATCCATGCTCTAATTTACATATCTTATTCCCTGGGGTGTCTGTTGAAATGAATCCTTCGGTTAACTGTCATAACTTCTCTCTAACACCAAGTCAAGAATGATTTAACCTAGACTCCTGGAGGTCTTACATTTCACAATTTGAATTATGGGCCTCTTGTGGTGATTTCAACACAAATTTGAAGCGCTTCCATATCGGCTTTCTCAGCTCTCTTAGGAGCAAGGCTAATTGAATGCGACGGATCGCAGCAGCTGCCAAGCATATGCTTGCCACTTTGCAGGCTCAGTTGGTGTCTCGCAGAACCGGATTGCCCCTGCACGTCCCATGTGTGTGTTTGTTTCCAACCAAGTAGCAGGCGGATTTTCGCCACTCCCCAGAGGGCACCACATCTTGTGAAAAAGGCAGACTTCAACGTGTACATGGTGTCGTAGAGTGCAAATTTTTTTGGTGCGTGCTGGTTGTACCTGGTGTGGGTAATTGAAATTGGCCGTCGTTTTGTTGCAGTGCTGGCAAGATGTATGAGGCATGTATGAAAGCTATATTGTCTTCAAACACTCGTTCCCACTTGATCACGCACCTGTATTGAAAAGCAATGATTTGGTTCTGGAAAGTTTACCATATGGTTGAGATACAAATGCTTAACCCTTTGAGGGTTGAATTATTTTGAAGAAAACTTTCCCAGGTGGTCAAATTACTTTATTGCGGATCTTGAATCTACAAAATGTATATAATCGAGAATAAATAGTAAAAAAAAATTAGGAACAGTACTTTGGTGACAGCATCACTCACAACTGGAAAATGTTCAATAGAATAGAATAGCAACGGTGATAAGCAAGCTAAGAGCAGCACCAATAAAGATAGAAATCAACTTTCGCCACCTCTGCAAAACAGTGCCCACAAAGAGAAAACACGTTTCGCGCGACTCCGTTGCGATCCCGCGGCGGAATCGAAACCGCGTAGGCGCGTTGCCACAGAGGGCGAGAATACCTCGCGAGCAACGGTGATAAGCAAGCTAAGAGCAGCGTCAATAGAGATATAAATCAACTTCGGCAGCCCCTGCAAGATAGTGCTGACAAAAAGAAAACTCAAATTTCGTGCGACTCCGTTGCGATCACGCGGCGAAACCAAAACTACAAAAGGGGTGTTGCCGCAGTCTGTGCCGCCGCGCTAAAGCTAGACATAAGTTCTGCTTATCTCCGTAAGAAGGCAGCATAAAATTCAAACACTTCTTGTAAGTCCTAAGAGGTGGCAGCACCCCCAGTGAGCACGCATTGCTCTATTGGTGCAAAATTTCAAACGGAAGATCGAAACCGTACCCGTACGGCAAAGACCTTGCGGGACAGAAAACCGCCGCCGTACATATACGGCAAAAACCTTCAAAGGGTTAAGAACTTGCCTGAAAACACAAACACCCTAATTTGTAGTTAATGTTTATGGTCACGTTATTTGCTACTTTCCAGCATTTGCCGTGCTTCGTACTTCAGATTTATTTAGTTTTTTTTGCATATGCAAAATAGAAAATACGTATGTACTACCTTAAAAAGTCCCAAGGCAGGAAACTAGCTGGGGAATGTCCTTGTGCGAAGTGCAGCAAACAGTAGCTGTAGTCAGTAAAATGTTACAAAAAAAAATGATAAACTAATTAAGTGCAACTATACAGAAAACTCTAATGAGGCATACAATTATGCAAATATTCTTCGCAATTTAAACATGCCTTAAAAAGAAGTTTCAAACTTTAAAATAGAGCCTGCCTTGCCATGCCTTATGAGAATTAAGAAAGCTCAAAGACAAGACAGTTACAGCGAGAAGTCACACGTACTTTGGCAATATGCCTATGACTTTCAGTTCAGCAGAGCATTTGATCTTTGAAGTTGCACCCAATTTCACTGAGCAGGGTGACTTGTGTGAATCACAGACCGTGCAGGGATGTCATCCTTTCTACTTTCTTTTCATCTCATTTTTTTCTCTCCGTTTCTCTCACTTTCTGGGTATGACCATTAACATTCTTACCCTCTTCATCATGTCCCTGCATCCAGCACCTGTATGACGTTTTGAATGTGTAACTCTCGTGCATTGTTCTTCCTCCATTGTAGCTGTCTCTGCGTTTGGTCATTGTCCCAAGGGTGAGCTTTCTGCATATTTGTGCTAAAACTTTGCTTGCTAATTTCTCCGAATAAAGATGAAAGTAACGCCAGCTCTTCAAATCTCTGGATCTCAGTGATAGAGGTGGATCCGGAATTGAGTTGGATGACCTGCTAGTGAGGTCCTGCTGCAAACTTGAGATTTTGTATTACCCGTTTTCTTTTTAGTTGTTCTTTTCTTTTCTTGCTTGCGGGGATGAGTGCCATAGTTTTTCTCTAGCGGTAGGAAATAAAGTCTTGTAAAAGGTGTGAAAGGAAAAACGAGTTACTAATTTGAGTCTTCGGCAATGTTCATGTTTTAAGTATTGATCCTTGCAGGCCACAGGTCAGAGTGTCAATCGGCTGGGTGTTACCGTGCCGTCTAAAAATTGTTCTGTTGAGCTCAGCAGGTAGAGAGGTAAATTTTTGATAGCCTGCAAAAACTGCCCTAGTCTGGCTGTGGTACATCAGCCAAAGCCAATTCATTTTCAGTTATGAATGTTTGGCCGTGCATATTTGTAGATGTTGAGCGTGCCTATTCTTTTGTCAGAGAGCTACTCTTCTTTGGGAATGTCCCACAAGCCCCCTGAACCAAGGAGCATTAACTAGTTGCTGATTACATGGCGTCCTTAATCACTCCCTTCTAGTTTCTGAAACGAGGCTTGATACGTGTGTTGTGTACTGAAGCTCTCTTTAGCTCACAGTGCCTGTGCTGCTGTCTATTACTCACCTCTGCTTCTAACTAAGCTCTCTGTTGTAAACTTTATAAGGGTACATGCTCATTGTTAGGACTGCTGCTGTTTTAAAAATGTGAGGTGGCAGAAAGGCTGTGCATTGTGAACAGAAGATTCTCTTAAGTGTTGTGCTTGGCTCTACCCGCAGTGTCAATGACCTTTCCGCTTGACTGGTGCTCGTTGCAGGTAATGAGGAGTCCGATGATGAAGATGACCACTACCTCCACCCAAGCTTGTTTGCGGCATCAACGCCAGCTGTGGTGAGCACCTGTGCTGTGGGTTTTGGGCTCTGGGTCATCATACTAGCCTTGGCTTATGTCTCCCACTTTTCTGAGTTTTTTTCTGGACATAAGTGCACTTAATAAAGAGGAGAGAGACAGTCATCGGTCTTTGTTGCAGACATATACTTGCCTTCGTGGTGCAAGGCATAATCTTCAGTGGCTGAAGTTTGCCACAGAAGCCTAAATAGACTAATAACATGGTAAAGCCTAAACAAATACTAATAACAAGATTTAGAGTAAGTGCCATTATCTTTCTAGAAGCCGTTTATTTGATTCAGTGCAGGAGAAACTAGTTTTGGAAAGAGCATTAACTTTAACAGAACTCGTGTATTGTGGGTAGTTCACAGTAGTAGGATATGCATGCAGTGATTAGCTGTAGCTAAGTTTGTTAGCACGAGGCTCGACCGACTGTTATGGGTTGTGCATTGAAGAGTGTTGCACAAGCATGCCTTTTCTTCTTGACTGTGTGCAAGTGCTGTGTGTGTCTTCAAGATCTCAAACCGCATTGTGTTTACCTGCTCTAGGGGCAAATCCCTGCACGAACGAAACACCATCGAGGAGAGGCATTTGCGTGAGTCCAGGTGATATTGCGCTCAAACCAACGGACTCTCTTTTTGCGCGGGTGTTGTTTTTCATCCACTGCTTTTGGCATGTTGTTGAGCCCACTGTGAGGATCTATGTTGTTAAAAAAAAAAAGTAGGGCAGACCACTTTTCTTTTTTTCTGACAGGCCTCCTTTCTTTCTACCTGCGCTAGTTCTCTGATACTTTTTCTGATTTTATCGGTAGGCTGTCAGCAGGACATTGGCTAAATTTAAGCAAGCAGATGCAGTTCTACAATTGATTGTCATCATATGCTTGCTTTTTATTTAGGGATTAAACTAATTCGTCACTGAGCATATATATAATCACGAATAATGTAAATTTTTTGTATTATTCATAAGGCCTGTATGGATTACCGTATTTACTCGCATAATAGGCGCACTTTTTTTTTCCAGAAAATCCGGCTCAAAGTTCGGGGTGCACCTATTACGCGGGGTAAAATTTCCGGAAATTTTTCGACTCGCAAAATTGAACACACCGCGTAAACGCACTCGTGTACGGGCCGCACCCCGTTTTCGCGAAGAAAATGTTTAAAAAAAAAAAAGGTCCGTGTAAGGGCCGCACCGAAACTTTCGGAATGCACGCGCCGAGGCCTCTGCGATCGGCTCCGGCTGCGCGCAACGGGCGCTTGATCACGGAGGCCACACACGCGCACAGGAGCTTCCAGACGCCGCCCAAGGCCAAGCTCATCATCATCATCATCGTTTTCCTCCGCCGCGAGCTTGCGCTATCTATATCGCCATCAGCATCTCCAGCTCGTTTTTTTTTTTTGTTGTTGTTGCTGTCAAGTGCCGGGATTTGCGGTAGCGCGATAGTTATCGTGGTTTATGGCTTTGCCTCGGAGCGTTGCTGTTTTAGCTTGACGGGCAAGCACCTTAACAGCTATACGGCTGGGAGTTTTCTCTCGAATGCGGCAAGCGTGCGGCAGGTCGGAAAATACGACGTGGCCGAGAAGTGCGGCAGTTGCGACTGCGGCGTCCCTAAATTTTCGTACGCGACTCCAAGCGCCGAGGTTTTCGCGGGCCTAAGTCGGGAACGTTTCCGGCTGGAGATGAAGCTTTCCAAACAGACGTTTAAAGTGAGCATCCCTGAAAACTGTGTGCGGCTGTTCTACGCGATGTCGTTGTACGTGCTGTGGGTCCGCAGCAGCTGCGACGGCAGCAGCACTAGTAGGGACTAGTAGTCAGTTCAGCAAAAACTTTGTTAAAATAAAGATTGGAAAGCGGGGGGGTGGCGAGGCGTCGGCTTGCAATCGTGTAAATACAGTATTGATCACAGTGCCAAGTTCGGGGTGCGCCTATTATGCGCGGAAATAAAAAAATTGATTTTTCGCGCCCTAACTAGGGGTGCGCCTATTATGCGAGTGCGCCTATTACGCGAGTAAATACGGTAGCTTGTGGTATTCACTGCCTATTTCAGTTTTCGTGTTTTGCTTCAGTAGAATCCACTTTCGGGGGTTTAAAGTGAGGAGGGGGCTTCTCAGAGAGCTTATGGGGATGCGCAGGTCTAGCTTTAGTGATTTCATTATCACTTTTTCGCGGTGTTGAGCAGTGCTGGGTGTGCCCTCTAATGCTGCTCTCCGGCCTCTCCCCTTCCGTGTTGTCTTGCCCTTCGCAGCCAGTGGCCGTGTCCAAGGTGTTTCTGGCCAGGCAAGGAGAGGACAATGCCTACTCACAGCTCATCAAGAACCTCAAGCCCCACCTGGACAGCCCTACGGGAAGCGGCTCCCCAGCACCGGCGCAGGATGGGGAAGCCGGCAATCATGCATCGGCCTACGGCTACACGGACGGTGCTGGTGAGTGGGCAGCCTCAGACTTCGATACATAAATTGGTTTTTGAGGAAGGGAAATCACGCAGTAATTTTCTCACTGTGAGCCCAAGCAAAGGGTGCTAAAACAAGGAGAATGGAAAAGCTGCGAAAATGCGCTTTTGTTTTATTCTGAAGGTTGTTGTAAGCACCTGAAACCGCACCTTGCAGATTGTGATGGCAGAAGGGAAACACGTACAACTTGTAACATTAGGAGCTTGTGTGGATGCACTTATCAGTGCAGCCTTAGAGATCCGTTTATCTCTATTTTGCCGAGTTGAGCAGAACTGGATTCCTTCCAGTGAAGGGGTGAATTTTATGACCAAAGATATTTTTTGATCTATCATCGTCAACATCAGCCTGACTGCGCCCACTGCAGGGCAAAGGCCTCTCCCATGTCTCTCCAGTTAAGGGGGGACACTGGTCTTTGAAACCAAAAAATGACCAAAAAAACGATTTTCAAAAAATGACATTTGTGGAATTTACAGCTATCATTTTCCACCTGTACCACTTTTTTCCTTTAAGAAATCATCATTTTGACCATAATATTAAATTCAGATCATCGTGTGGGCTGAATTTATGCAGGCACTGACAATTTAATAGCATGAAAATTTTGGACATCTGGCTATCTTAGTATGCCGATATCTCAACATCTAGGACAGATAGAGATGTTGTACTAGTTGCTAAGGGAAGCTGAAGGCACAGTGTGTGCAATAATCGAAGCAGATTTGTTCAATCACACTTCAAAAATTTATAATTTCGCAAAGTTTACCGATGCACTACATTCACACCTTGAACACTGATATTCCAAGTGCTGTAAATTACTAATAAGGGTAAAACGGAAAAACTGCTTTGATCATTGCACTCTTTACTCACCATACTATGCAGCCGTGGATTAAAAATGATTTTTTATTGAGCAGTTTTTTTTTGCACCGAGGTACTAATGAACGACTAATTAAAATTAATTATCTTGGGAACCAACTAATTTATGAGAAAGATAATTGCATTGTTGAAATCAGTATAAAAAACTGAGCAAGATAGTACAGTTTCATTAGGATTGGGCTAAAAATAAGGAAAATAGGTTTAAGACCAGTGTCCCCCCCTTAATCCTGTCCTTTGCCAGCTGTGGCCACCGTATCCCCGCAGACTTCTTAATCCCATCCAACCACCTAACTTTTTCGTGACCCTTGCTACGCTTGCTTTCTGTTGGAATCCACTCCGTTACCCCTAACGACCAGCGGTTATTTTACTGTCACATTACATGCCCTGCCCAAACCCATTTCTTCCTCTTGATTTCAGCTAGAATGTCATTAACCTGCATTTGTTCCCTCATCCACTCTGCTTGCTTTCAATCTCTTAACGTTGTGCTTATCATTTTTCTTTCCATAGCTCGCTGCTTTGTTCGTAACTTAAGCTGTACCCTTCTCATTAGACTCTACGTCTCTGTCCCATAGGTGAGTACAGGTAAGATACAGCTGTTGTACACTTTTCTCTTGAGGGATATCGGTGAACTGCCTTTCATGATTTGAGAGCCTGCTATATGCACCCTACCCCACTCTTATTCTTCTAGTTATTTCCTTCTCATGATCCGAATCAGCCGTCACTGCCTGCCCTAAGTAGACATATTCCCTTACCGCTCGCAGCACCTCGCTGCCAATTGCAAACTGCTGTTCTCTTGCTAGACTGTTGAATATTTGATTTTCTGCATGTTAATTTTTGGACCCACCGTTCTGCTCAGCCTGTTTAACTCATTGATCATGCTTTGCAGTTCTTGTCCTGAGTGACTTAGTAAGGCGATGTCATCAGCGAATCGAGATTACTCGAGTACAGTAGAACCCTGCTATTACGTTCCTCACTGCTGCGTTTTCCCGGCTGTTACGTCGTTTTCCTCGGGTCCTGGCATAGCTTCCATAGGATCCAATGTATTAGGAATCCCACTGTTTCGTCGTAGCTGAGGAAACGTTACCACATGATACGTTGCAACCTGCACCCCAAACCCGCTTGGGCAAGGTGTGCCAACCGCCATTTTGATTTTTGGCGAGTCTTGGCTAGACTTGGCTACGGAGCTGGCTGCAAGAAGCCACACGTGAGTTGGAGAGGCCGCCACTAGATGGCCACTGGACGGCTATCCGCCTCAGAAACGACGAACTTGTAAACCATGATGCCACGATCTTTATCGTGCTTTGATGGCGTCATAGCGTCGGGCAAGCGGAAGGCGCTTCCCCTTCAGGAAGAGCTGGACGTACTAAACGCAGTCGACAGGCAGCCAGCGTGGCCTACGCGGAGCAGCGCGGAGAGCAGCCCACGACCATTTCAGTGCTTGACGCTGTGCACTACGTCGCTTCAGCGTGGACTGCAGTGAGTGCGTTAACTGCACAGCACTGCTGCGCGCGGTGTGGCTTTCGCATCGAAGTGGAAACTGCCACGGAAGATGAAGAGTAGTAAGCAGCCTCTCGTGATCAGGAGCTAACTGAGCTATGAATCTTTACCCGCCTATTGCATTGAGCTGCATGCATGCCACAATGCCATCCCACATGAAGCTACACAACAGAGGGGGACTGTTAGCTTATATTTGAAGTCAACATTTTTTGGCCAACGAGGGCTGCGAATTTGAGGGGTATACTTTTTAATTCATCAATGTGGTACAGTACTAAACAATCATCTGTGGGCACACATTTGATACCCACTAGCAGACAAGTATGTGCTACATTGAAAGTAGTAGCGTTCATATCGCAGTCTTGATACAGTGGAATCTTCCTGAATCAACCTCGCTTAGTTCAAGCAGGCGCCTTGGCTCCGCGATCATCAAATGTATTAAAAAGGCTCCTCTTTGTTCGAACTCAGCATAATTTGAACAAATTTTTCAGTCCCCATCACGTTGAAGTTTCATTCTTGATTGACGCTTAGTGTTGTGATAGCTGGAGTGGAATTGAGTCTATGCAGAAAAATAAAGTTGTACTGTAGTTGGTGCACAGCGTATTGTGGGAAGGCTTTCCTCTCTTCATGACGTTATGTGCAGCCGAGCACCCTGGAGTGGAATTTGCGGTAAGATTTCCGAACTCTTGAGACTCTCCGTTAAGGAAGGGCTGAAGGGAGTGATTAGGGGGAAATCAAAAGAAGTGCAGGTGCGTACTACTGCTGGTCCACGGGCATGCATCGGTGGGTCCAATCCACCCTTGTGTGCCGACCACAAATGTTCAAATTTCAATGAAACTACAGTTCAGGAGACGTTAGTGCAGTACAATCCTGATTATACGAACGTGGTTGTTATGAATTTCCCGATGACACGAATTCATAAAATTCCCTGGCCAGAGTGCATTGTGTAGAATGTGTAGAATTTCGCACGTTCTGAACACATTCCCGCGCGAGCTGTGACTGCATCCTTGAGCTCTAAGTGCTGTTTGTACATCACCAGTGCTGCAATCGCTAGTCGTGCAAAATGCACTGCAGTCAGTGAGTGGCAGCCTGCGGCCCGCGCATTGCCGACATCACGATTACCAGTTGCATTGTACATGTGTGAGTTGCGAGCTATGACCGCGCATCCGTAATAAATCCCGTGAGCCATAAACAGATCTTTGTGAATGCTGTTTCCATGGTTCTGCACGTGAATTTTGTTCATTTCGGATGATACAAATTTTTTCACGACCCTGTGAGGTTCGTATCGAGATTCTACCGTAATTGGCACTGGGGCTAACAGGGTGAATTAGCTTTGTGTGTAGTTCATGTACCCATGTCATAGTGACACTTGTAGAACCTGTACAATTGTCCTCTGAATTTAACGAGAAGAAAACTGGGTGATTGTCAAAGGAAACTTTATGTGAGGTCTCAAAAAAGTCTGTATGCAGAGTGCCGCGGTGGCTCAGTGGTTATGGTGCTCGGCTGCTGACCCGAAAGACGCGGGTTCGATCCCGGCTGTGGAGGTTGAATTTCTTTGGAGGAGAAATTCTAGAGGCCCGTGTACTGTGTGGTGTCAGTGCACGTTAAAGAACCCTAGGTGGTCGAAATTTCCGGAGCCGTCCACTACGGTGTCTCTCATAGCCTTGAGTCGCTTTGGGACGTTAAACCCCATAAACCAAACCAAACCAAGACACTGTCGCGTTCCGCTCTTAGAGGCGAAGCTTAACACGTTAACAACGCATCAGTGACACAAGCAGCAACACCACGCTTAAGGCTTTCGCCTCAATGCACTTTAGGTGAACAAAGTGCCCCCCTCAATTTTTTTTTCAATGCCGCTCATTTTTCACAGGCTACGAAGGCTACGGCACTGGCGAGGACTGCTCGGCACCTCCGCCTCCTCCCGGATTGGAACCAATCCTGCTGCCATCACAGGCGGTGCTCACGGGCTACGCGATACCGCCACCTCCGGATGTGCAGCCCATCATAGACAAGATGGCTGTCTATGTCGCCAAGAATGGTGAAGACTTCGAGACCATCGTCAAGAGCAAAGGTGCACTTTCTCTTCCAGGAATTGATGGATTTACTGTGACAAGATGTACGTAACGCCTGTTACAGTGGTTGAGAAGTTATGGCGTTCAGCTGCTGATCACAGTGCCACATAATGAAATCCCAGCATCGTCAGCTGTGTTTCTATGGAGGTTCGCGGTTGTTAAAAAACCCCAGCTGGTATGAATTCATCCCAATCCCCCCACTACGGCACCTCTTCTTTCCTTCGTACCTTCCCCAATGGTGGCTCAGTGGTTATGGCGCTCGGCTGCTGGCCCGAAAGACGCGGGTTCGATCCTGGCGGCGGCGGCTGAATTTCGATGGAGGCGAAATTCTAGAGGCTCGTGTACTGTGCGATGTCAGTGCACGTTAAAGAACCCCAGGTGGTTGAAATTTCTGCAGCCCTTCACTACGGCGCCCCTCATAGCCTGAGTCGCTTTGGGATGTTAAACCCCAATAAATCAAAAATCAAAATACATTTGCCTCGCCATTTCTTTTCCTGATGACCAATATGTGCTGCTCGTGGAAAAGGCAAAAATGCAGTTGAACCTTGGTATGTAATGAAGTTGAAGGGGCCCTGCAATTTCTTCATTATTGCAGTGCACAACCTTGGTTGCAGCAACTTTCGCATGCCAGCAGGCTTACCTGTCACTGTGTATAGCGAAAACAGCATAGCTGGCGTTTAGTGTGCAACCAGTGGGCATTGTGCGAGTCTTCAACGCGCTCACCAGACACCTACCACATGGCCGAATATATGTACACCAACAGAGTATGGCAGCCTTGCGAACTGGCACTTGTGTTTCTTACGCAGCCTGCGTGGGCCGCAGATCTTAGAAAATAAGTCTTAGAAGGGAAAATGTCACAGAGGGCAGGGAGAGACCTATTCAGGCTAGGTAGCTCCATTTTCTAAGTGCTGCGGACAATACGGGTCGCTCTAAAAAACAGATGTGTGGCAGTGTGTTTCATTGCAGTATACTTGTCATGGTTGGCTTTGCCGCACAGTTCATGAGCACACAGGGCACAACATTTCACATGGCGGGTATGTCTTGTAGAGAGTGCATACGGCATGATATCAAAGGTCTAAATACACTCTTACCTTCTGGTCAATGAAAATTGTTTTGCACTTTCGTTTGCTGCTGCTTGGTCCTGCGGAACCGCATGAAATTTTTTTTTTTTCCCCCATTCTTGCTATTGCCGCATTATGTTATACACGGGGCCATGTTATACGTGAGTTCGATGATATCCGAGGGTTGGCTGTGCTGCATTACTACCGTATTTACCCAATTCCAACGCGCCCCCGATTCCAACGCGCACCCAATTTACGGCACCAAAAAAAAAAAAAAATTTTCAAGCCCCGATTCTAACGCGCGCCCGATATTGGTAATGAAAAAAAAAAACTACAAGCCCCGCTTCTAACGTGCATGTGACTTCCACGAATGAAAATAATTTGCAACCGTTTTTATATTTTAAGGGGAGATGCGTGTGAAAAAACCGCGATTTTTTTCGATAAAGTCGATTTTGTATTTTCTTGCGTTTTGTATTCCCCCAAGCCTCTTCTTTTATGTGTAAAAAAATCAAAGCCGATAATCAATGGGAAGTTAGTAAAAAATACTATTAAAGCACTCGCGGTGGCTCGCGAAAGTGCGAATTTGACCGAATTTCGGGAACGCGGCATTTCGCTCCACGGCGTCGCCCGCTCTTGAATATTCGCGGGGAAGTAGGCCTACCCATCGTCTACGAGAAGCCGCTTCGGCAGCGGCGCATTCTTGATAAAAATACGAAAAAAAAGATCGTTTCCCGCCCGAGTCGAGCGTCGCGACTGGCCCTTCAAATCACGTGGTACGATCGGAGCCGTTCCATTGGCTACGAGCATTCCACCGCACGGTCGGGCGCAGACGCTCTTTCTTCGTTCTGCCGCCACCGAGACGTGAACCAACGCTTCTGCCCGGGTTTTTCTCCTATCTCCGCTATGGATGTGACTGAGAAACGAGATTTTCGCTCAAGCAATTTCCTGACAAAGCATCAGTATAAAGGAAGACGCCCCAAGCGCAAGCGGAGAGCTCCGGTTACGGGAGGTTCGTCTGCTGCTAGGCGTAACTGCGGCAACGGCGATGCTTCTTGCGGAGCATCCATGACTTCGTCAGTGCGTCTGAGCGAAAGATAAAGATCTTCGACTGTAAAAACGGGCGCGGGAGCGCTGTTATCTGTGAGATCGGCATGATGCACGACCTCGTCAGCGGCACGGCGTGCCCCGCCTGCGGACGATGTAATCGCTGTCAGAGAGTCGGCCGCAAAACAGAAAGGAGTCTCATCGTTTTTGGAACTTTACCGCCGAAATGACGCGTTTCCGACAACCGTTGTTTCATCAACACATTCTTCGATCCGCGCATCTTGATCGTGCAACGGCAGTGATGAGGCGTCCGCCCGCGGCAGTGCACGGGATACCGTCGTCGTGAACGCGGTCCGTGGTCGCTGAGCACGCGACCAATGACAAGCGCCACACCGGTTGAAAACGGCTCCTGCGACGCAGAAAACGACGAGCAAACGTGCTCCCATGTTTCCAGCAGTTAGTGAGCTCCCACATCGTATAATGGCGATGACGATGGGCAGCTATGGGGCAGTTTCGGTTTGCACTCGAATCCAACGCGCATGCGATTTTGAGACGTATTTTCCCCGAAAAAAGGTGCGCGTTGGAATTGGGTAAATACGGTATGTGCTACTCTCCACAGTAAGTAGCGCCCCGCTGGCTCTAGACTGCGTTAGTCATGAGTCGGGCAATGGAGCTTCCGTGAGACTGTCAGCTGCCTTTGTCATCGTTTAGTTTTGATCGAAACGTGCAAGAGTGTTACCGTAGTGGCCACGTTAGCAAATATTGAGGTTCTTTGCTGGATGTCTGGCTGGTCTGACCACTGTCGCTGACAGTATTGCACGTTTTATTTTCGGTGTGGATCCCCACTTGTGAGCATAGCCAGAAGGGACCAGGGAGTCAGTTTTTACTAAAGATGAAAATTGGGTGGACTTGTCCTTTTATATTCCTATACTCCGTTTCATACATAGCAGTCAACGCAGCGAAGGCTGCGGCGCCTGTTCGCGCTCCTCGTCCGCATCGTAATGTAGTGCGTTGAAAGTGAAAAGAGTAATGAACTCAAAATTAAAGTAAAGGCTGGTCGATATTGTAGTATAATAATAAAAGTAAAAGTGTTTTATTTTGCAAGAAGATTGCTTTTCCTTTAATGTTCTTCAAAACAGAGTGCCTTAGTTTTCTGTTTTTTTTCCGGCTCCTCCTGTATCAGGTTTTCGCAGCTAGGCCGGCCGGTGATGTCGTCTGCTTTCGTCTTTCGGTTTCTTGAGTCTGCGAAAATGGCACCGCTATCTCCTACTCGCTTGTTTTCTTTACCCACTGCGGCTTCAAAAACATCTCCTGCTCGCCTATTCTCCAAGCTGAAGTCTCTGAAAATTTCGAAAGACTGCAAGCAGGTGATTGTCAACGTTTACTCCAGCATAAGGAAGCGCTTCCTGGAGAAGACTGTGCGTGAAGTTCTCGAAACTGCGGGCGAGACGACCGGGATGAGCCCTCGGACAGTTGCGCACGTTAAAAAGTCGCTCATTGCCCGAGAAAACCACTTCGCAATCACGTCCGTCGCGAATACACTACACTGCCTTTTCCCTTCGACTCAAGTAAACAGTGCTGTGTTTTTCAATGTAGGTATTAGAGTTTGACAGCTTTGAGTTTCTACCTAATGAATCTTTTAAGAAAAATATAAATTAAAAAAAAAAACAGCCAAGCCGGTAGTCGAACCTTGGCCCCTTATAAAATGAACAGACAGGTGCACGCTTCGTACCACTCAGCCACGACGCGAGGCGGACGCATACATTTTGCTTGTTTTTTGCAGCGGACTACTTTCGTACCTTTGGCAGCGTTGACTGCTATGTATGAAACGGAGTATAACTTGCCCTCATTTGTTTTCTCAACCAGGTGACAAGCGTTTTGAGTTCCTCCTGCCCGACCACGAGTACCACCAGTACTACCTGCACAAGAAGCAGACGTACCTCGACGAGCGTGCCCAGCAGGCCAAGGGTACTGCGGCGGAGACAGCGGCGCCGGAGGCTGTGCCAGCTGGGGAGGAAAGGGAGCCTTCTCCCGCCACCACCGATGCCACGGCTAAAGCCACTCCTGAAACGGACGCCACCCAAGAGGCAGCCGAGGAGAGCTATGACATTGTGGGCCCCAAGCTGGAGAACGGCCTGAGCGTCATGGAGGACAGCATCTTGGCCTCCCGTTCCAACTCGCCCTTCTCGAACATCGACAGCAACGACACAAACTCCCAGCTTGGGCTGGCAGCGCCCAGTGACAAACCACAGAACAAAGGTCGGTAGAATTTGGGATTGATTGATTGACTGATTGATTGATTGATTGATTGATTGATTAATTGATTGATTGAAAACATCTTTATTTGTTCAGTATTCTCAGAACATGTGGGTGGGCCGCCTAGTCCGGTAGTCCATTGGCTGCTGCTGCTGCGGTGGCCCTCCCCACCAGCCCAGTGCTGCCGGTCAGAATGATCACTGAGCAGAATAGCCTCCCACTGCTCCTCCGAGGAATGGGGTCAACTAAGGGATTAAATTGGCACGCCCACACAGTGTGGTAGAGGTTAGCTACCTCTCCACACTGTGGGCACTGCGGAGAGTATAGTGTAGGGTACCACTGGTGTAATTTAGCTGGTGTTGGGTATGTGTTGGTTTGTAGTCTCCTAAGGGTGTTCTCTTCTAACTTGTTGAGGGATTTGTGTGGTGTTGGGTACTCCTTTCTGGCTGTTCTGTATGGCGCGAGATTGTCAGCATACGCCGCTCACAGGCATGTCCGAGCTCTTCTATACCGAGCGTCTCCCCCTGATAACCATGAAGGGTGCCATGACCTGATAGAACTTGGGAGTTTCTGTGCTTGAATGTTTGGTTGACAGAGCTTCTGAATTTTCAAGTGATGCTGCTGTCACTGCAGCTGTTAAACGAAGCCCAGCCCTCTCTGAGTTGCATTGTCCGCTGCCTGAATACAGTAGACTCCCGTTAAGACGAACTCGCTTAAGATGAACCCTTGGTTAAGATGAACAGTGGTGGTCATTTGTTTGGTTTCCCATAGAGTCAATGCAAAAAAAATCTGCTTAAGATGTACACTGCACACGTGCTAATTGGTTAAGATGAACTTTCACGACCAGCCGTGCCCAAGCCATACAGCTTTACTCGACCATTCGAGCAGTATTTCAGCGGAAGGAAAGAAAAAAAAGCTAAAAAATTGAAAGCTTTTTTTGCACCGCCGACGATCCATGCGATGCAGGGAGGCACAGGGACCTAACCACGTCTCTGTTGAAAGGGCGATTCTGTGAAAGCAGAACTGTCGCTGCTCCTCCCCTGTGAGGGCACTGAAAGATATCTTGGAAGGTTAAGTGATATGCCTACGCTTGTAGCAAGCAGACAATTTTCTCGACAGACACAAAAAAAAATAACAGACTGGGCAACGTTAGGAGAAGGTAAGTGACGCCAACCAAGTAAAATACAGGAAAAACACGACGTTTCGGGACCGGCTCGGCCCCTTCTTCACGGTGTGACTACGGGCGAGCGCAGCTTGGCTTTTTAAGCCCCTGTGTGGAGGACCTGCGGGTCAATGGCCGCAGCCCATGGACGTAGGATGAGGGGAGAGTCCCCAGGGAACGATTAACATTCTCTCGTGTTTGCTGTATGTGCCACGACTCGAGTAGAAGCCTCCTGCGTGGGTTAGCTTCCGTTTCCAATACAATGGTGCTGTCGAAGTCAATTGGGTGGTCACACCCTTCACAGTGTTCGGCCACGGCGCTGCGTTGACGATTCATGTGACGGACGTCCGCTTTGTGTTGGTTCATCCTTTCCGCGAAGTTCTTCGTTTCCCCTATGTACGACGCCGGGCAGACGGAACACGGAATTTTGTACACGACGCCCTGGGCCTTTTCTCTGGGCTGCCGGTTTTTTGGGCGGGGGAGAAGGCGACCGATAGTGCTGGTCGGTTTGTGCGTTGTCAGCACCCCTTCTTTTCCGAGAATGCGACCGAGCGTCTCGCTCACGCCTCTCACGTAGGGAATGCAAACACGTTTCCGCTTCTGGCATGCGTCTGAGGAAATAATAGACCGGATTTTGTTTTGCCTTTCTTGCTTCCTGATAATGCGCCGGATGAATGAGCTTGGGTAGCCGTTCTTTTGGAGGTCAGAAATGACTCGGTTCTTCTCCTTCCTTTTATCTTCACTTGAGGAACATATGGAGTCGGCTCTCTTCAGTAATGACGTCACGACAGATGCTTTGTGCGGGATGGGATGGTTCGAATTGAAATGTAGGTACCGTCCTGTGTGGGTTGGCTTCCTGTGCACCGAGGACTGCAGGCCTTTGTCGTGCCTTGTAAGTAGGACATCCAGAAAAGGCAGGCTGCCCTGCTGTTCATGTTCAACAGTAAATTGTATGGCCGGTTCAACTGAATTTAGATGACTCTGGAGGTTTTCTATCTCTGAGGTTTTCACCACACAAAAGCAGTCGTCTACATAACGGAGGAATAACTTTGGCTTGGGATTAAAGGAGGAGAGGGCCCGGCTTTCGACGTCTTCCATGGTTAGGTTAGCCACTGTGACTGAAATTGATGCCCCCATAGCAGTTCCGGTTGTTTGCTTGAAAAATTCTCCGTTGTAGGTGAAAAAGGTACTGCGCAGACAGAGGTCGAGAAGGCGACATACCTCATCGACGTTGAGTGGAGTTCTCTCGTGCAGCGTTTGGTCGTTTTCGAGTGCGCGGCGAGCGACGGACACAGCAAGGGGAACCGGTACGCAGGTAAATAGCGACACCACGTCAAATGAGACTAGGCTTTCGTCTTCCTCCACGGTAAGGTTCGAGACAAGTTGGACGAAATGCCGCGAATTCTGTACATGCGTGGGTGTTCTGCCGGCGAGCGGCGCCAGCACCTTGTGCAGGTAGTCAGAGAGACGTCGCAGAGGAGACAGGGTGAAGTCTACAATTGGCCGAAGGGGGACGCCAGGTTTGTGAATTTTAGGTAGCCCGTAAAAACCCGGAGCTGAGCCGTTTCTGGAGATGAGGCGGAGGTAAAGCCATTTGCCATTTTTTAAAGCGGAGGTAAAGCCAAACCTCCGCCTCATCTCCAGAAACGGCTCAGCTCCGGGTTTTTACGGGCTACCTAAAATTCACAAACCTGGCGTCCCCCTTCGGCCAATTGTAGACTTCACCCTGTCTCCTCTGCGACGTCTCTCTGACTACCTGCACAAGGTGCTGGCGCCGCTCGCCGGCAGAACACCCACGCATGTACAGAATTCGCGGCATTTCGTCCAACTTGTCTCGAACCTTACCGTGGAGGAAGACGAAAGCCTAGTCTCATTTGACGTGGTGTCGCTATTTACCTGCGTACCGGTTCCCCTTGCTGTGTCCGTCGCTCGCCGCGCACTCGAAAACGACCAAACGCTGCACGAGAGAACTCCACTCAACGTCGATGAGGTATGTCGCCTTCTCGACCTCTGTCTGCGCAGTACCTTTTTCACCTACAACGGAGAATTTTTCAAGCAAACAACCGGAACTGCTATGGGGGCATCAATTTCAGTCACAGTGGCTAACCTAACCATGGAAGACGTCGAAAGCCGGGCCCTCTCCTCCTTTAATCCCAAGCCAAAGTTATTCCTCCGTTATGTAGACGACTGCTTTTGTGTGGTGAAAACCTCAGAGATAGAAAACCTCCAGAGTCATCTAAATTCAGTTGAACCGGCCATACAATTTACTGTTGAACATGAACAGCAGGGCAGCCTGCCTTTTCTGGATGTCCTACTTACAAGGCACGACAAAGGCCTGCAGTCCTCGGTGCACAGGAAGCCAACCCACACAGGACGGTACCTACATTTCAATTCGAACCATCCCATCCCGCACAAAGCATCTGTCGTGACGTCATTACTGAAGAGAGCCGACTCCATATGTTCCTCAAGTGAAGATAAAAGGAAGGAGAAGAACCGAGTCATTTCTGACCTCCAAAAGAACGGCTACCCAAGCTCATTCATCCGGCGCATTATCAGGAAGCAAGAAAGGCAAAACAAAATCCGGTCTATTATTTCCTCAGACGCATGCCAGAAGCGGAAACGTGTTTGCATTCCCTACGTGAGAGGCGTGAGCGAGACGCTCGGTCGCATTCTCGGAAAAGAAGGGGTGCTGACAACGCACAAACCGACCAGCACTATCGGTCGCCTTCTCCCCCGCCCAAAAAACCGGCAGCCCAGAGAAAAGGCCCAGGGCGTCGTGTACAAAATTCCGTGTTCCGTCTGCCCGGCGTCGTACATAGGGGAAACGAAGAACTTCGCGGAAAGGATGAACCAACACAAAGCGGACGTCCGTCACATGAATCGTCAACGCAGCGCCGTGGCCGAACACTGTGAAGGGTGTGACCACCCAATTGACTTCGACAGCACCATTGTATTGGAAACGGAAGCTAACCCACGCAGGAGGCTTCTACTCGAGTCGTGGCACATACAGCAAACACGAGAGAATGTTAATCGTTCCCTGGGGACTCTCCCCTCATCCTACGTCCATGGGCTGCGGCCATTGACCCGCAGGTCCTCCACACAGGGGCTTAAAAAGCCAAGCTGCGCTCGCCCGTAGTCACACCGTGAAGAAGGGGCCGAGCCGGTCCCGAAACGTCGTGTTTTTCCTGTATTTTACTTGGTTGGCGTCACTTACCTTCTCCTAACATTAAATTTCCCAACCAGACAGACTTCTGTCGAATGTTTTCTTTTGAGACTGGGCAACACTCAACAGTGCCTGATGCACTGCACTAGTGGTGCAATAAATGCTTATGTTGCAATTATTTTTTTCCTAAAAGACTATTTCATGGCTTTGTTCACATATACGAAGTATTTAGACACACACTGCATGCTCAAACATCATTTTAAGAAGCACTCCTAATTAGATGAACTTCTGATAAGATGAACAGTCTTCATGGTCCCTTGGAGTTCATCTTAAAGGGAGTCTACTGTAGTCGTAAGCACCTAAAAACTTCCTTGCAAGAGCTTACAGTGCATGATTCCTGTTAACAAGCCATCATGACACATTCAGCGAGTAAGTTTACCTCACATCTGCCATTTTTTCTTAAAGGGCCACTGCCCAGGGTCCGGACATTTTTGAAAAACAAGCCCACTGCATAGATGAGGCATCGAAGATAACCTCTGCAAAATACTAGAGCCATGCGCGCCCCGAAAAGCTGCGAAAATTCAAATAAAAGCCCGTTCGTTCTTTCCTTTCTTCAAAAACGGGCCCGGCCCACTACTCTGCACCCCGCTGACGTCAAGGGGGGCTACTTTCGCTAAAGGCACTCCATTGGTGCATCGTTCTGACTGACGGGAGAAGGTTGGGCGTAGCCTTGGCATCGCGTCGTCTGCACGAGGCTTTCCGCAGCGCCTTCTGTTCTGGCTCATGCCTACAAACCCGCATGAAGGAACAAAAAAAGAAACTGCGGAGGGAGCGTGCGGCGACAGCCTTGAACCCTAGCCATAAAAAGTAAAAAAATAGTAAAACTGAGGGAGTTGGTTCCCCCCCCCCCCGCCGTGATCACGTCACGAGACGCTCTGCGTGCGCGCTCCCTTCTCAGTTGCTTTTCTTCTATGCGAGCACCCCAAAACAAGGTTTTAATTAGTAGTGCAGCAGAGCCTTTCCCTCGCTCGCCCACTTGACCGCTCCGCACACACACCGCTTATCTTTCGTGCATCTTGCGTACGCCTTGACTCCAATGAATGACATATGCTTTGGAGCGGAGAAAAGACACAAACACACAGAACACAAACACGCATGGAGAAAAGCAAACGGGCGGTTGCCGGGTCCGCGCTTCGCCGTGTGTTTCGAACACAACCGACTTCCGCCCCTCCGCTCGTGAAACGGTGGGGAGGCCTAAAAGAAAATGAAAAGGTGGCTTGTTAACTGGGAATGACAAACAGATGTATGAAAGGATGCGCTCGCTAACAAGTCTAGGTGGTCGAGCCGATCGCGCCTCTCGATCGTTCAGTGTGCGGAGAAAATGCAAAAACCAAGAAAAGAATTCTATTGAAGGCGGGGCCATGACGTCGCCCTGTGACGCACTCCACAGACACCACGCCTCCGGCTTACACCGGAGAAGGAAGGGGTGATTTTGCCTTGCCGAGCCTACTCGACGAGGAGCGGGAGGGAAGAATTTCGAGGAGGGAATGGAAGGAGAGGAGGCTCGCTCAAAGAGAGGTAGAGAGTGTCTGCTGCGCTGGGGTGGGCACGGGCCCTTTAAGGGGGGACACTGGTCTTAGACCTATTTTCCTTATTTTTAGCCCAATCCTAATAAAACTGTACTATCTTGCTCAGTTTTTTATACTGATTTCAACAATGCAATTATCTTTCTCATAAATTAGTTGGTTCCCAAGATAAGTAATTTTAATTAGTCATTCATTAGTACCTCGGTGCAAAAAAAAACTGCTCAATAAAAAATCTTTTTTAATCCACGGCTGCGTAGTATGGTGAGTAAAGAGTGCAATAATCAAAGCAGTTTTTCCGTTTTACCCTCATTAGTAATTTTACAGCACTTGGAATATCAGTGTTCAAGGTGTGAATGTAGTGCATCGGTAAACTTTGCGAAATTATAACTTTTTGAAGTGTGATTGAACAAATCTGCTTCGATTATTGCACTCACTGTGCCTTCAGCTTCCCTTAGCAACTAATACAACATCTCTATCTGTCCTAGATGTTGAGATATCGACATACAGTGAAATCTCGATACAACGAACTTCGCGGGGTCGCGAATAATCGTTCGTTATTTTGAAATATCGTAATAACGAAAGACTCGCGAAAAAAGGTAGTAGTATTACTGGACAATGAAAATACTGTACCTTCAGGAAGGGCACACGACAAGCTGTGTAATTTTCAAACAGGAACGCAAACGAGAGGTTCAGCGCTCGTTTATTTGAAGAAATCCGTGATTCTGGCGGGTGCGACACAGGCGCCCTAGGACGAACTCTTCAACGTTAACTTTTTGGAGCACAGAATCAGGCACATCGCTACAACGTCCGATGAATGTGCGAAGTTTGCCTATGGATGCAAGAACCTCCGCACTAGACACAGGTTCGGCCGCTTGGTCTACAGGCGGCGAGTCGGCATCGTCGTCCAGTTCATTTTCTTCGCCGCGCTCTCCATACTCGCGAACGCTGCTCACGATGTCTTCTACAGTCAGGGGCAGCATTTTCCGACTCGGCGTAGTCTGCAAAAGTTACAGAAGAGTCTACAGAGAGTTTCGCAGTGACTTCAGTCCGCACCTCTTTTGCGCTGCCGTCATCCGTGCTATCAGCGTCATCGCAGTCTTCTGTGTGAAGCGGCGATTTCACCAGGCCAGCTTTCCTCCAGCAGTTGTTGATGGTCGAGGCCTTTACGTTCCACCACACCCCAGTTACCATTTCGGCAGCCTGGCGGACATTTATGTCTGTCGGGAGTCCGAGCCGAAGGTTTAACAGCGCTGCACTAGGCGCTTCCGAAACGATGTGTTTCCTTAAGCGTGAACTGCCGTCGCTTCATCTTGACGCTGGCGCCCGCAGAATTCATCGTCAGCACAGTCAACACGCAGCGGCGAGAAACGACTAGGCCTCGCGTTCGCGGCGGCCGCACACAAAAAAGAAAAGCGCGGAGGTAGTCTAGTCACATGCACACCCACGGCCGGTCTCGACGCGCGCGCTCTCTTGCTCTGGAGAGAGGAGAGAGCGCGCGCGTCGAGACCGGCCATGGCACACCGTGGGAGAAAAAAAAAAAACGGAGGAGGAGAGACGAGCCAACTTCCGGTTGCGAGGCGGCTTCGGATTGGACTGGATTGTATCGGATGCCTGCCCTTGGCGATTAGCAGAGTTAGCGTGTGCCTCTCGGAAAGTCGGCTCACTTCTCCGGGGTAAGTTCGTAATAATGAGGTGCATTTATAATAGGTGGGCAAATAAATTATGCTCGTTATTCTGAAATGTTCGGTATTTTGAAATTCGTAGTAGTGAAATATTTTTACATTGAAAATATAGATATTTTGGCGGGGATTTTGAAAAAGTTCGTAAATATGAAAAATTCGTTAATGTGAGGTTCGTAGTAACGAGATTATACTGTACTAAGATAGCCAGATGTCCAAAATTTTCATGCTATTAAATTGTCAGTGCCTGCATAAATTCAGCCCACACGATGATCTGAATTTAATATTATGGTCAAAATGATGACTTCTTAAAGGAAAAAAGTGGTACAGTTGGAAAATGATAGCTGTAAATTCCACAAATGTCATTTTTTGAAAATCGTTTTTTTGGTCATTTTTTGGTCTCAAAGACCAGTGTCCCCCCTTAACATAACAATGACAGTATGTAACGTATCTGTTTTGATTTAATGTGCTTTTTTTTTAACCAAAAATAGAAGTAAGAATTTGCCCCTCGTGTTATAATAAAAGATTATGCAAGGACTAATGCACAGTTTCTCATATTTACTCACATATAGGCTGATGCATCATGCAGGTCAGCCCCCAACTTCAGGAAATGGGAAAAGAAACAAAGAGTGCCATACTGGTCAACCAAACAAGTGCTGAGTGGCAAATCTTTAGCTAAGGCAACTAGGCCTTTTTGTGACTTTGAACTTGCTCACTGCCGCGCAACGAACTGGCAGCTCCAAGCGTAAGACTAAGACTCATTTCAGTGCTGCTTAGAACGATCGTCGATGTTCGGGAGGCATGACTCGCCATGCGACTCGGACAAGTTTTGTTTTTACAAGGCCTCTAAAGTGCACTGTTGACACGGTTGCTGTGCAGTGGGACTGCATGGTTATCTTTGTATTGGCCTTATTTGATAACCATTTCCATAGCTGAACCTTCCCGCAGTAACGGTGATAGCAACTTCCATACTGTGTTAAGGCTCAAAGGCGGTCTTCCTATGAAGAGGAGTCGCAGGAAAGCCATTTTGAGGCAATACTTTTGTTAGTAAGCTTCTACCCAACTTTCCATACACTGCGGCCTCGAAACAAATGGACATTGCTAAGTTTTTCACCAAATAAATTTACCGCCGCTCAAACTGTTCTTAAGCTTTTTGGTGGGCAATGCTGTTATTTGACCTTCAGACAATTCAGGTATTTTTTTCTGGTCTCTTGATTCTGAAAAAAGTTTTACAGTATTGCCACTAGTCACCTTGGTTGCAATTGTCGCATGGCTTACCTACTACCATGTTGACAGAGGACAACATTGCTAGCATTTAGTCTGGTGCCGATGTGTTCTAGCACTGTTATGAGCAGCATACATGTTGTCATGTAAAGAAGAAATCCAAAATGGGCACTCGCAATGAATTGCAGCCACGCGCCCTCCTTTGTCGTGAACTGTATCAGCTTGAGGACTAAGAAAATAGCTAGAACCTTCACATCTTTTCCTGTCCTTGACAGCTGTGTTTCCCCAACATAGCCCTAA